>NW_027532173.1:848452-1030836 GCF_008692635.1 Crocuta crocuta | reverse complement strand
CCCCCCGCTTCTCCCCCTCCCTTTCCCATTTAGGACTACTGTTTGTGTTTAGGTCAGCAAATTGTATTATCTGGGGCTGTTTCCAGGATGGCTGCCATTTGAATAGTCAAGAGTTCTAAAAAACCTTTGTGTTGGAGTTCTTTATCAAGTGCTAATTGGATTTGTAATTCTCCTTAGTTTACCGCATCCTCCATAAGTATACTTGTCTCTGTGTCCCAAGGGATGCTGTTTTGTTGCTACGCACTGAAATAACATATTTTTAGTATTCTACTCAAGTATTTTATTAATGTGGATGCCTGGGTTTATATTGTTGCAAAATGTTTCTATTATTGACAACTTACTCTCTTTCTATTTAGATGGGGCAGTAAATAAAGGTACTTAATTTACATAAGCCTATTAAATGAAATTCTCAAGAGGAGGGAAAATAATTTCAAATGCAGTTTACAATGTGGTGACAGCTGATCCACTTATATACAAGCTCATTTAGTGGAATTGGATTGAATGAATGAAAAAAACTTTGCCAGTTTTAACATTATTTGTGGTACATACCAAATGGTGTCCATAGATTAAGCTGTATGAAGAGATTAGCTCCATTTCTCTTGAGCCCTTCTCTTCTCCCTTCCCCCCCCCCCATAGGGTAAAAAAAGGAAGAAAGAGGGAATTTGTCTTGCCTTCACAAATTATTCTGTCGATTTATAGTTGAAATGGATTTCCTTTAAAAGGGAAACAGAAGAATCTGAGCTGCAGTTCCCAGAGGTGTGCGGGTGTAGTTTGTAGTGCACACTTGAGCACCATCTCCCTTCCTTTGTTTGGCTTCTTTCTTGGATGAACAGTATGCAGACTTTTTTTTTTTTTTCTCCTGTAAAATGGAAATAAAATTAGCAAGAGACTATGCACAGGACAGCTGTGTTCTGTTTTTAATACCTTTTTAATAAAAGTTTTTAAAAGCTGCTTCTGTTATATTGTAAGGACTTATGGTTCCACTGGCCATTGGGAATTAAGAGCACAGCCATCAGAAGAGATTATTCTCACGTAGTTCTCTTTGACCTCTACAAAGGCACATTTTCTCCTTGAGAAAGCCACTGGCAAATTCACCTAATACAGAATATGGAGTTCATTTGTTTAAAGGGTTGCAGCCTTAGGGCACAAGTAGAGCACATCAGCTCTTCCAATTAATTTCTGACAAGCTCAGGTGATGACTGTGATGTGTCAGATTGTGTATAATATGGATATAGGCCACGGTTACCTGAGAAACCATCTTTTTTCGTAGGGTTCTGCCTAGGAGTTCTGGTTTTTACAGCTAATTCTGCAGGACATTGTCTGATTTGAATGTGGATGTGGAAGACCCACCTGCATTCTTCAGAATAAGCACAAGCCTAGAATTCTTCTCCCGTTAATTCATTCTGCAGTTCTTTTTGAATGCCTTCTAGATCTGGTTAAAATTTGTATGAGCAATTTTTCTCATCTGCAATTAAATTCCAGTTAGACTATTTCTAAATCACTTTAGATTTTGCAATTTAATTTCCCCAGGATCACTTTCTGTTCAGTGCATTTTATTAATCTGCTATAGTGTGTCTTAGCTCACTATTCTTGCACAACATTATCCTTATAACTGCTATTTTTTCATATGTTACTTTGTGCATTATTTTTGTGAAAGCAGTTAATTTGGCTAATCCTCTGGAGAGAACTGAGTATTCCTTTGCTCATCAATACCATCATTAAAGTTACACATCAACACTTTTTACTGTGACCTGGTTTGCGGTGTCTGCTAGCTAGTAGTAGTAGGCGTGGCTCAGATCTTCAGAGAGCATGTAGAGTGTGTGGAGAATGGGGGCAGCCTCTTCAGAATTGAAATGGAATCCAACAAAAGAGAGGGATCAGGGGAGAATATGAAGAAAGGGAAGAGTGGTCACTGGGATCACATTCTGCCGGACAGGCTAATTGATTTCTCCTGGGCCCATCCTCCCTTCCTGCTTACTGCTCTGGTATGATTTTAGGTCATTTCTCTATTCTTTATGCACACAGGCTCTGTTTGAAGTAACCTTTTTAGTGTCTATGACATTAAGAATTTCTGTTAAACCTTTAAAATTGAAATTATTCACTGCTTCTTGGAAACCATTCTCTAGCTCCAATTTCCTATGATTTCCCCCCATCATGTATAGGCCACTGTCCTTGAACTTATTTACCCTGATTTACCATGTCCCTGTGACTGTTTTCTCCCATTAGACTGTGGGCTTTTTGAGAGACTGTTTTATGTTTTAATCAACTTTGTACATCTAGTGCCTAACATATACTTTGGCTTTAATGGAACCTAAAAATAAGCAAGAAAGAAATACAGGGACCTAAAAGAGGTCTTTCATTTTAGCAATGAGGTAATGAGTGGTGACCTTTCCCAGGGCAATTTTAATCCAGGAGCGGATGTAGAAGCCACATTGAAGTGGGTGGATAAACGAAGAGTTGAGGGGCTCACAATTCAAGAAGGTGGCTGTGATGGGTACCGGAGTGGGTTTTGCGGTTGTGGTGTCAGGGAAAGGAATATGTCGTGCAGGGTTTTTATTGGTTGTTAGAACTGGGGGATGTGAACATACTTAAAGGCCTAAGGGAAGGAGCTGCTGAACATCACAGAAGAGAGCGGGGAGTGGCAGGTTGAGGAGGCATAGGAAGGATCGGAGGGTATGGAGAGGTGAGCCTTGAAGTGACAAGCTGTCCACACTCCTTGGAGAACCAAAGGACGAAAGATTTAAATAATTGACTAGAAGCACATTTGGGGGCANGTTTAGTTTTTATATAAGAAAGGTAAAGTGAATTATGTGGTGACCATACTGCAGTCTGGGTTCTCTGCCTAGGAACTCCAGTGTGGGTCTTTATGAGGTGGTCCCTGAATTCCTGATCAGGAGAATTGGTGAACGTTGTCTCTTTGCCGAGGTTGGTGGCGAGATGGCCCTGGGTCTTAGAGATGGCATCAAAAGTGGCCTTGATGAAGGTGTCCAGGGTGGATGGTGCAGCCTGTGGCCAAGGTGTAGCTGTTGTCGGTACCCGCCATTGGCAGTAGTTTCCTGGGCACTGGAGCCTAGACAGTGCCAGTGCCCCTGGGGGGTGAGGATGAGACCCACTCCACAGAACCTCAGTGGCTGGTCACCTTATGACGGACTTGTAGGACCTGCCGAAATTGTTTCTCCAGTGCCCTTACTGCACAGGGTCTGTGGAGAGCTTGTCCAGGATGGTGGCTCCCTCCTTGCAGTGCTTAACACCCAGACTGACAAGTGGGTTGTAGTCCCCCATGGTGACAAATGCCTTGAACCTAGTCTGTGGCCCAGTGTGGGTCTGCCTTTGCACGAGCGATCTTCAACCCCTCATCCTTAAGGAACACCCCCAGGAAAAGTCAGTGATCTCAGATTGCTTGATGGGCAGGGAAAAGAGAGAAATTTCATATAGGGACTCGAGTTTCACTTGGACCACGTGGCTCAGTTTGGTGACGGAGATCCACGCCTTGGCCTTGACTCCACAGAAGCTGCCTCAGCCTCCCATTCGAGGACCCTGGGGGGTGCCTGGGTGTCCCACAGTAGTGGTGTCATCTACTGTTTCTTATTTTCTTGGAGGAAAAAAATTAGATTCCTTTAAATCAGGTGCTTCCTCCTTTTGTTGTAGCTTAAATCAGAGTATCTGTCAGCAGCATGAGATTGGTGGCAGTTGCTTTTTGTGCATTTAGGTAGTTTGGATTGAGCAGAACAAAGAAGGAAATGTCATCTGTGTGTTACTTCATTTTTGGGAAATGTCCTTATTTATTTCAGACTATTATTATAGATCTGTCTGGGAGGTAGTTCTTACAACATTTGGGAAAGACATATGCACAGGATGGTACTGTCTTACAGACCACTGCATCATTCCGTTTCCAAGAAGAACCTCTAGTCATTTGGAGAGGCAGTCGAGCAGACACACACCTATCTGTTGAAATATTCTAAATTAGGTATTTTATAAGCTGCGGGAAAAGATCTTTTCATGTACGGTAAAATGACGACATTCTTTGCTGGCTTCTATAAAATTGGCTTGTCCTTTGTCAGCAGAATGACTCTGTTTATAATGCTAGACTTTTATTCTGAAAATTTTGTTGCCACGTATACATGCAGGATACTTTTAACTGCAAGTAACAGAAAACCCAACCAGAAGTAGCTTAAAGGAAGATACAAATTTAATTACATAATGAGGAGCCTGACGAAAGATAGTTCTAGTGTCAGTTCAACAGCATCGTCAGGACCAGTGTTCTATCCATCTTGCTGTTCTGACAACCTTAGTTTCTGTTCAGCTGGCTTTTGTCCTTAGACTTGTCCCTTAATAATTAAAAGACATTCTTAATTCTTTTTTTTTTTTAAGTTTATTTATTTTGAGAGAGACAGAGCACATGCACAGGATGGGGAGAGAGAGAGGGAGAGACACAGAATCCCAGGTGTGTCCCAAGTGTGGAGCCTGGTGCGGGGTTTGAACCCATGAACCGTGAGGTCATGACCTGAGCTGAAACCAAGAGACAGATGCTGCACGACTGAGCTGCTCAGGTGCCCCACTCTTTAACTCCAAACTAGTTAAGTGAGAATTGCTGCTGTGGGTTGTGGGAGTGGTGGAAGGTGGGGAGGGAGTCCAAGCATTGGTCTTTTAAAAGTTTCCAGATGAGTCTGGCATGCAGCTTGCAAGGACTGAGAACAGAGTTCCGCTAAATGAGATTCGCTGTGAAGGTTATAAACCTAGCATCCCAGTCATTGATGGTTAAAGAAAACAGGAGTCGTTTCAGCAGGGAATAAGGAGGGGTACACCCAATGCTGTCTGCCCTACTGCTGATGATTTAAAGTAAAAAAATCCCCACAAAACACCTATGTTTTGAATTCACGTATGATCACTATTATCACTTTAAAAAGAGCTATATAAATTGTTCCTACACTTTGTTTAGAAATAAATTTTCAGATAGGCAGTTTTATTGAACCCAGTTAACTACGCAGAGAATATTTTGGGTAGAAAGGAAGTAGGAGTATTAAAGTACATTTTTTTAGGTATTTTATCTGGAGATAAATATCAACCATTAAGATATGTATAAAGTAATGGTCTTTGTTGGCTGGTCTCAGGATTGTAGCCATTTCTTGATTAGTCAGAATTGAGTCTCTCCTTCATGGATTATATGAAATGTGCTCTATCTTGTGGCTCNAGGTCAAGGAGGTTGTTTCCTGCTTTCTCCTCTAGGGTGTTGATAGTTTCCTGTCTCATGTTCAGTTCCTTTATCCATTTTGGGTTTATTTTTGTGTACGGTGTGAGAAAGTGATCTAGTTTCATTCTTCTGCATGTTGCTGTCCAGTTCTCCGGCTCTTGTCCTTTTAAATTTTCAGATGCATTCTACCTTCACTAGCACGTGCCAAAACACAATTTATTATTGTTCTTCTAAGCTTTGTGTCATTTAATGGCATCACCATCTTCCAGAGGTTTACCTGGATGTGTTAATTGCCAGGACATTTCACTGGTATATTGAAAGCATGTTTCCTCTTGTTTCGTGCTCACAAACATGCCACCTGAGGGTTTGTTTTGCTTTTAACTCTTGAAATACTATCTTAATAGGTCTTCTCTCCCACTTATTTCACCTGCACATACCTTTTTGTCTCTCTGTTTTAGTTTATTCCTAATAGTGCGTTTGGAGTTATCCTAAAATACAGATGGGATCATGTTGTTTCGCATTAGTAGACCTTTTGACCATGATTGTTCTTTATGTTTGGTTCAATTTGCAGATACTTGTTAAGGATTTTTACTTATGTGTTTATGAGATTGATTGTTTGGAAGTTGCTTTTTTTTTTTTTGTAATGTCTTTGTCTTGTTTGGGTATCAGGGTAATGCGTGACTCACAGAATGAATTGGACAGTGTTCCTTCTTTAGTATTATACATAAGTTTGTGTAACGTTGTTATTTCTTAAATGTTTGGTGCAATTCACCATTGAAACCATTGGGGCCTGGGAATTTTCTCTGTGGGTAAGTTTTTAAACTGCAAATTCTTTTTCCTCTACTAAATAAAGGACAGTTTTGTTTATCAATTTTTTTTCTTAAATGACCGTCAGTGATTTGTACCTTCCAAGAAATTTTCCCATTCCATTTAAGTCTGAATTTATTGACATGAAGTTGTTGGAATATCTTATTATCATTATAATATCTGTGTGATCTGTAGTGATGTTCTACCTTTCATTTCTGATATGTGAATTGTGTTTACTCTCTTTTCCTGATTTTCAGGAAAAAGGGCTTATCAAGTATACTGACCTTTCAAAGAGTTGATTTTCAGTAAAAACATCGTTTTTATGTACCTTGTTTTGTGATGAGAGAACTATCCTTGTTTTTCATGAACTTTATAGTACAGATCCTTTGTGTTCTGGTGGACGTGTACTTGTGATTTACGCCTTCCTCTCTCACTGGACAGTATGCCTTTTTGGAACAACAACTGTTATTCGTCTTTGTCTTTTTCAGTCTGGAGTCAAACTGGACTCAGAATTAGTGGATTAATATCTCAGAAGTTGGCATAAGTTGATTTATTCTTCTATTAACTGTCCCATATAGAATTCAATAGTAAGTTAAAACAACAAGGTATAGAGGAAATGCTCATCTGGGAAGGCAAATTTAGCCTTTTTAATAAAAAAAATTATAATGTACAAATAACTTGTATTATGGTTCACTTTCTTGTTAATATGCTTTAGTTGATTCTGGTTTCACTTTCCTTTGGCATGGAAAGGAGAAGGGCTCTTCTAGTACCTTTATCTGATTCAGGACTTTCTTTTAACCTCCCTCTTAAGTAGTTCTCCCTGGCAGTAGTTGAGATAAAAGCAGAGAAATCCGCATGAGGATGTAACAGATAAATTAATTCTGTTACAAAAGATCCACTCTGGGAGATGGAGCTCTCTCTAGTAAATATGGGCTTATCTAGTACATTTAACATATGACTGGAATTATCACAATTTTACTGATAAAGTCTTTCAGAAGCGCACCTTTTATGTAATTGGTAAGGAGAGCTGTGTCGTTATCATAACAGTTCAAATTCTGGAAGTATAAATAGCCCTATTGTGTTTGGCCAACAGCAAATAACAGATCAGATCTTTTAAGATGAGAAGTATAAATAAATAAAATAGTTCTTTGATTATTGATAAATCGCCTGGAGGCTGGAGAGCAATAGAATTGGCTTCTTTTGGAGGTTTGTATCCTGTGCAGTCGACTGCCCCTTTTGTCTCCTCGCTCAGCCATTCCTAAATCATAATCCCAAGGGAGCAGACTTAGGCTGCATTCTCCCTCTCACCAGGCCAAAAACCTTAACAACCGTCTTTAAATTCTCTTACTTCTTGCAGTCTTTCCAAGCCATTTTCCTTGACTTCCTAGTTCCATCTCTTGCTCCATTCTAATTCATATTTAATATATTGATGTCCTGTTAATCTCGCTGAAAAACATTTTAAATACATCGGTGTTCTTGGGCCCCAGATTTGCTGATAGAATGAAAGATTCTCAACTCTTAAATCTCCAAAAAAGCTTCTTTTGGTTTCACCTTACTGGGACACGGACGCCTCCTCACTTATTTACCATTTCAGTCTCAGTGAACTTCTCAGTGAACTTTTCCAGGGTTGTCTGCCCCAGCCCAGCGCCTTGTCTTGTCACATCTTCACAATTTACTACTCCTTGTCCAGCCTAAGGTATAAGCTTTTGGCCCTAATGGCTTCTTTGAGTCTTCATTTTTCCTTGGAAGCCTGTGAAGGCTTCCAAGTACATAACAAACTTGTATGCTTTTCTCCTGTTAATGTGCCTTAACGTCAGTTTAATAGTTAGACCTGGCTAGAGACCCTAAGAGGGCAGAGGAGAAATTTTTTCTTCCCTATACTTGTTTCTTTCTTTACCCAGTTATCTCTAAATATCAGTAGTGCCTGGGTTTTCGTACTGTTGTTTTTTTTTTAAGTAAATTCTCGAGACCCACTTTTTTTCTTTTTTTAAATGTTTGTGTATTTATTTTGAGAAAGAGGCAGAGGGTGTGCGTGGAGGAGCGACAGAGAGAGAGACATACACATAGAATCCAAAACAGGCTCCAGGTGGGGCGCCTGGGTGGCTCAAGTCAGTTGAGTGCTAACTTCTGCTCAGGTCATGATCTCGCGGTTCATGGGTTCGAGCCCCACGTCGGGCTCTGTGCTGACAGCTTAGAGACTGGAGCCTGCTTCGGATTCTGTGTCTTCCTCTCTCTCTGACCCTCCCCTGTTCATGCTATCTCTCTCTCAGAAATAAATAAAAACATTCAAAAAAAAAAAGAAAGAAAAAGAAAAGCGAAACAGGCTCCAGGCTCTGAGCTGTCAGCACAGAGGCTGATGGGGATCTCAAACCCGGGAGCCATGACATGACCTGAGCTAAAGTCGTATGCTCAACTGACTGAGCCACCCAGGCGCCCCACGACCAGATTTTTTTTTTAATAATAAACATACTGATTCAATAACTATATCTGTAATCTTAGAAATTGCCTTTTCTTTGCAGTCTTTGTGAGGTGTGTGTATGTGTAAAATTGAACTGTGAAAACTAATGTAAGTGTCTTTTTCTACTCATGATAATCCACATGGTCTGAAAAATGCTATTTATTTATTTGTTTGTTTGTTTCCTTATTGGAGGTCTTTACATCACTGATAGAGTGTGTGTGACCAAGTTTACTTGTTATATAATACATTTTTCAGGTAAAACTGTTGATGTTCCAGTTTGGATAGAACTTGTCCTACTTGCTGTGTGGTAAATATATGTCCTAGAAAGTGTTGGCTCTTTGCTTCTCTGAACCAGATGTGTCCTAAGAAGCTCTTTGGGACAAATCTAGTTACTTCGCACGTGCACAGTATGCCCCTACTCTTTTCTGTATATTAACTACAGAATCCTCAGCATGCTGGCCTGACTGCTTTGCAGTATGATGCACAACTAAATCCTGTCCTGTCTCTTGCCAGAGTCCAGTTCTGTCCCCACTCCCCTTCATCCCTACCTCCATTTCCACCAGATGACTAAGAATTCTCCAAGCCTGGCTTACCGTCTCCAAGCGAGTCAGATTCTTCCTTCCTGGGATATATTGTGCTTGTTTCTGTCTATCCAGTGAAATCTCACTGTTTGATTGAAGCCTCCGTCTGCCAGGTTCCTTATCTCAACTTCACTGATTTGAGTGACTGAATTTTTCCATGGATGGCATATGAATTACCATCCTATATGTATAAGAGTGAAGGTAACTCATTATCTTCAGTGTATGCATTAGGGCATTGTTTTTGGAGGCCCTTGACTAAAAAAGATCTAGTCTCAGTTTATCCTTCTATTACTTTTGCACAGATTCCACTCCTCTCGAATGTTTGCCATGTTGTGATTATTCATTTGTATATTCAGCCTTTCCATTTAGGCTGGGCATCTAGAGGACAGAGGGTCTGTCTTATTTTTTCTCACACCGCAGAACTTGGTTGCATGCCTGATACAGGGTTGATGCTCAGTAACTGTTAGGAGATTATAGATAGGTACAGATACTCAGGATTGTAGTGCCTTCCTCACAGTAGTTGAGCTTCACTTGTTTTGCCATGACCGTAGTCGACATTGTCCCATCCCTTTTTGGTCTTAGTTTCACCTTTGCTCTCTTCCTTAAATGAGTGCCTTAATATTTCTTGCCTTGTTCTCCAGGGGTCTGTATATTTCCTTGAGCATTTTCTTGTTCCTTGTGGCTGCTTTGCTCACCTAGATGGAGCTAAATGCTCCTAGTGGGAACCTGTCGGTATGGATTTTTGGAAGCTCTAGTGTCCGATTTATAAGAAATAAAATTCTTATTATTGACACAGTTACGTGGAAAATTTCATGAGATGGTGTTTTTGTCAAACTTTAGTGGGCAAAAATAGCGTTAAACCGTTCATTTGAGTAATAATGATGAGAAGAAAGGCAAGAAAAATGTAGTTTGAATTAAATCTCCTTACATCTTGCACCTGCTGATAGATTCCTGAGACAGGCAGAGCGTGACATTCCTCAGGGAGTTCATGGCTGCCTTAAATGTCGTAATGTTTATATTTCGTTAAATAGTAAAAGCAACCTTATGTTGACAATAGCTAACTCTTCAAGGTCCTGTAAGACCCTGCTTTCAGCATATAGAAATTCCTTAAGAACGTACGTTACCTCTACCTCTCCTCCTTCCACAAACTTAAAAATGTGTCATCAGTCACTTCTCACACTTGCAGGTGCAGCTCATTCTGCTCATAGGTCCTGTCCCCATGTTATAATAAAATTACCTTTTTGCACCAGAAAGTCTCAAGAATTGTTTCTTGGCCATTTGCTCTCAAACCTGAACTTCAAATCATATCAATAATGTTGCTTTTGTAGTGTTTATAGTTAGTATTCTGTCCTTGTTTTCTCAGTTGATGTTAACTTTCACTGTACATTATTATACTTACCCTTTCAATGTTAGCTTTGTAAATTGATTATTAATTTTGTCATCCAGGTGATAAAGCAACTCTCGTACATTCTTTTTGCATCCTTGTCTGTCCAGTATGTAGAGGTGGATATTGGTTGTTACGTGATATCTTTTTGTCAGGTACTCTATGCTGTGATGATGAAAAATTAATCTTTTGATTGACAGAACTGCAGACTGTGCCCAGGGGTCAGTTCTCAATTTCAGACTCTGGAAGATGGTGATAGTGCATCTTCTCTTCATAAGAAAGACCCTGAAGTTGTTAGGCTATGTACATTAGAATGTTAGAATGGGTACTTAAAAAAATTTTTTTTTTTTAGTTTTTAATTTTGAGAGAGCACGAGAGCACAAGTGGGGGAGAGGGTCAGGGAGAGAGAGAGAGGGAAAGAGAGACAAGCTCTATGCTCAGTACGGAGCCTGATGCAGGGCTCAGTCTAGAATGGGTACTTTCAAGGTCAGGGTGTGATGGTTTCAATTTTGTTAAGGAAATATTTAATCAGGTCATAATTGCTTAACAGTATTAGAATAAAGAAAATGATCTCCCCTTCTCCTTACCTGCCTAGCCTGTGAATGGAAAGGGCACAGCACTGTTTTGTAACTGCTGTGGAGTCGGCACTAGATTTTGGTTCTGTTGGCTTGTCTTTCTCCTCTTCTTAAAGCTTGAGATAACTCTACTGTTTTGAGTGTGTTTGGGAACATGTTTTCTAAGTGTCTGAACCTGTGAAATGTTAAACTCTCCCAAGATTGGCAGAAGCTTGGTGTGTGTCGAGAAAACAGTGCCTTCTGGACTAGATGTGAGGAGAGCTGTGGGTCCTGGATGTACTGAGTTCTCTTCCCTCACCTCCACCTCTTAGAGCCTTTGTGTCTGTGCGCTGTTGGGAAATGAAGTGCAAGCCCAAGTGGAGATATTTGTAAGCCTGTATGACGCAAATGTGAAGTGGTATTAGTTTCTGCCTTTGATTTCTGTGTTAGTAAATCAGCTCCCACTTTCTCTTGCATGAATACATTCTCCAGGCTCTTCTCAACCCTTTAGAATGCACCCAGCCCTGAAACTCTCTTCCTCTTGAAAAATTTGAGTGTTTTTTATGTGCTAGATGGTGCTAAATAAAAACACAACTAGTGAACATCAAAGTTGGAATTCAGATCCAGGTCCCTTTTCACTCCTGAACTTTTGCCATTCACTAGTATGTTTGTTAATTAATTGTCAACATTCTTTTGTCCTCACTAACAAAAGGGCAATGTTGACAGTCTTATTATTTAGAGGTGGCTGTCACAAAGGAGCTATAGGAGGCTTGGAAAAGAAAAATGTGGAAATTCCCATCCTGGCACTGTTTTAGTGTGTTCATTTGTAGTCAAAACAAAAAAAAAAGGAGAGAAAGAAGTAGAAACTGTGTATTGAGTACCATGTGGCCTATTGGGGTTGATCAAGTGGAACCCATTACTGCTCTGTTTAGAAAACTCAGAGGGTAAATGTACAACATCCAAGTAATAGTACACTGACGTGATTTAAAATGCACCAAATTCAATAATACTGTTACTTGAAAGGTGCCAGTTCTCCCCCCTCTTTAAAGCAGTCTTCTACATTTTTATCACCACTGCTCTTTTGCTTTATGTATCAGAAGAAGAAAAAACCATCTGATTTCTTCTACAAAATTTATGCCTGTTAGACAGCAGCCTATTACTTCCCTTCAGGGATAAGTCATTCTCTCAAGTCTGGCCTGTCATGCTTAGAGTATGTGGCTTTCCTTTTGTTATTTTCTGAAACATTATGAAATTCTTTTCAAAGATACAAGACACTAGAGTTAGTTGCATACATTGCATGATAAGGGCCTCTACCCTTTGTTAACAAAGTGGAATTTTGAATGCCAAAAGTGCAAACCCATTTCATGAATTGATCTTTCCAGACTTGAAATTTAATTGTATCGGTCACTCAGACTTGGATATAGATTCGGCTCCTAAGTAATATCAGCAGAGGCAGCCTATGAAATAATGTTTGCATCTATCATTTTGAAATTCCACGTTGGAAAAAGGGAAAAACATAATTTCCAGAAAAAGTAATAGATTTGAATATCTTCTGTAGAACTGATAGTTTGCTGTTACAGACACCTGCTGTCTCAAGCAATCCCCGCCTGCCCCACTTTTAGCTGCCTTCAGTTTCTTCCGTTTACTTTCTTTTCCAACAAATGATTCTTTCCTAGCAGCATTCTTTCGATATATCAAATTTAGTTCAATAATGTAAGTTTTTTACTACTGTTGTTCCTCAGGGTCATTTCCACTCAGATGAATAATATTACCCAGGAGCAGTATTTTAGAACCCTCAAGGATCTTTGTTTTGTTTATCGTTGCTGTCTTCCTCCTTATGTCTCCAAGGCATCTATTACATAAATCAGTTACCTTTTGCGGTCATGTAAAATGCACATAATATGTCGTTTTATGTTCTCATTCTTTTATATTTTTAGTAAGTAAACTTCAGATATTCACTTCAGCAGAAAGCTTTTGAGTTTTAATCTTTTATTTATAAAGTAATCTCTAGATAACAGCAGCTGAGAAATAAAGCAAATGCTCTTGTGTTGGAAATAAACATCTTTGGTAGTTGCCTCTGAACTATGTCTTTGTTCTGCTAACCTGTGAGGACCACATGAGATAATGCTTTCCTTTGATACTTTCTTACTATCGGGTTCTATAGCCTCTTGTCTCTTTTTAGAGTAAGGCATTGCTGACGGGTCTGATTCCAAAGCAATTTCTAGCCGCGTGCGCGCGCGTGTGTGTGTCTGTCTGTGTGTGCGCACGCCTGTTTTATCATACAAGTGAAGTGTAAGTGGACTAGAATGATCAGACTCTCACAGTTAATTCTCAGTAAGCATTTATTGAGGGCTTGGTATATTGAGTTAGTCCAAGCACATCAAGGAAGTAAAAGTAACATCAAACTAGAGGGCAGTTTTCTATTGCTGCATAACACATTTCCACAAATTCAGCAGCTTAAAACAATATGCATTTATTATCTCATGTTTTCTGTGGCTTGGGAGTCTGGGCACAGCTTAGCTGGGTCTTCCCTCTGGTGTCTCACAGGCTGCAGTCAAGGTGTTGGCCCATTTACATGCTTCCCCAGGGACTTGAATGGAGAATTGCTTTCTGAGTTCATTAATGAGTTGTTAGAATTTCTTTGGCTGCCCTATGGCTTAGGGCCCCTGCTTTTTGTTGGCTGTGAGCTGGGGACCGCCCTTAATTCTAGAGGCCACCCATAGGTCTCTGCCATTTGCGTTTCTCCAGCATGGCTGCTTATATCATGAAGCCTGCGCAGAGAGTCTGTGGCTCCAGTCTGCTGGTAAGATGGAATCTCATCCAATCTAGCACTGTCATGGGCGTGATACCCATTGCCTTTCCCATATCGTGTTGATTGGAAGAAAGTCCTAGGTCCTGCTTACACTGAAGGTGAGGGCACTACATAAAAGCATGGACACCAGAATGTGGGATCATTGGGGATCTTTCTGCCACAGACAAGAGGCTAATAAATGGGTGACAGTGAAACCTCAAGTAATTAAAAATGGTACATTTTATTGCTTAGATACTGTGTTCATGCCAGGACTGGATTAGCCAGATTTGAAGCTGGGCCGTTACTGTGCTTGGCAGGAGAAAGGCTGTGATGATGGCAATGCGCCTATTGCCTCACAGTTAACGTTTCCAGTGAGTGTCGTTAGAAACCATGGGTGGGCGGGCAAGGGTGAACACTGGGAGAATGTAGCGTGTAGACTACCCATGTAATTTAATGTTGAAGTAAAAACATCATTAATGTTGGGGGGCATATAGCATGACATAAGCATTTATTACTGAAGTGTGGATTTGTGTATATATTAGAACGATATCCACTTGATTGTGCTGAGTTTGGGCAGCTAGATGGGAAAGCTTTTAAGTGTCAAAAAGAGGTTGAGCTTTAGGGCCATTTAGTCACTCCCTTCCCTTTCTCCCAGGTGTTTTGATTTTATACCTGGAGTTTTATTGTGTTGCCAATATTTGATCCTTTCTGTAAAGGAAAATACAACTCTTGCATCATTTCGTCTTAGGGGCATCTTTACATCCTCTAATTATCTCATTGGGCATATTACATGGTCAGGAAGAAAACTCTAGGAACTTATTGGGACTCTAGGCTAGAGGAGCTCTGCTGTGAGGGAGCTATGCTTAATTTTAATGTTCCATTCTAGTAGACTCATAATTTAAAATTCCTCTTAGGTCTTTTTAGGCAGGAAGAATTTAGTAGCTTTGTTTTCATGTTTATTGATTTTTGAGAAAGAGAGAGAGTGAGTGTATGTGAGCAGGGAGGGACAGAGAGAGAGGGAGACACAGGATCCAAAGCAGGCTCTAGACTCTGAGCTGTCAGCACAGAGCCCGATGAGGGGCTTGAACCTACAAACGTGAGATCATGACCTGAGCTGAAGTCAGATGTTCACCTGACTGAGCCACCCAGGTGCCTTCCAAATACAATTTTTTGGGTACCTGCTTAATCTAACAACAGACCCATGTGATTTTCATTGGTCCAACGGAGAAATTTCCCCTTATTGCATACTAGTACTTACTATGTATTGACAGATCTTCCTTATTTTTATGAATTTAATACACAAAATTGAAAACACTTGTATTATACGGCAGTGTGTATAATATAAGTATTACACTAATCTTTAGTCTAAACAAAGGAATTAGCTTTATTTTTATTTTTAATTATTGGTAAGAAGATTGGTTTGTACTACATAACTGTCTTGATGACATAGCTACTCAGTTCTCTTAGTACATGAATTATTCTGCGCATATCAAAGTCAGGTAGGTGTTTTGGAGTTTTGCCTTGATTGATATGCAGTGTTGTCCTTTTCATGTATATTAATAACTCTAAGGTTAGTCCTTTGTAAAAATACAGCAACAGTTTAGTTTTTAATACAGCATTGTTGTGCCTAATAAAAGCACACAGATACCCTAGCTGCTTTGTGGAAATAGGAGTGAAATGATCTGTATTAGGAATATATAAATCCTGTGGGTATACCAGAAAATTAGTGCTTTATAGTCCTTATTAGGGCTGATCCCATCTTCAGTTAGCATCCCATTAATGATGTATCATTTGGAAAAGTACTAGGCTACATTTTCAAAGACATCATCCGTCCATCCATCCATCCATTCATCCATCCTGTCAGCCATGCTTATGTCTCATCAGCAAAAGATCTGAGGTGGCTCACTTCAAAAAAAAAAGGAGAGAGAGAGAGAGAGAGAGGTGGGGGCAGAGAAAGGTAATGAGCAGAAAATGTAGTAAGTGAAAATCTGGTGTAGGGAATATCTGTCTCACTGTACACAAAGTCAAGGGCATGCATGTGTGCATGTACGCACACCACACAGAATTCCTATGTTATAATTAGGTCATGTATGTAATTTTTTCAGTGGAGCAAAAAGTTTATGTTTAGTATTCCTGAAGGCTAAATTGAAAAAGAAGACAAAGGTTCTGACTTCAATCTAAGTGTAATAAAAGTAACAATTTTTTTTTCTTAGAAAATACTTGTTTGTCCTAGCATGATGTTAAAATATTGTTTGAGGGGCGCCTGGGTGGCTCAGTCGGTTGGGCATCCGACTTCAGCTCAGGTCATGATCTCGCGGTTTGTGGGTTCAAGCCGCGTGTCGGGCTCTGTGCTGACAGCTCAGAGCCTGGAACATGTTTTGGATTCTTTGTCTCCTTCTCTCTCTGACCCTGCCCTGCTCACACTGTCTCTCTCAGAAATAAATAAAACATTAAAAAAATATATGTTGTTTGGGACAACTTTGAGTGACATTGTGGGAGACAGTTAAAATAATGAACTGTTAAAGGAAATTTGAAATGGGCTTTAATGGTTACTTAGATATTTGTTCACACACGTTTAGTATTATCACTGATTCATTGGAGTGGGGAGAGGCAGAAGCCATACTACAGTGGTTGAGAGGTGAGTAAAATATGAAGATGTAGAGACATTTGGGGTAGACTTTTAAAAGTAGTTTGATTACAAGAAGGTGATAAAGAGGATTGGAAGAGCCTCCTATCCTTGTTTTTTTTTTTTTTATTGAGTTTTTGAGCATATATACCCTGGAAGTGAAGATGGAGTCACCCAAGAGAATAGGGTATGGTATAAAGTCTCTGCGGGTGTGAAATGCTTCCAGATTTCACTGGTATAGGCCTTGGATGAGAAATGGAAGGGAAGTGAGGAAATAAAGGATAGGAGAAGTGAACACTAGTAAAGATGGGGGTCGGGATGGAAGAATGGGGTCTGAAGGAGCTGTCTCTGTTTGCTTGATTCCGTCAATAAATAGTGAACTGTGTGCGTGTATCAGGCAGTGTGTAAGGACTGGAGTTCCAGGTGTGGTCCAGTCCCCGCCCCTGCGGAGCTCATATTGTAGTGTGTGTGTCCGCCGCCTATTAGACTCCGGGTGGGAGGAGTTTTCCTGCGACGCAGTGTCTGGCATGGTGTTTGCATATGTAGTAGTCACCCCACCCCCCCAAAAAAATAATAAATTCCTTTGCATTTATTTGTTCTGCATTGATTTGTTCAACAGACAGCCTTCTGTCTTTACTTCTTTGGCATAGCAGGCATCTCAAAAATTGATTGGTTTAATATACAAATAATGTAACTTTTAAGAAGAAGTAATAATAGAATTTAAAAAAACCATCAACATTGTTGGTAGACTTTCTTTCATGAATGGCTACTGTTTGAGTAGTTTTTGCAGCTTGGAATACATTTTCCCATAGGTCATCATGAATGTTTATTTAGTGTTCTCCATGTATTAAGGACTTGTCTGGAATAAGAGATGAGTAAGGTCAAATTCTATTAAATAGATAGACGCTTTTTAACCACAGGATATATAATAAGTATAAAATAGTTTTGAACAAAGTGATATGGGCACAGGGGAGGGGATGATTAATTATGGTTGGATATTTGTTTCCTTTCTTAACTGATAAAAATCTGTTCTATTTGTAATGCAGTAGAACTTGAAGTTTTACTAGTTAGAACTCGGGGACTCAAAAGGAAGAGTGGAAATGCTTGCTTTTCGTAGGTTTTTCAGAAATTTGGAATTATTTGATACTGTTTTAAGCATGATTCATTAGAGCTGTAGAGACCACCTGTGGGAGAAGTGTAAGAGTGTACCCAGTTGTATTTATAAATTTGTTTTTGAGGGCTGGTGTGCAAGGGGGGTGGAGATCAGGGGATAGAGTAAGGAGAGGTTGACTGAGTAGAGATGGTGTTGAGAGGTGTGCTAACTTTTTGTTTAGAATTAGTTGCTATGGGCCCCATCTCTGAAATCGGGACACCAGGCGAAATTCAGGCTTCAGTTAAAGGTTCTTAAGTATAAACTATTATTTTCCCGTGGAATCTGTACTTAGTTTTATTTGGAATTTTTCCCGTACTTGAGTATGTGGTGTACACATACAGACACACAAATACATGCGTGAGTAGACACTCTGGAAATTTTAACAAACCACCAACCCCGGATCTCTGCCTCCCCACAAAACACACTTGTAATTCCTCCTTTGCCCCGCTGTATATATTTTCCCCATAGCACTTAAACCTTCCAGTCCTTATTTCTGGTCTATCTCCAGTGCATTGTATACTCTCCAAGGGAGACATTTTTATCTGTTTTATTTACTTTCAACAAAAAAGGTGAGCAAAATATCTTCTATGAGATATTTTTGCTTATCTCCTATGAGAGATCACTAGATTTTGCTGACTTCAGTCAGTAATTAGGCCATTTGATATACTGCATAAGTGTATATTCACCATCATTTTTGTACTCAGCAGTTTGCCCAGTGCAGTGTATGTCTGTGTTGGGAGGGTGGTGGTGGCTGTGGCTATATACACTCTCAGGTGTCACACCTTTCACAATTACATTGTGGATGTAGGTAGTATGTTTAAAAGGTAGGAAATGACACAGGACCTTATAAAGTTAAGGTCTAAGTTGTACAGTAGGATTGATCAAAATGTTGGATTGGTTAGGAGAAAGCTTCATGGCTTAGGTAAAAGAGGCAAAGGTGAGGAAGAATGGTCTAGAAAAGGAACCCTCATAATGCCTCCTTTTTGAACTTTCTCTGAAATTACCCCCATCCCTCAGGATTTATTTTATTTTATTTAAAAAAAAATTTTTAACGTTTCATTTATTTCTGAGAGAGAGAGAGACACAGCGTGAGCAGGGGAGGGTCAGAGAGAGGGAGATACAGAATCTGAAGCAGGCTCCAGGCTCTGAGCTGTCAGCACAGAGCCCGACGCAGGGCTCAAACCCATGAACTGTGAGATAATGACCTGAGCCAAAGTCAGACGCTTAACCGACTGAGCCACCCAGGCGCCCCAGGATTTATTAAAAAAATTTTTTTAATGTTTATTCATTTTTGAGACAGGGAGAGACAGAGTATGAGTGGGGAAGGGGCAGAGGGAGAGGGAGACACAGAATCTGAAGTAGGCTCCAGGCTCTGAGTTGACAGCAGAGTCTGATGCTGGGCTTGAACTCACAGACTGTGAGATCATGATCTGAGCTGAAGTCGGATGCTTAACCGACTGAGCCACCCAGGTGCCTCAGGATTTATTTTAAAAAAGGAGACAAATTAAAAAGTTACCACCTTCTATCATGACCTGGCATATACCCTGTAGTGAAATTTAAATGATATTTTGTGATGTAACTATTTGTGTAATATCTTCTCTCAAAAGAAAAAATATGTTGGACATATTCATATTACCTTAGAGATACTTGTTAAAAAGCANTCAGCACAGAGCCCGACGCGGGGCTCAAACCCACAAACCGTGGGATTATGACCTGAGCCTAGGTCAGATGCCTAATTGACTGAGCCACCCAGGCACCCCGGGTGGGGTGTGTTTTTCAGTGAGTAGGAAAGAATCATCAGAAGACATAGAATGGCTCTTTTTTGTGCCTAGTTACAGTTTCTCATTAATTTCCCACCAGTTTTCCATTGTCTGTATACCCTGGAAATGATAAGCAATCCAACTGAATTTGTTAGGACAAAGAGAGCAAAGGACAGATCTAAAAAGGGAAATCTAAGGAAGAGAAATTAATTATAAATATGAAGAGGGAGCTGAGTAATAGGACTGACCATTTTTGCTGCATATTTGCTAAACTCTTTTTATATATATTTGATCTATATGTATGTTGAAGATCTTCATGTTTTTTGTTAATATTCACTTGTCTTAAAATTTTTCATACTGGTCCCTGTTACATGTAAGCTTGTTACTATGTTCCTGTTTTTCTTCTAGGAAAATTGTCACTTTGCATTAATGGCCTTTAGCCAAACTGCTCATTAATTTCCCTGTTGCAAAAGGTTTTCTCTAATACACTAGATACTGTTTGTGGAATGGACAACAAAATCAATAAATAAGACATTAAAAATTCAGTTATTTCTCAGGTTTGTTAAACAAATCATATACACTGATACTGGGCCTTTGAAATAGTCTTACTTTTTACCATATAGAGCATCATATCTTGCTGTGTTTGATACAAGTAGCCAGTTAATTAGCTACCTTTGTTGATAATAGATTTTTGTCTTTAAAAAGTAAACTTACTGAATCATCCTTTCTATAGCACTTGAAGGAGAATGTTAGTACTTCATAGATTTTTAAAAAAAATTTTTTTAAAATTTATTTCTAGGAGAGAGAGAGAGAGAGAGAGAGACAGCGTGAGCAGGGGAGGGTCAGAGAGAGAGGGAGTCACAGACTGAAACAGGCTCCAGGCTCTGAGCTGGCAGTCAGCACAGAGCCCGATGCGGGGCTTGAACCCACGAACCATGAGATCATGACCTAAGCGAAAGTCGGACGCTTAACCGACTAAGCCACCCAGGCGCCCCAGTACTTCATAGATGTTTGATGAAATAGACATGTCAGCTTGTTACTTGCACTGATTTATAAGTACATGTATGTTGTAATAGTCAACACTGTATATTTGTTTTTAGATATTACTACACTTGATCTACTTGTATGTGTTCTTCCGTTACTATTGACCAAATGGACTGAAGCATGTGTGAAAAGATATAAAAATGAAGATTTCTGAAATTGTAATAAAAAGACAGTCATAAAAAAATGCCATGAACAAATATTTGCTCTGTTTATGAACAGCTTTCCCAAGTGGTCCCTAAAATGGTATAAAATTAATGACATGTTTTTAGAAACAAACAGCCATGTTCTTCTTTATTAATACTGAAAATACTTGAGTATTTATTTTCATTTGGAAAAATTCTTGTAGAATAAATTCCTAGATATGAAATTACAAATCAAAGGGTCTAAATTTAATACTTGGATAGAAGCTATAAATTGTGCTGTTTCATATTTCTGTTCATAATTCATGTCCCGCATTTTTCTCCTATCACAGCATCTTTTCAAATATTTCATTGTTAGCAGTTTCGTAGGAGGGAAGTGATGTCTCTTTGAAGGTTTCATTTACATTTCTCACGTTGGGAGTCGGCCAGTTGCATGGCTTCTTCTGAGAACTGTCCAGATCTTTTGCCCTATTGGGCTATTGATACTTTTCCTTACTCTTTATATTAGCTGCTTTATACAGGGAAAAGTTGGACCTTTGCTTCTTATCTGATGGATTGCAAGTAGTTGTCTGTTTTTGTTCTCGGCTTGTTTTTTGTTCTGTAGGTTGCCTTGTGCTTTACTGACTTTGGATCACGTTAAAAATTTTTTAGGCAGTTGCATTTGCCACTTTGGTCTTTCATTACTTCTAAGTTTCATGTCAGAGGTGAAAAAAGCCTTCCCTACTCTAAAGTTATAAAAAGAGCTCTCCCGGGGTCTATTTCATTGCTTTTGTGGCTTAATCTCGTGCATGTAAGTTTTTGATACATTTGGAATTCATTCTTTTGTATAGTGTGAAGCATGGAAAACATAAAAACAAGTTTTATTAAATAGCTACCCAGTTGTTCCAACACTTTGGATTGAAGTGTGTCTTACACAGTGATGTCATGTGCCACCTTTAATGCTAATACAAATATTTATATAGTTAGAGTCTATTTTTGGACTTTCTGCTTTCTTATATTTCATTATAGTATGATTAAAAAGTTCATAGAGCTATCATCACTTACTCTTTGGCAGAGTTTTCTAAAATTCTGACCTTAAACCATTTTTTAATTTAAACCATTTATAAAAATACTATTTTATTTAAGTAATCTCTACATCCATGGTGCTCGAACTCCCATCCCTGAGATCAAGAGTCTCATGCTCTTCCCACCGAGTCAGCCAGGCGCTTCCTGACTTAAGTCATTTTAATGTTTATTTTGACTTGGTGATTTCTGCTGGTGTAAATTTGGGTTTTGAATTGTATTCTGGGATTTTAAAATTCTCTCACACCTCTACCCTCTTTCTTTCACCCAGAGCTTAGAGCCTGACTTGAACTAATCTTCCTTATAGTCTTGTAGAGCCATTTGGCATGTTTTTTCTCTGGTCCTTCTTTCACGGAGGGTACAGCCCTTTGAGAGTTTCATAGACAATTAATTGTTCCAATTTCCTGCATCTCTTCTGCCCATGTATGCACATAACTCCATCCTACGGCATGGATGGTATATCTATAGGTTGATAGCACAGCTCAGAATTACCCAATTTTCTTTCCCTTTTCTGACTCTGAGGTTTATTTCTTGCTAAATTAGCAATATATCTAATTATTATAAAGCTGTTTGGTTATATTTTATCAGTATTTCTACATATTTGTGGTTCCACCATATTGCCAGAACTGGAATTTTGTAGACCATACACTTTTAAAACCATCTTTCCGTACCTTGGCAGTGAATGAATAGTGATCTGTATATTTTTTATGCCTACATAATAGGTAGAAAGGTTGAACGCCTGTTAGGTGGTACTTTGTTATTCATACTTATCTTTGGGCTACATGTATGGACAAGCCAGGGTTTATAAAAAACTATACTTAGATGTTGTCAACGTTTCTTTTTTTTATGTTTTTATTTATTTCTGAGAGAGAGAGAGAGAGAGAGATACCATGTGAACAGGGAAGGGTCAGAGAGAGAGGGAGACATAGAATCTGAAACCGGCTCCAGGCTCTGAGCTGGCTGTCAGCACAGAGCCTGATACGGGGTTCGAACCCATGAACCGTGAGATCTTGACCTGAGCCGAAGCCTGATGAATCAACTGACTGAGCCACCCAGGCACTCCTGTTTGTCAGTGTTTCTAAATTAACAGTAGATCCAAATTATTTTCTCTATTTTTTTAAGTTTATTTACTTATTTTGAGAGAGAGAGAGAACATAGCAGAGGAGGGCAAAGGGAAGGAGAGACAGACTCCCAAGCAGGCTCTTCACCATNCCAGAGCTTAGAGCCTGACTTGAACTAATCTTCCTTATAGTCTTGTAGAGCCATTTGGCATGTTTTTTCTCTGGTCCTTCTTTCACGGAGGGTACAGCCCTTTGAGAGTTTCATAGACAATTAATTGTTCCAATTTCCTGCATCTCTTCTGCCCATGTATGCACATAACTCCATCCTACGGCATGGATGGTATATCTATAGGTTGATAGCACAGCTCAGAATTACCCAATTTTCTTTCCCTTTTCTGACTCTGAGGTTTATTTCTTGCTAAATTAGCAATATATCTAATTATTATAAAGCTGTTTGGTTATATTTTATCAGTATTTCTACATATTTGTGGTTCCACCATATTGCCAGAACTGGAATTTTGTAGACCATACACTTTTAAAACCATCTTTCCGTACCTTGGCAGTGAATGAATAGTGATCTGTATATTTTTTATGCCTACATAATAGGTAGAAAGGTTGAACGCCTGTTAGGTGGTACTTTGTTATTCATACTTATCTTTGGGCTACATGTATGGACAAGCCAGGGTTTATAAAAAACTATACTTAGATGTTGTCAACGTTTCTTTTTTTTATGTTTTTATTTATTTCTGAGAGAGAGAGAGAGAGAGAGAGATACCATGTGAACAGGGAAGGGTCAGAGAGAGAGGGAGACATAGAATCTGAAACCGGCTCCAGGCTCTGAGCTGGCTGTCAGCACAGAGCCTGATACGGGGTTCGAACCCATGAACCGTGAGATCTTGACCTGAGCCGAAGCCTGATGAATCAACTGACTGAGCCACCCAGGCACTCCTGTTTGTCAGTGTTTCTAAATTAACAGTAGATCCAAATTATTTTCTCTATTTTTTTTTTAAGTTTATTTACTTACTTTGAGAGAGAGAGAGAACATAAGCAGAGGAGGGCAAAGGGAAGGAGAGACAGACTCCCAAGCAGGCTCTTCACCATCAGTGTAGCTCAAGCTCCCGAGCCATGAGATCATGACCTGTGCTGAGATCAAGAGTCGGATGCTTAACGAACTGTGCCACGAGGAGCCCTTATTTTCTCTGTTTTCTAAACTACTCCTCATGAGTGTTCGTAGAGGCTTAGTTTCCAAGTTTGTAACTGTTTTATTTGGGGCCAGGCTTGTGGTAGGTGACTTTTGGCTCAGGGGACCTGACACTGAGAATGAGGCCAGGTCTGCAGTAGTGGGTGGGAGAGAGTAGCAGGTCACTGCTTAGGTGGTCCGTACTGGAGGGTACTCTCAGTAGGATGGTAGAGTGAAGGAGGGACCAGGGTGCAAGGGCACATCCGTGATCAGAATTGGTTGAGATTTTTGAGGTTAGTAGACGACATGAGTGAAGGCAGAGCCTGTGGGCGCACTCCTCTTCTCTTATAGGTGTGGCACGTTGTGCTTTGTTCACTGCCGTGCTAGTGGTGACAGCTAGGATAGGAGCCTTTGACTCGGGTAGGCAGTTTGCTAAGCACTTCACTTACATTTCGTAATTAATCCTTAAAATAGCCCTATTAAAAATATATTACCTTTTTCATAGATGAAGAAAGGGAAGATGGGGAGGTTCAGAAACCTTGAGCTCGTCAAGGTGCAGCTAGGATTTGGACATAGTAATAAGTAGTTCCAGAACTTGGGCACTTCATCTCCATTGTGCTGACTCATTCATGAAGCAAGTCTTTTGAGTCATTTTTCTTCGTTTTGTTAGTTTGTTAGACTTAATTATAGCAAATTACTGTCCCTTTAATACACTCATGAAAATGCTGCCTGACTGGGTCTAGTTTGGGTACCACAGTAAATTTGTATAATTAAGTCTTGGTGTAAGTCTTCTAGAGTTACCTCCTAACCCCTCCCACCCCCTGTCCATATGTATTAATAGTAGCAATTTTTAAAAACCAATCTCTGAACAGATCCCTTCTTTTTAGCCCCATGCTTCTTTATTGTATCTTGAGGTTATTTTTTATGTGGGTGATTCTTTTTAATACAACACTTATCAAAACAGAACATACTGGGTATTAATAATGGAACACATACATGGTTACTTTTCATGCTTTGCCAGCCCTACTAGATTTAGGAGGCAAAATCTTCTGATTTGACATTAGGAAGTTATGTGATTAATCATTAGATGAATTTATAGGAGTTGCCCTTAATATGATTCTTTGAGGTAATTTAGAATAAAATAGTAGACAAGGTAAGCTGGATGGAAGCCTACCATTGTTTTTGGATGAACTAGATTTTTAAAATGACTGAGTGCTGTTAATGATCCCAAAAGCTTCCTGGGGATAAACATTTAATGTTTAGGATGTTCAGAAGATTTGTATGTCCTCCTGTAAAATGTGCTTAATTGCTCTCATGGTTGTAAAATTGAGACCATCAATCAAATTGTTCTGTAAATGATGAGATTTTTTTTGGCCTAGTTAACTATTTCTTTTACTTACTCACTTGAATTTGAATGATAGTAAATTACTGACTTGTCTTTTTCTCTGTCAGCATTAAGATAAGGTCAAAAGGTGTAAGCTTGTTACATTTCACTTGAAAATTTACAAAATTTAATTTTATTTGTTTGCTTAGAGACAGATTGGGTTTAAAATGAAACAACAGCATGGTTGGACAAGTAATTAAATTCCAATGTATTTAGAATTTTGGAATTTCATATTTGTCTTTATAGTTTCTTTTTTCTTTTTTAAGTTTATTTTATTTATTTTTAAATGTTTAATTTTTTAAGAGAGACAGAATGCAATTGGGGGAGGCAGAGAGAGAAGGAGACAGAGAATCTGAAGCAGGCTCCAGGCCTGTCAGCACAGAGCCTTGTGCAGGGCTTGAACCCATGAATGTGAGATCATGACCTGAGCTGAAGTGGATGCTCAGTGAGCCACCCAGGCACCCCAAAGATTATTTATTTTGAGAAAGAGGAAGAGGAAGCGAAAGAGAGAGACTGAGATTGAATTCCGAGCAGGCTCTGTACTGCCAGGCGAGAACCAGACGTGCGGCTCAATGCTACAGACCATGAGATCATGACGTGAGCCAAAATCAGGAGTTGGATGCTTAACCAAGTGAGCCACCCAGGCACCCCAGTATTTGTCTTTAAAATAACTTTTTAATGTATTTCTACCTTTGAAGTTCTTTGTTAATTAGGGATCTGTCCCTCAACACTATAATTTACATGTGTACTTTAGATCATTTCACACAAGTTTAATAAAATCTAGTCTATTACTCTTTCTCTTCTAGACATTTGGCAAGAATTCTCTTTCCCTGAAAGTTTCTTCAAGAAGTACAGAATAATGTATATATCAGAAAAGTTACATTTCTCTGGCTACTTACGTGGGATAGACATAGAATAAGAAATGGTAGTTTTGTCTTTGTGCTGTAAATGCAACATGGTCTTGTCTAATTTTTTATTTTTTTATATAAACATTGTTATTTGAGGACTAATCTAGAAGCTAAAGCTTGCTTTTCTTTGAATATCAGTCCCTGGTTGTAAACATGTCTTTTTTTCATTTTTAAGAAATTTGTGAAATGTTGATTTTTGTTTGGATCCTAAATCAAAAAGGACTGTTTTATCCTTAAAACATTATAAGCCCCAGGTGTAGGGAATTCACTCTCAGCTCGAGCAATTTTGAATGACAAATCATCATAACCATGGTCTGTATGTATTCTGTGTGCATCATAAATTACTATATTACTATGAACACAGTCAAAGTGTAAAATGCTTTGTAAAAATACTAATATAGATTAGAGATTTTCTGATCCATAAAATGTTGAAATTTTTCCAGAGTAAAAAAATACTTAATAAATTTTTAAATCCCTTTAAAAGAAAACATCGGTTTCTGGGGTATGTTTGTGGTTAAGTCAGTTAAGCATCTGCCTTTGGCTCAGGTCATGATCTCATAGTTTATAAATTCAAGCCCCCCCGTTGATGTGCTGACAGCACAGAGCCTGCTTTGGATTATCTGTCCCTTCTTTTCTCTTCCCCTGCCTCTCTCTCTCAAAAATAAATAAAAATTTAAAAAATCATTTTCAAAGAAAAATGATTTGGCTAGTAAATTATAAGTTAATCATTAGGAAAAAAATTGTGAGATCACAAACGTTTGTTAAATGAATAAGTGGAACCAACTAAAATTACTAAATGTCTATAATTTACTGTGTTTAGTGCCCTTGATTTAATAATCTGGTGAATTATAAATTCAGATAAACTGAGAATTATAGTACAGTCTCTGGGGCCATAGAAAAGAGCACCTGAACCAGCCTGGAGTAATGAGGAAGCAAAGGGCCTCAGGTAAGACCTTAAGTGACATTAGAGCTCCTCTAGAAAAAGTAGGAATTTTTTTCTTTATTTAACATTTTTCTTGGCAAGTAAAACCTTATTTTATTACAACCAGTGATTATTGCTAATCGTTTGCTCTTCAGCTGAAAATTTGGGAAATAAGGAAATACATAATAAAGAAAGGTACATATCTGCTACAATCCTCTCATATACTTTGATAAAACTATTCTTGCCCTTTGGTTTGTGTATCTCTGGCTTTTTCTGTTTTAGTATGTGCACACACACACACACAATCTTTTCCCCCCAACACATTAAAGTTACATAGCAGATAATCATTATGTTCTGATTTATAGCCTTTGTAAAAATGGAAACAATGTTGGGAAAATTTTCCTGGTCAGTAAGTGCACTTGTGTAATGCCATAATTTAATAGCTAAATTTGTTTTTTTTTGTGTGTGAATTGGTATCTAACACATTTTATTCATGTCCTCCTTACTCCAGTGCTCTTGGATGCCTTTTTATTTTTCTCTAATAAATGCAATGACATGATGAGAATATTTATAATCCTTGGTTATTTTCTGGGAAACGTAAAAATTGGTGTTAGGTATTTCTATCTAGCACGTACAGAAGTCACCCTTTATGTACGTACATTCCATTTCTAATAACACTAAATGCAGTTCTGGACTTTCACCATTTGGTAGTTGGGGATGACGAAGAGAATTCCTTGAAAGAGTAGCCTATACTTACTGTTTTCACTACTTCACCCTCTGTTTCCTCTTGTACCTTTTCTGCTCAGATTTGTATCCCTGCCACTCTGTTGAAACCTCTCTTCCTCAGGTAAGGAACAATTCCAATTTTGGCAAATTCAGGAATCAACTCTCAGGACTCCATGTTAATCAAAATCTTAGCAACATTTTCTCTTTGGAAAGTGTTCCTTTTTGGAATGTCTTCTTCACTTGGCTTCTGACACACCCCACTTGCCTCGTTTTGCTCTTAACTGATAGTTCTTTCTGGTTTTCTTTGCTGGTTTCTTCTTTTTCCATCTTTAAATGAGAGAGTGCCCCAGAGCTGTGCCTTAAACTAGTTTCTGTCAACATATGTTCCCCTGGCAAACCTAGACATTGGATTTGTTGGTGAATCCACATACCTGTCCTGAACCCCTTCTGCTTCCCTTAAACTCCTTTTAACTAGCTTGGATACTTAACACCAGTTACCCAGCTCAGAAGCCTGGGAGTTATCCCTGAAGCCTCTTTTACCTCCTTTTACCTCCTCTTTCTACTCTTGGGGTGAATCTTGTTACTCTTTTTTGTTTTTCTAATTGGTTTCTTGTTTTTTCCCTTGCTCCTATACAATGTAGTATCCTCACAGCAGGAGAAGAAAACCCCAAATTGTGCCGTGTTTCTTGCTTAAAACTTGTATTCCTTCTCATATTCAGGGGAAAGTCAAGCCGTAGTGTGTTCTACAAGACCTTACATAATTCTGAATCTTCTTTCCTGTGTCTCTGACTTCCTCTCCAGCCACTTTCCACCTTGCTCATTCTTGTCTAGTCACTCCCCCCCCCCCCCCCCTTTGGAAACAACAATCCCATTTCCATTTGTAGGCTTTTGGTGCTTATTCTTTCTTCTACCTGGAATTCTTACCTAGATCATTGATGACTGCTTTCATATCATTTTAGATCTCTGCTCTGGTATCCCCTCTTCAGAGAGACTCTATCTAACTATTTAAAATTTCTCACTAGGAGCATACTTTATACGCTGTATGTTAGCCAATTTGACAATAAATTTTATATATATATATATGAATATATATATTTATATATATATATAAANTTTTAAAGGCATAAATTCTTAAAAAAAAAAAAATTTTTCCATTCCACCAGTCACTTCCTACATCATTACGTGCCTTTTTTCATAGCGTTTAAAGCTCCTTGACATACTGTGTGTGTGTGTGTGTGTGTGTGTGTGTGTGTGTTTCTCTATTGGAATATAACTTCTGTTTATCCTAAGAGTGTGTGTGTGTGTGTGTGTGTGTGTGTGTGTGTTTCACTACTGGATTGCAACTTCTGTTTATCCCAAGTGCCTAGGATGGGACATGGAGTATAGCAGATACCCAGTGTTTGTTGAATAAATGACTGAGCCTCCTTTATTCTATTTTATCCCTCCTAATCCCACAAGGAATTAGAAGTAGCTTAAGTAGTATTTAGAAATACTTCTAATTGTAATAAAATAGAAAACATCAGGCATGCAAAATATAGATAGAATAGAAATGACTGGTGGGAAATTTAGTAGGCAGGTCATGTAGCATTTTATATGGTTCTTAAATATGGATCAGGAATTTGGCTCTGAGTTCTTAACTGCCAAAATGAAAAGAATACTTTTTCCATAGGGAGCAGACATTCTTCTCCAGAGAAGCACAGCTTTTCCTTGCATTTCAACAACTGTCCTATGAGACATAAAATGCATTTTCTTTGGAAATATTTAATACCAATCCTTAAAGGAAACTGATGATGCAATGCCAGCATGAAGTTAAGGGAAAGCAGCTGTCTGGAAACTGACTGGTGAGATGCACACCAGTGCACCTCTTGTGTCTGTTTCCTCTCTGTCTCTCTACCCTCTAATATACATGCTTCTCTGAGGAAAAGTAGAGCCAGTTTTAACATGATTATCAATGTACGAGTATTTTCTAACAGCAGCGAGAGAGAGTTGATTCATTATTCCTAAAATGGGCAGCTCGTTCCAAAGCAAGTTGAAAATTAGCCAGATCCCATGATTTTAGTTAAGTGAGGCTTTTTGTAGGTGCTCAAATAAATAGCTGGTAATAGTACTGTTTTGATCAGATCATTCTATGATAGTTTGTGGCCTTTTAAAGGAAGTTTTGACATCCATAATTTTGGATTCAGAACTAGTGAGGCTAATTATGGTGAGTTTCATAATATTGTAACCCTGGAAATCTGATGCACTAGTGGAAAATTAATTTATTTTAATAGAGAAAATTCTTTATCAGTTCAATCTGTTTACATGTTATGATTGAAGCTGAATATGTTCAGAATTAGTTTGATGTAAATCTTGTATTAAGATCATTATGTTGTTTAATGCTTCATTTATTAACTACTTGACCAAATCCTTCAAATAAATACATGGCTTAAATAATTGAAGTATTTGGGGCTTAAATAATTGAAGTATTTGGAAAAGAAACAGTGCAGAATATGTTGTAAATAGTATTGGCCAGTGAAAGTATCCTGACTTGGAAATGACCAAACTGAGTCCCAAAGATTCATTTCATGTTCCAGTATAATCTCTTCTTGTGGACTTACCCTCCTTGTTTTAAATCTCAGACATTCTTTTTTTTTTTTTTTAATATTGTTATTTATTTCTAGGAGAGAGAGAGAGACAGCGTGAGCAGGGGAGGGCCAGAGAGAGAGGGAGTCACAGACTGAAACAGGCTCCAGGCTCTGAGCTGGCAGTCAGCACAGAGCCCGACGCGGGGCCCGAACCCACGAACCGCGAGATCATGACCTAAGCGAAAGTCGGACGCTTAACCGACTAAGCCACCCAGGCTCCCCTAAATCTCAGACATTCTTTAGCTGTAATGGAGAAAGTATTAGGGAGATGGATGGCAGTTATTATCTATCTTCTCAGTGGCTGGCTAAGAAATTCTCAAAGTTTTCTGTTTTGGTTAATCATTTGGGTTTTCCCATTTAGAGTTGATAGTTTGGTAAGGTGTCTATTAGGGGAAAAGTGGTTTGGAAGTATGGTGCAAAGTTTTTTTTGCAACAAGTCACTAATTGTGAGAGAAATTCGTTTTCAAAGCGCTTTCCCTCTCCATTGTTCCTTCCTTTCTGGTGATTTTTGTTTTCAGATATCTCCTTTCATTAGCTTGACTGTCTTAACTCTGCATAGCTCTCCTTTCATCCTGCTTTGTTCTTAAATACTGTCTCTTTGGTCCCGTGGTCTTCCCTGAATCTTGTCACAGACCTCCTAGTAGCTTTCTGATCTTTCCCCCAACTTTGTTTTAGCTCTCTGTGTAATTACTAATTGTCTTTTTCATAGAGTGACAGAAGTTCAGAGCCGACTTCTGTCCCTTCAAGCTGGATAATTGGTTAACTTAATTGACTGTTTCATCACCTGTAGGATGTAAGCAATACCTCAGAAGGGTAGTTGGGAATGGTGAATGATACATGATCATCTAGCATGGTGTCCAGCACTTGGTGTCACTAATTAACTACTTACCATTCCATAAACTTCTCAAAAAAAGTTTAGTAACCTTTTGATATGCCATGTAAACCTGTCTGGATTGCCACATGTCATGCATTGGAGCCTAGGACAGATTTCACAATGACGTGGGTTAAGGAATGAGCTTTGTTGAGAAAGGGATATTCTTTGGGGAAAAGCCAGAATCAGCAATAAGTAAGGCCTGAGTTTTCCGTGTCATTATTCCACATAGAGGGGTGCTCGGGTGTTAGCAGTTTGCTTACTATTAGATTAGCATAGGCTTTTCTTCCAGTGAAACTTTGCTTTCCTCTGTTATTCTCATTATAGAAGTGGTAGGCCAGCCTTATCAGTGAGCAGTTACCCAAACTGCTTGAGAACCAGGTGGTATAGTTGTGGGTGTGTGCGGTCATCTGAGAAATGTGTCGGTCTGGCCCGTGGAGACCTTGGGTCCAGGGCAGTGGGATCTGCCTTGGGAAGGGAGGAAGCCACGACGCTGTCAGAGCTGAGTGTGGTTGTAGCCTGTCATGCTGGGAGAAGGGGATTGTGGAGTGATTTCAGCCCCTTGATGAGGCATCCAGAGTGATTCTGGACATCATTTTCAGATAGTCTGCTGCTTGCATCACACTTTATTATTGCCCAGGGTCTGTTTATCCATTTTCTCAACAAATAAGTATCAAATTGAACGTGCAATATTATGTTTTCTTTTTTTTCTGTGCTGTTTAAGCAAAGAAAAAAACAGCAAACAGCAAAGTTGATGTCACAACAACTAACTGAAGAAGAATGCATTTCAGAGTCTTTGAGTCAGTGTTGCTCTCGATGAAAACTGTCCTGATTTGCTTAGCTCAGCTTCACAGATAATTATTGATGTGTTCAGGCACAGTATGGGCACTAAACTCTAGAAATTAAAAGGTGAGACAAAGTCCATATCCTCAGGGAATTGAGTGTCTAAGGGGGTAAAATAGAAGTGGAAGAAATTACCTAACAAGCATAAGAAATACCATAAGATACATCACCAAAAGGCCGAGGGTAGAAAGTAAGAAAAGTTTCTTAAGAGATAGCCAGTATCAAATCTGAACTCAGTTTTCCCTTCTAGGGGAGAATTTCAAGCATATTCATAGCTCCTGCATTTTCTAGTCTGTGCATGAGACCATAGGAAGGAGAGTGATTTTAAAAAAGTGTTGAGTAGCTAGGTAGAGTTTGGAGACAAGCAAAGCCTTCATTTTAATTCTTTGGGAGTTGTCATTTACAGGTAGTTTTTAGTAAGTTATAATTCCAAATATTACATTTTTAAAAAAATATTTATTTATTTTGAGAGAGAGAGAACGAACACAAGTGGAGACAGGCAGAGAGAGGGAGAGAGAATCCTAAGCAGGCTCCACATGCCAGCACAGCCCGATGTGGGCTCAGTCTCGTGAACTGAGAGATCATGACCTGAGCTGAAACAAAGAGTTGGACACTTATCTGACTGAGCCACCCAACCACCCCTCCAAATAATATATTTTAGTGTTACAAATTTCCTAACAAAACGGCAGGGACTTATTCTAAGATGTGAGAAAAATTAACGAGCAGTCACCTGTCAATTGCTTCTAATGGCTGTCAGAATTTGTTATTAATGTTAAATGCCAAAGAGGGCAGATGGAATCATATTAATCACTGCATACTCAGTATGCAGTTTGCCAGGAAATAAAAGGACAGCATAGAGTACAGAGGGACAGAATACTTTTTCCTACATGCTATGTTTTTGAGAGAGAAGAATATTAGAGGTCAGGTTTTGTAGTCCTGTCTATGGTTCTTCTATGGAAGCAGAAAAGGACACTTTAAAATGCCTTCCTTGAAGGATTCTTTTCATTTTAAGGAAAACATTGGGCCTCCATCAGTTCTTGATTTCAATTTAATGGAGTCTTGGTATTGTTTAGGAAAATTGTGATTGTTGGAGGAAATTGTAGTCTCTGAGGTGTTTCTAAGATCCTGTCGTTGTATGTGGGCTCAAGGTAGAAGCACAAGCTGGCTTTCCCCGGGAGCTTAAGAGTTCTAGCCCTAACTTTGCCGGCACTGGCTGCGTGATCTTGAAATCTTCTCATCCTGTGTGTGTGTGCTCGTGCTGTTTTGTTTCTCTGAGTGATCTTGGATGACCGTTTCATCCTTCCACATTCTGTACTTGATAATGGCAGTATCTTTTATCACCATTATATGGCCTTGCAGACCACCATTTTATAAACGGTGCATTTTTAAAGAATATCTCATTTTAAATAATTAGACATCATCCAAGTACGTTTTGACGAAACATGGTATGGTAGGCTGGCCTTTGACTTTTCATTTGTTTGTTTTTTTTTTTTTTTTTTTTTTTTTTTTTTTTTGCTTAGCTAACACTCACAATAGAAGGCAGATCTTGGGGATTTTACTATACACATAGTTGTGCATAGGGCTTGCTCTGGGCATGGTAGTGATACTTGTTATTTCTCCTTTAGTTAAAATACATCTCATGCATATCTTGTGATTTATTAATGTCATTCAATTTAGAAAAATGGCAGACACCAGAACCACGTATAACCAGTAGCAGTGATTGCTTTGTCTGGGGGGCTGAGAGGTCAGTATTAGCATCTCATACTGTCTTAGAGCAGTGTGTCAAAAATGGCTAACTTAGGCACAAAGCCAATTTGAGTTTAGTATATATCTTAGTTCTGTTACTGCAGTTCTTTGTGAAGGGTTTAAATCATACAGAGATTCTGTTGCTATAATTTAGAGTATAGATGCATGAGCGTGTTTGCGTGTAATTTTTTAAATTGGTGCTTCACTGAATAAGCAGTATTCTATGGCCTGTGTTTGTTAGACTTTCATGATGAATGAATTTTCAGAAGCTGTGCTTTAGATTACACAAACCAGGCTGCCAAGTAATTTGTTAATATTGTAGGTGCTGGAGCCAACTATAAAATTCTGTTAAACCTGGAACTAAATGTTGTTGAATGTTGTTTTGATGCTATTTCATTTTATTCACACAAATTCTGAGTAAATTAGTTCCTGGTACATTCTTGTTGGGTCTCTGCTATCACTTGGAAGGAAGGTGGAAGAGGTGTAAATGGCAAAGTATAGTTGTCATGTTGCCATATATAAAAGTTGCCTTATAAAAGCATAAATGCTGCACTGGGTCTTTTTACTTAGTTCATGGCCACATTTACTGCATCCTTTAACTGTATTATCTGAATGGCCATGTGACACAAGATAGCTTTTCCTTTTCATACTACAGGTTTTTGTTTTGTTTTGTATGCCTGTAATACTTCTAAGTTCTAGAAGAATTTCAAAAGTTGTAGGAGACAACAAAAATTGATGTAGCCAATATGGGCACAAGTTAGAAATGAAGTTTGTACTGTCATTTTTTGAAGTCTAAAAAGAGAGGGAAAAAGTATGTATCTGGCCCCATTCTCTAAATTGCTTCAGCTGCCTGCTTCCTAATATAGAAATATTTATTAAAAGTGGCAGGTTAAAAATTGGATTCCTAAGGCAAAATATGACTGGTTCCATAATTTTGTTAAAGAATAGGAAGCACCTGAGATTTCACATTTATGGTGGCTTTTTTCTAAATTTACTTGTTTCTTGTGGTGGTGGAGGAGGGGAGAGGTATGATGTGGAACAGATAATACATATTTCCTGGCTAGCAAAACAGAATAGGAAACAGCTTGGACAATTTCAGTAAACTAAAGAAAATTTCTTCATGTAGCAAATGAGAAATAAAAAATTATTCTTTATGTGTTCCAGTAGTATAAATGTGTTCAGAAAGGTAAGAAGGAAGCATTTAAGGTAGCCAGTAAACCAAGGACAGTAATGCATTTGCCTGGCCATGAAGCTCGGGGATGAGGCTTCAAGTTAGGAAATAAGCAAAATAAAATACGGCTTGGGTGGAAAAATGAAATTGAAATCTTATTTAGACTATTTGGAAGAAATGAAAGATTTAAAAAATTATTAGACTGAAATGCTATGAAAAGGCTTTTTAAAGTAAAGGAAACATTTGTTGATTTAGACAAATTGTTGAGGAAGACAAATATATTGAAGGGAAAAAAACGCTGATGTTTGAGGGTTTGGTGAGGGAACTTGTATTTGAAGAATAGGAGAAGGAATAGAGGAAAATAGCAACTGTATGGGGATATGTTTGAACATTATTTTTCTGAAAGCATTTAGTAATTAAGGTGGCAGGTACATACCCTTCTGAGAGTTTATTAGGTGAAGAGATTCTTCTGGAAAGTATCCCAGGTTAAGCATGTGAATTCAGGAAGTAGGAATCCAGAAGGAGGAATGTGTTAATCAAAAAAATATTGTGTAGAATGATTGTGCCTTCTGTCCTCCAGAAGTAGGAGGGAGGTCCAGACAAAGCTGAGATTGTACATATCTGTGTGGATTTTGATCTGGTGGGAAAAAAAGAAAGAGAAGTACTCGTCATTTATCCTGTTTAAGTTGACCAGTTAAGATGATTCTTTAAAAGAATCATGACTATTTTGTATTAAATATTTGGTCATGTTGCTTAATGTATTGTAGTGTTCATTAACTGTTTTTGTCACTTTATACATTCTAATTGCAGTTCATAGACTTCAAAGAAAATAAGTAGAGCCTGGTATTATTGACTATACATAATAGAGACTTTGACTTATGATTTGCTTCTTGATGTAATCTGAAGGGCTAATCTGACTTTGAAATATGAAGAACTTCACCAGGATATGTGGGCTCTCATTTGTATGATTTTATGTTTGAAAGAAACATGCATTATCTATAAAATATTTAAAAATTGGGAAGATTTCTAGAATGGGTGTTTAAGCTATCCTCTGTAGATACGAAGTGTCAGTGTCAAGTAATGACACAAGTATCATGCACAAATTCTGTAACAGCTGTGACTCTCATCAGAAAGGAAGTAGGATTGGGGCCTTGTAATTTGAAGTTGCATATTTGGTATTTAAAATTGATATTTGGATGAGAAAACATTTTTTTCTAAACCAATACAAACACTGCATCAGAAAGTAGAATATGAAAAAATCTTTATTAATGGACCATGAATTGGAAAGTTGAAAAAAGGTGTAAAGTTTCTAAGAATAGCAGTTTTCAGACATTCTTTGAAAGTTGATAGAAATGTAAAAGGCACATATTGAGTCAAATTATGATGCTATAGCCTAAGACAGTTTGAGCAAAAATCAACTAAGCATTGTAGAGTATGAACAACAAAGTCAAGCACCCTTTGATTTAAATTGTGCAACCTTGAGCAAATTGCCAAATTTGTCAAAGCTTTGGTTTTATAATTAAAAAAATTCTCAGGGACAGATTTGACTCAGAGTTGTTATGAGCAGTAAATGAAGTAATGCTTTATTCCACTGAGAATTTTTTCCACTAATTCTTTGTTCAAGAAATACTTACTGAATGCTTCCAGTGTGCCAGCCTCTCGCTGATGCTCTGGGGATATGAATTGTAACACACACTATCTTACAGTCCATTAGGAAAAGCACATCAGGAACCAAATGGTGACTCTGGCTTTACCATAACAGGGCAAGGGTGCTGGCAAAGTTCGGAAACAGGCTGCTGCAACGATCACCCGCAGAGTAGTGTAACTGAGGCTCGGGTAGAGGCGGCGCTGGCTTTCCTCATTCTCTCCAACTCCTCTGTTCCTGATTTTAGTGGTGTGACTACATTTATGCACATTACCAAGGTTTATTGTAGCTTGCCTTCCATTAAACTTTAAACACTGATGTTGGTAAATGTGGACATTTTGAAGACGAAAACTCCTATAAGATTGATGAGGCCATTTTGTAAGATTATTTTCATAGTTGATAATTGATAAGCACTCTGTTTCATTCATTTTAGTTGATCTGTACTTGTTCCCTTCCCAATCCTTGCATTGCTCGCCTCGGCCCTGCGCTCTAGCCACTGTGGAATTCTGGGACTACTGCTTTGACTTAAGGTTACATTTGTGGAAGAGCCCTGAAAAGAGAGACAGGTTCTGTAACAGCATTTAAAATTTTTTTTAAATGTTTTATTTATTTCTGAGAGAGAGAGAGAGAGAGCGTGAGCAAGGGAGGGTCAGAGAGAGAGGGAGATACAAAATCTGAAGCAGGCTCTAGGCTCTGAGCTAGCTGTCAGCACAGAGCTTGACACAGGGCTCAAACCCACGAACTGTGAGATCATAACCTGAGCGAAGTTGGACACTTAACTGACTGAGCCACCCAGGCGCCCCCATAACAACATTTTAAACCAAAGTCTAATTATAGTCTAGATGGCTCTTTATTGTTAACGGTAGTAAAATACATATAAAATGTACCACTTTAAGTGTAGAGTGCAGCACATTCCCGCAGTTGTGCAGCCAATTTCCAAACCTCTTCTTGCAAAACTGAAACTCTCCACCCTTTAGATGGCTCTTAATTTTAAGACTAGAGTTTGTGCAATGATTTCACAAATATACCTTTTCTACTCACTGGTGGTGGTGTTTTTATTTTTTCCCCAAGCGTTATTGAGGAATAATTGATAAATAAAATTGTATGTATATACAGTATGATTGTGTATGTGTGCACAGAGTGAAATGATTACCAAAATCAAGAGATAATCGATGCATCCATCACCTCACAGTTAACTTTGCACGTGTGTGATGAGGATGTTTAAGATCCGTTCTCTGCAAATTTCACGTATACAATGCAGTATTTTAATTGTAGTCACCATGCTATACATTAGATCCTCAATTTATTCATCTTTTTAAAAATTTTTTTAAATGTTTTATTTATTTCTGAGAGAGAGAGGCAGCGTGAGCAGGGGAGGGTCAGAGAGAGAGGGAAACACAGAATCAGAAGCAGACTCCAGGCTCTGAGCCGTCAGCACAGAGCCCAACGTGGGGCTCGAACCCACGAACCATAACTTGAGTCGAAGTCGGATGCTCAACCGCCTGAGCCACCTAGGTGCCCCATCAATTTATTCTTCTTATAACTACTGGTTATACATCTCAGTTTCTCCCTCTTCCCAGTCCCTGGGAACAACTGTTCTATTTTTTGTGACATTAGTCCCCGTTTCCCCTTTTTCTTGTCTATAAATATTCCACATATAAGTGATACCATTCAATATCTGTCTGACTTATTTCAGTTAACATAATGCCCTCCAGATTCATCCATATTGTCACTAATGGCAGGATTTCCTTCTTTCTTGTGGTTGAATACTACTCCATTGTATATGTCTACCATGTTTTCTATTAATCCATTTATTCTTTGACAGACACTTAACGATTGTTTTCATGTCTTGGCTATTATTAGTCCTGCAGCAAAAGACATGGGAGTGCACATAGCTCTTTTAGAACTGGTTTTGTTTCCTTTGGCTGTATACCCAGGAGTGAGTGATATTGTTGCATTATATGGTAGTTTCAAGTTTTAATTTTTTGAGGAACTTCCATTCTCTTTGCCACTGTGGCTTATAACCAGTTTACATTTCCACTAACTGTGTATGAGGGGTCTTTTTTCCTCTGCATCCTTGCCAACATCTGTTACTTCCTGTCTTTTTGATGATAGCTATCCTCATAAGTGTGAAGTGCTATCTCATTGTGGTTTTGATTTCATTTCCCTGATGATCAAAATTCCCAGAAAAGAACATAGGGGGGAAAAAAGCTCCTTGGCATTAGTCTTGGCAGTGATCTTTTGGATAAGATGCTATAAGCACAGGCAACAAGAGCTGAAATAAACAAGGGGACTGTATCAAACTGAAAAGCTTCTGTACAGCAAAGGAAACAAAAAGGCAGCCTATGGAATGGGAGAATATATTTACAAACCATATATCAGATAAAGGGTTTCTGAAGTGTATATATAAGGAACTCCTACAACCTCAAAAGCAAAACAAACCAACAAATAATCCAATTGAAAAATGGACTAGAATAGACTTTTTTCCAAAGAAGACATATAAATAAATGGCCAATAGGTCCATGAAAAGGTGTACAACGTCACTAATCATCAAGGGAGTTTATTTTCTAAGAAAATATTTTGTAGATGGATTTCAAATAAAATTTTGAAAGCCTTAATTTATACTATAAAATTAGAATGTCTGAAATATCATAGCTCAGTAAATTTAAGATGGTGAAGGAATTAAGCTTGCATAAGCAGATGTTTTTTCATTTTGTTTTGCTTTTTAAATCATGAGTTCTACTAAGGTATGATTACTTTTGGACTCTTGAGGTAACAGTAAATGCTATGAAATGCCCATACTTTTAATGTGAGGGCTTAGGTTAAAATGGGTAATTTGTAAGGTCTTCACCAGGGTTGAGAGTTCTTTATTTTGTAGGTTTCCTTCACTCTTGGATAAAATTGTTATTATAAACCATTAATTATTCTGTGTTGCATATGGGAGCTACTTTAAGGAAACATAAATATCTGAATTCCTTAGAGTATTTTTTGATTTAATTCTGACTTTACTCTCCTTAAGGTTTTTGTTTTTGTTTTTGTTGCAGTGATACTTTAAAATTTTTTTAAGTGTTTATTTTTGAGACAGAGAGAGACCGTGAGACCGAGTGTGAACGGGAAAGGGGCAGAGAGAGAGGAAGACACAGAATCCGAAGCAGGTTCCAGGCTCTGAGCCATCAGCACAGTGCCTGATGCAGGAGTCGAACTCAGGAACCATGAGATCATGATCTGAGCTGAAGTCAGATGCTTAACCGACTGATCCACCCAGGCATCCTGCAATGATACTTTTATTTTACCTCTAGGATGTATAGTAGTAATGCTTATATTACTTTTTTTTTCCCCCACTGATTATATTTTGAATCTTGTAGCCATTGTTGAAACTAACATGATCCTTCTGGAACCATTGCTTTTTGCAACTGTTCTTGTTCTTTTATCTTCCAAGTTATTTGTGACAGCCTCCTACAGCTATCACAGGACCTTGAAAATAACTTGATGCTTTATCAGTTTTGTATTTTATGATATTTTCCTTTTTGCTTTTTATTCTGAAGTCTAGCAAACATGTCACAAAGGAAGTGCAAATGGAAATGAAAATTGCCTTTTGATGTTTTACATCTTGTCAGGAAATCTTTCATTAAACTCATTGGTTTAAAATTTACAAATTTCATTCTTGTACCAATAATACAAAGTCTTGTAGTCAAAATACAACTTTTGCCGAACAATAAGCATACTTGATATTTCTCATGATTTAATAGAAGTGTAAAGTGTTAATGAGCAGCAGTTCTCCCCTTACCCAAGAGCCAGTGTTGAAATTTTAGGAAAAGTAAAATCTCAATTTTAAGGAGTTAAACTTATTTTTGAAAAGTCTCATAGTGGAAAACTATTGGGAAGTGTGGTACAAAAAAATCCAGAAAATTTTCTTATTTTAAAAAATTGGTTACATAAAAATTAAAAATACATGTTTAGCAACAAAACAAAGCCCAAACCACAAAATATACCCTTATGATAAAAGTCTAAACATAAATGATGCAGTGTGAGAAAATATTGACACATTTTTAACAAATGAAAAGATCTCACAAATAAGTAAAATGCCAGGAATTCATTAAAAATACTGTTAAAGATTATACATGGTGCACAGGAAAAAAATTGCCTTTGGAAAGATGTTCTGCTATGCTTAACACAAGACAAATGCAAAATTAAAAATTCCCTGAGATAGTATTTTTCACCTAATTGGCAAATGTAAAGCCTAATATCTACTTTTTGAAAATAGATGTGGAGATTCAGTTACTCTCAATTTTTGGTGGGACCGTTGAATTTGGTTGAACTTGAGTAGGGGTATTTGGAGATATTGAGTTAAACTTTAAGTGCACATACACTTTGAATGCTTTAACTTTGAGAGATTTATCCTGAGTAAGTAAATGCACATGCAAATAGCTCATTAGTACCTTGGTGTTCTTCATGTATACTTGAATGTGGGTAGAATGTCTCTGGAAAGGATACGAAAAAGGTATTAACACTTTTTTGCGTCTTGGGAGGTAAACACTGTGGCTGCAGAAGATATGAATGGAAACTTCTGAACATGATTAAGACATGAATTTATAAGACATGAATATTCTTTATGAAATAAATGAGCATATATTACCTGCTAAAGTTAATGTTTGAAAGAAAGGACACTGAACTAAGTTAAGCTAAGCCACATGTGAGATACACCATCACTGGATACCCAGAAGGTATTTGTTAATGCCACATAGTGTTTAGGTGTTTGCCACTCATTTTAGACATATGTCCCGAAGTTTGGTTTTCTAACTGACCTTTTTTCTATTTTGTCAGTTTTTGGTATTTTCACTTTATGACTTAATTCATTTCTGGGACCAGGCTTTTTTTTGTGTGTGTGTGTGTGTGTATTTTGTTTAAAAATTTTTCAAACATAAAAGCTAAAGAAAGTGCATTTTTGCTTTATGACTTTTTTTTCTCATTTCTGGGACCAGGCTTTTTTTCTCTTTTGTTATAAAATGTTTCAAACATAAAGAAAAGCTGAAGAAAGTGCACTTTGGACAAAAAATATTCACTAATATTCTACAACAAAATTCTTACCATATGCCTTTTTATCATCTACATCTATTTATCACCTTTTTAAATTTAATGCATTTCAGAGTAAGTTGCCAACAGCATTGCCCTTTCTACCATATATACTTCAGGTGGCCTGGAATTCATTTAAGTTCATTCCGGAACTCTTTTTTTCAGGTAGAAATTTATGTGCAACAAAATGCACCAATCTTAATTGTAACATTTGAATTTTGGCAATTGTATACACCTGTATAACTCAAATTCCTATCAAGATCTAGAGTATTACCATCACCCCCAGAAGGTTGGCTTCCATTGCTCCTCAGCATTTTTTTAAGTGGTGATAACTTACTCCTGTGTGTTATTTTTACGTCGTAATGATCCTCTGAGTTTGCACTGTTTGATCAGCATGCGCTCTGATGTCGGAACATTAGCAAACCCAAGGTCCTCAAGAATTGACCTAACTCAAAAACCAAGAAGATCAAGTAGGAGTAGCAGTCACCACCCCTGGCAGCTGTGTAGGTGGTGTTCTTTGATGATTGTCTGTGGGGAAAGGCGGGGGGTAGGAGTCTGGCCGGGCAGAAGGAAGGGGGTCTTATTAATGCCCTGTGTTCACAAGGTATCCTGCAGGTGCAGCTTACCTCAGTTGACAAGCTTCCTAGCACCCTGGTCTCTTTTAATTTAAAAGTTTTAATGCCACCCAACTTACTTAATTGTGCTCCAAAATGAGAAAATTGGGATTGCATTATTTCCCAAGAAGAATAATAGTCGTGGATCTTAGAGCACAGTAGTGGGGAGAAGGTTGTGAGGGATGGGGAGCGCAGTTTAGGGCCCTGTGCAGCCAGGTGGCAACATTCATGCACTTGGGGCTGGTGAGGGTTTGGGGGGAGCAGATGGGATATTCCATGGGAAGAAGAAATCTGAAACAAACTGAATTTCTTTTCATAAAAATCTTGTGAGGTGCAGGTATAGGGACTGTAACATTACTGATATCTCTGATGTAATAAAAATTAGTTATTTCAGGGGCGCCTGGGTGGCTTAGTCGGTTAAGCGTCCGACTTTCGCTTAGGTCATGATCTCGCGATTCGTGGGTTCGAGCCCCGCGTCGGGCTCTGTGCTGACTGCCAGCTCAGAGCCTGGAGCCTGTTTCTGAGTCTGTATCTCCCTCTCTCTCTGACCCTCCCCTGCTCATGCTGTCTCTCTCTCTCCTAGAAATAAATAAAAATATTAAAAAAAAAAAATTAGTTATTTCATAGGAGATGATTTTTTTCATAAACATTTTATAGATTTAAAATGTTAGTATGTTCTTTTTTTTTAAATGTTTACTTGAGAGAGAGTGCATGAGCAGGGGAGGGGCAGAGAGAGAGGGAGACACAGAATCTGAAGCAGGCTCCAGGCTCTGAGCTGTCAGCACGGAGCCCAGCGCGGGGCTCAAACTCACAAACCATGAGATCATGACCTGAGCCGAAGTTGGATGCTTAACCCAATGAGCCACCCAGGCGCCCCCCAAGTCTTAGCATGTGCTTAACTTTGAATTGATTCATGATCTGAGAAATAAATGTAATGAGATGGTTTGTTTTAAGAACCAGGACTACAAAAGCAGTGTTAGTAATACCCATATAACAGAACCATTGATATGAAAGCAACCAATGCTGACAATTACCGTATTGCAGATACATTAGCTGATTTTCATAATCCTAAAAACATAATGTGTCAATAACTTGATACAAACCTCTCTTTTAGTAAATTTGTTGTTTTTGGTTTCATGGTACTTTGTTTTTAAGCATTTTGTATTCATTATCAATAATATATACTTTTTTAAGTGAATTGTTTTTTCTGTGTTTATTGATTACCATAATATAGCAGTTATAACTAATGTACATCTTCTCAAAGCTTCTGATAACTCTTGTTTCCTAGCTCATTCCCTGCTTATGTCTTTTTTCTTGGGTGGTTACCTGTAACACAGAGTTAAAAAACCAATCACTTAGGAAGCTCCAAGTCTGTGATTTTGCAAATTAAACCTCTGTGCAATTGGCATGATCTTTTTAGGTAGCTTGAAATCAATATATAATAGTGGTATTTGAGGTTTATTGAATACTTACATTTTGTATGTTTTACATTTATTATTAAACTCTCCCAGCCAACCCTATGAGATAGAGGTCCCATTGAGGGTTAATTTATAGCTAGAGCACAAAAGTTAAGTAACTTGCTCTTACATAGCTCATAAGTGGTAGTAGAGCTTGAATTCAGCTTCATTTTCTTAACTGTTGCACCAGAGACTTTATTCTTTCGACTCACCTCGTGGAGCCTGCCTTAGATTAGTTTACCAACCACCGCCAGTGGTATTCCTGGCTCTACTGTGAGGAACGTAGTGCAAATCCCTCTCAGTGGTGAGTTTCTTATTGTCCCTCTCTGATCTGTGCAGGCTGTGGTGTGACCTCCACAGCTCCCCATTTCAGATGGCTCACTTTGCAGTCACTCAGCATAAGTAAGCAGTGGCTTCGCATGTTTACTACCTTGATCTGGTGGTTTTAGGACATTAGGTGGGTTCTGATTAGGGTGTCCTGTTGAAGTATTCTGATTCCATCTCACTTTTGGACACAGCTTAGTTATCACAGGCTATTCTCGTGTTCGTATAGTAAATTTGGGTAATGGGAGGAAGAATGTGGAATTGCAGATGATGTATTGCAGTAATTTTGCTTTCCAGGTAAACAGTTTCCTACTTTGGAAATTTAAGTTTGCATCTGGAATTAGAGCTATTTTAAAAAATGTGTTCTGTGTTTCAGCTGGAAGAGAGCTTTATTTATCATGGATGCCCATTTCCCACATTATCACGAGTTTCTGCTGCTTCAGCATTATCAGGATAGCATGGTTTTAGTATTGGAAGGAATTTTAAAGGTGGCTTATGTCTAACATTTATCTTGTTTACACATAAGCCCCTATAGCACTGGGGGTATCATCAGTTAAAAAGTCTAATAACTTTATTTCTGGACAGTATTTTTGGTGCTTATTAGCTAGTGAGCAGGAAATACATTCAGTTTTGGAAAGTGTGTTGCCAGAGCTAAATTGCTAAAATAAAGCAGCCATTTAATTAATCATCTGGGGGTTTTTTTTTGTTTTTAAAAAAAAAATTTTTTTTAAACATTTATTTATTTTTGAGACAGAGACAAAGCATGAGCTAGGGAGGGACAGAGAGAGAGGGAGACACAGAATGTGAAACAGGTTCCAGGCTCTGAGCTGTCAGCACAGACCTTGATGTGGGGCTCGAACCCACAGACCGCATGATCATGACCTGAGCCGAAGTCAGACGCTTAACCGAGTCACCCAGGCACCCCATTAATCATTTGTTTTTTGTATATTTTTACACAGAAGAAAGAACCTTCTAAATCCAGCGTCAAGAAAAAAGTGACCAAGGTCGCAGAAGCAAAAAAAGTAATGAAGAGAAATTTTAAAGTGAATAAGAAGATAACATTTACTGAGGAAGGGGAGGTAAGATTCTTTATTTTTTTTTTTTAATGTTTATTTATTTAAGGGGGGGAAGGGGCAGAGAGAGAGGGAGACACAGAATCTGAAGCAGGGTCTGAGCTGTCAACACAGAACCCTATGTGGGCCTCAAACTCACGAACTGTGAGATCATGACCTGAGCCGAAGTCAGATGCTCAACCAACCAAACCATCCAGGCTCCCCGGGGAGGTAAGATTCTTAAATGCTTCATTTCTGAGGTACCTTCCACTTAGTATAAAGAGTTTGACACTTATACTGACTTAACATTCATTAAGAGAAAGAAAATGTTTCGTTTTCTTTTTTTTAATGGTTATTTATTTTTGAGAGAGAAAGAGAGCGCAAGCATGAGTGGGGGAGGGGCAGACAGAGAGGGAGACACAGAATCTGAAGCAGGCTCCAGGCTCCAAGCTGTCAGCACAGAGCCTGATGTGGGGCTCGAACCCATGGACCGTGAGATTATTACCTGAGCCACCCAGGTGCCCCAGAAAATGTTTCTTTAAAGCATGCTAGGCAGTTCCTCAGACTGTTGTCTCAGACATTTCGTCAGTTGCCATCTGTAGGCAGGAAGGCCTTAGTGACCGTAAACTGGGATACTTGTTGGTGCTAATGATGCAGAGTTGGTTTTGAACTTTCTAAATTCCTTTTTTACAGATTAGACTTTCCTGTCACGGTACCTGTCAGCATGTTCTGTAGGAACAAAAGCAAGAATCATAACACAACCGCTTGCCACAGCTTCTTTTTCTGGGCTCTCAAAAGTCTCTGAGTTGCGGTTCCTCAGTCTAGATGCTGTATTGGCGTGTTTCTTACTGGGCTGGCTTTGAGGGCATTTTCTCAAATGCGGGTGCTTGACTCTCATGTCACCAGTACCTTGGTCTCCTTTCACCATTACTCTCAGAGTTAGAAAGATTGCTCGTGAAAAGTCACTCTGTCACATAACTATGTTTTTAAATAGGAAAGAGATGTGGAAAGTCCGTGCCTGACATAAGGTGTAATGTTGGGGGGCGGCCACAGCGGGGTCTCACTCTTGTCACCCCCCTCCCCCAGGTTTCCCATGCGTCCTGGTAGAGTGCGCAGCATCCCATGCCCCTGTCCTCTCCTCTCTTCGTCTTCCTCTGTTTTCCTCACAGCACCTGGGGGGCTTGACATCTCTACGTGGTTATCGTCCTTTTCTTCCGCTCTAGTGGAATGAGGGCGGCCCCCCGAGGGAGTGTGATGACTTTGCTCACTACTCCATCCCCAGCACTGAGAATGGGGTCCAGCATGTATTTAGCCTGGAAGTTTTTGAATGGATGAACTGTTCTCTGATATCCCAGTAAAATAATGGGCTTTTAAAATGCTGTCATGTATCAGGTATTTCATTATCATTAATACAGGTGCTGTGTAAACAGGCTGTATACACTGGAGTATTTTAAGTTTATATATTTATTTTGAGAGGGANGCTGAAATCAAGAGTTGGATGCTTAACTGACTGAGCCCCCCAGATGCCCAGAGTATGTTTTAACAGTGGAGATAACAGATTTGGGTGTTACTTTGGGGAAGGGAGCTTGGGGCCACATCCCAGATTTGCACTGAGAACATGGAGTAAAGCGGTATGAATCACATGAAGAAAGTGCAGTTGTTGGAAGTTGCAGACGAAGCCTATAGAATTGATAAGTAATAGATCTTTATAAAATTACTAAAAAGAGGTCAGCCCCTGACCTCTGGTGGGCTAAACCAGAATATAGTTGTGTTACATCAGATGCTTACCGTAAAGTAAGATTAGTGCTGTTCCCATAATGAGGGTCCTCATTGTGCCTGTAAGCTTAACTGCACAGAGTATTTTGCTCCAAGATGGGTGTAAGTCTTTAGCTGTAAAATGTTTCAGGGTAACCTTCTTGCTGATGGGAGCCCCATATAGCTTTGAGCCACATTGAAACTTCTGCTCTAAAATCCTCAAAGAACTTTACATAAGCTTCTTTCACAGGGTCATGAAGCAGGGGAGTCGGGCGGTGGAGGCCACGCCTGCTCCCTCTCACTCCTTCCGCAGTGTCCTTGGCTGCCGGCACGGCTGCTCAGGCGGTGACATTCATGACCCTCAGTCCCTGCCCCAGGAATCAGCTGCGCTGGGTGGTAACAGCAGTGAGAGGTGGTGGGTACCCGTGACTCCCAGGCCCACAGCTTCTCTGCACGTTCACGAGCAGCCTTTCAAAACAGCGGCAGCTACCGCAATCCACCGGCAACCGGTTACTGGTTCAAGTAAGAGAACAGGTTTTGTCTGAATTGTCTTGAGTTTTACAGTGTTAGACCTGGAAGGTTATTGAGTCAAATAGACCTTTTGTTATTTTCCAGACAAGGCCCAGGAATGAAGGAATTTATTCAAGATTCTGCAGTAGGCCTAGCAGAAAAGCTGGGACATTAAGCCAGGTCCCCTGACTCCAGATCACTGCCCTGATTTCTTTGTTACCTTGTTCCTAACCATAAACTGTGTGGAAATTGCGTAGATTTGAGCCAGCACCTGAAATCTAATTTTCTTTAATGCTTAGTTGTTTTAGTCTTTATGTGTAGTACTAGGTGATAGGTGATTTATTGATCAGTTCTGAGCATGTGATAATGTGCCAGATACTGTGCTGGCTTTGAGAATACACAAACAAGATAGATGACTGCCTTCCAGGGGTTAAATTTAGTCAGAAGCACAGGGAAGTAAAAACTCCATAGGATGGTGAGAGGAGTGATGGACGTGTCACGGTCACTGGTGGAGATAATTTGGAACAGAGCTGTTGGAGCACAGCAGACTGAGAACACTGTTTGAGATGATGTTGAAGCGACTCCCTTCTCCAAAGGATTTCATGACATTTTCCTTTAATCCTGCTATCACTGGATGATGGCAGAGTTACTTTATCCTGACCGGGACAGTCTTTTCTGGGGTTTGCTCACTTACATTGTCAAGTTTGTTAGGAAGCTTAAAAAATACACGTTGTGGGGCATCTGGGTGGCTCAGTCTGTTGAGCATCAAACTTGGGCCTAGGTCTTGATATTGCAGTTCGTGCGGTCGAGCCCCACATTCAGCTCTGCGCTGACAGCTCAGAGCCTGGAGCCTGCTTCAGATTCTGTGTCTCCCTCTCTTTGCCCCTCGCATGCTCATGCTTTGCTTCTCTCTCTACCAAAAATAAAAAAAAAAAAAAAACATTAAAAAAAAATACAGGTCGTAAGGCAGAAAGTGGGAAAACATACCATTTCACAGTCATTGTACAAATGATTTAGTGTTCATGTTCCCTGTTTCGTGCGCTTACGCTGACCCTTTTTCCTGCCTGCAGTCAGTCCAGCAGTGGCCACAGATGCAGAAGTCTGTCTCCAAAGCTGCTGAGGAGGAGGACGACAGTGCTGGGGGCATCAACCTAGATAAAGCAAAGGAGAGGCTTCAAGAAGAGGACAAATTTGACAAAGAAGAATACAGGAAGAAGATCAGGGCAAAGCACCAGGTAAGCTTTCCATCTTGGATTGATACTGGGTGACATTTACTGTGTCCCTAAATATATCTAGACATTCATTAGGTGTTCGTCAGTAACCACATTACTTTCCTCTTTGCTTTCTCTAATGGCGTCTTTTTCTGTGGGTATTTTGTCGTCTTACGTAGTCTCTTTTTCTTGCTTTTGCTGGTGGGATCTTTGTGGAGTGACTGATTTCTGAGAACGTTGCCCACATCTGCTTTTGGTTGAGGTTACCCAAATAATGTTAGTGATTTCTTTTTAATCAAACTTTTGATTTTGAGATTATTATAGTTTTCACATGTAGTTGTAAGAAGTAATACACTCTATTACTGTCTCATACCATGTGCTTCATTTCTATAATTTTTGCCATTTCAGGAATGTTACATAACTAAAGCATTGTAATGTGTATGTAGCTTTTTGAGATTTGCATTTTACACTGAGCATAATTCTGTGTTGATTCACCGAGGTTGTTGTGTTTATCAGTACCTGGTAAGGAGGTACCACAGACTGGTCACCATTTACCTGTTTATGTGACATTAATGTTTTCAGCTTCAACTTTATAGTTGAGTTTCTTCCCACAGCAGTTAGTTGATAATGCATGGAAGATTTACTTAGTGTATTAAAAAAAAAAAAAAAAAAAGAAAGAGGAAGAAAGAAAGAAAGAAACCTTATAAAGAGAGCATGTTACGGCCTGTGCACTGTTAGCCTTACACTTGACCATTTTCTGTTATCTTTGAAATGGGCTACTTCATTCTAGTCACTCAGCGATATTAGTGCCTTTTCATACTACTTAATTCCCATAAAAGTGGGTATTTTGCTAAATAAATTACTTAGTTAATAAATTAAGATGGACTTACATTTTTAAGGATGTTTCTCTAGAATGCCCTTGAGACACTGAATGATTTCAGGGGAACACAGCATCATGGCTAAGGCTCCCTGCTGTAATATGGACTTCTGGGTCAAGAAACTCGTAGGCCTTTGGAGGTGGACATCATTAACTACACCCTGAGAAGGGTTTTTGTGGTTTTTGACTCCTGTTTGACCTCGTAACAATTCTGTGGCTCAGTAAACTTTTTTGAACGGTGGTTCTCATTCCTTCAAGGTTTGACACCACGTTGCGGTAGCATTTGACGAGTAAGAAAAAGCAGACATTGAAGATAGCTTCAGGGAAATGCATGGTAAAAAATTATCTCAGAAATGTGGGGAACAGATGAACCTCAGATACACTGTTTGCAATTGAGAACATTATCTCACAAAAGAAACCTTTCATGCATTGTTGTTTATTACAATACTTTAAATCAAAATTTAGCACTAATTATTATTAAAAATTTTAATAATGTTAAGAATGTCAGCAGCGTGTCACGTTTCTGCTGACAGTTCACTTAGAATACTTATCTGCGGGGGACTGAACTAAAGGACATTTTATCCTTATTTTTATTTTTTTATTAAAACATTTTTAAAATTTATTCATTTTTGAGAGGTGGGGGATGGGTAAAGAGAGAGGGAGATACAGAATCTGAAACAGGCTCCAGGCTCTGAGCTGGCTGTCAGCACAGAGCCTGACACGGGACTCAAACCCATGAACTGTGAGATCATGACTTGAGCTGAAGTTGGACACTTAACCGACTGAGCCACTCAGGCGTCTCCTATCCTTTATTTTTAAATCTAGCCGTAGGCATTTACATAAAGGAAAGTTTTCCCACTCTTGCCTNCCCCCAGTGTCTGGAAGTTACTGTATCCAGGTTGTTACTGTATCCAGGTTGTGAAGTATTCTTTCTGAAACCTTTAGAACTTAATTTCAAATGGACTAATTGTGCATTTATTACACAGTGTTTGTGTGTTAGGCTCTGTGAGGATAGAATACTTAATATACATGAGTTCCTCTGTCCTTGGGAAGATGATAATTAAACCATAGTTAACTATGGATATTCCATCATTGCAGAAAAGCTTTTTTATACCTTTATTTTTTCATTAACATTTTCAAAATGAATAATGTATTCACGTTATTCTAAGATAAAGATCATACAAAAGGTGTTGTTGAGAAATCTTGGTTTTGCTGATGCCCTTCATTCTCATTTAAACCTACCCCTATAGGTAACTATTTTTATTAATGTATCCTGGCCATTTCTTTATGCAAATACAAATAAATATAAATACAGATTCTTATTTTCTCCCTTTGTTACAAGAAAAGTAAGTATACCATGTATAGATTGTTCTGTACATTTCGTTTTCACTTACTTTTGTGCTTTTAAATTATTCATTTTCTTTACACCATTGTTAAAAGTAGCTCAGGATTTTTAAACTATACCTGTGTTTATCTGACAACAAGGTTGAACAGAGCAGTCTGGGCTGACACAGCTGTAAGAGAAATCACCAAAACTTCACATACTACTGGTTCCAAAGTCAGTACCTCTAAGTAAAATAGACCATAGAGCTCTTTAACAGGAAATCATAGCTGCTTATTTTGCACAGAATGGCCGTATTCTGCACATAGGTAACCTGAGGCAGACTTTCCATGTCAGAAGTTGAAAATGTTGTGTAGCCTGGAAAAAGTACAAGGAAATCACTAAAATAGACTTCTCTCTGTTCAACTTGAATGTAAATGCTACCTGAGTCAAGTTTGATGAGTTTCTTGGTGTTTGCCTCTGTAGAAATTATTACTTACACATATGTAAGTATTTATGTATTAAATTAGAGATTTCATGTTTGAGCACTTTGGATTTAATAAGTTTATTATAAGAGCAGATATAAGACCATGCATGTGCTCAGGTCAGCCCTGTACCAGGCTTCCGTGGACTGCACTTTTGCCTCAAAGACATGGCAAGTTTGAATGTTTGGCTTGTTTGGTGGAAGAGTGTTATAAGGAGAAATTCTTGCCTTTAAGCCCCGAGTCTGGCATTGCCTGGTCTGGTTGAGATGCCCAGTCACCAGTGTACATTGCAGTGTCTTGTTGTGAAAGGGGGAAACGGGGGCTCCTGCCAGATGGTCAGAGGGCCCCTCTCGCTCTGTGTGTATAGAGAGGACATGGGAATAAAAGTCCCCCGTTTTGTTTGGAAAAGGGAATTTTAATTGGTCACCTATCCCTGCTGACAAAAAGATTCCTACCTTGATGATAAGGCCTCCTTCTTATTTGCTTATTTTCCAGTGGTCACTAAACTATTATTTTAGAGATGAAACATTATTAAACCTGCACAGATTATTTTATCTTAATTGCTTTACCTGAACACATTATTGGTTTTGAAATCATATTTTTTCCCCTAATTGAGTATATTACTTACTGTAATGACAGTTCTTAGTTCTTCTAGCATAAGGTTTTACCTTGGGCAAATGTAATTATGTTTCCCTTGAAGTTGTCACTCATGATTTTAATTCTTTGGAAGAATACTGAGAAGAATTGTATGTCCTTAAAGAACACTTGAAATACTAACTTCAGGTCTCGGATAATCTTTACTTCATTAAGGTAGAAAAAGATGAAGAGACTTGACAAAAAATTGAGTAAGGGATGTGCCTAAAAGAATCTTACATGTAGAAAGAAAACTCTACAAAGTCTGTATTTTATTATTTATTATTTTAGAGAGTGAGAGAGTGAGTGGGGAAGGGACAGAAGGAGAGAGAGAGAGAGAATCTGAGGCAGACTCCACACGCAGTGTGGAACTTGACATGGGGCTTGATCCCATGATCCTGGGATCGTGACCTGAGCTGAAATCAAGAGTCTGGATGCTTAACTGACTGAGCCACCCAGGTCCCCCACAAAATCTGTATTTAAAAATATATGTATTTTAATGTTTGTTTATTTTTGAGAGAGAGCAGGGGAGGGGCAGAGAGAGAGGGAGGCAGAGGATCTGAAGTGGGCTCCACACTGACAGCACAGAGCCCCATGCAGGGCTCGAACTCATGAACCATGAAGTCAGATGCTCAACCGACTGAGCCACTGAGGCGCCCCTGTATTTTTAAAAATATGTGTCAATTTTAGGGGTTTCCATAAGTTAGGAATGTTCTTTCAGCATGTTCAGAATGTTTCATGATTATTTTCTGGTTTAAAAGGGTAACACTTAATATATACATGAGTTTTTGTCTTAATGATTCTGCTTGAAAGTAGTTGTTTGCTCCTGCTGTTTACAGTTCACAGCTTAGCCCCCAGTTTTGAACGTGCCCCTAGTATCTGTGGTGTAGGACTCTGCTCTTCATTGTTACCTGTCATGCTCATTCTTGACTCATATTTTCATCTAGCAAATTCTGAAAGCTCTGTAATTTCTACTATGACTCAAATAAATATCTTCTTTGTCCTGAAGCTTTATAAACTGAGCAACAAGAATTTTAACGAGTTTATAGCACAAATAAAAAGCTGGTGTCCCTGGGAGTAAATTAAGCTTCCTGCTGCGGGAACTCGGAGCTTCCTGCTCTGTGGACGTCAGGGCCCTGTGTAGCTGCTCTGTTTCACTGAGTCTGCAGCCAAGTTTTCTTTGCTGAGTCTTCATTTTTTCTTTCTGAGACCGTTCCAGCCCTCACCTTTTCCTGGCAGCTCATGGGAAGTGGTACGTAATGAGCACTGTTACTCTTTTCTGTGCTGAACCTTTTGAAACCACTCGTCAGAAGTTAGGATTATAGCAGGAGCTATAATTTTTGCATATTAGGCCATTAGTAAACTTGTATATTACAAAGGCAAAACCAGTATATTTGCATGGAAACAGTTTTCTTGTAATTCAATCAGAACCCTCAAAGGTGGGCTGGGGGGTCACATCAGTGAAAGGGATCTTTGTTTGAATGAAGTAAAAATCTGCTTTGTGGTGTGTGTCATCTTAGCTCTGGAAGATAACTTGTATTTAGGGTGATAATATCTGCTAGAGCAGCTGGGTGGAGAGAAGCAATACATCATGAAGTTCTCTGTCATTCCCTGGAAATTTGCTTGAGTGCTTTATTTGTTTTGGATTGTATGTATAGATAACACAGCCTTGTCAGGATAGGGTTGGACTGCTTGCAAAGATGGTGCTACTAGTGTGAACAGTAGAGGTTAGAAAAGAGTTAAAGGGACTTTTTAGAAAGTCTGTTTCATTTTTGTCTTTGTGGACATGGAATTGAGTTGTCATGGAGTCCAGGTATGTAAAACGTAAATGTATATGTCAAGAAGGAGAGGAGCAGTAATGAGGTATCTACAGTGCTGTGCTTCATGTGTGTTACTGAATTAGTGCTAACAGTTAACTTCTGAAATAAGTGAGCTAGCTTCAAATTACAGATGATGAAACAGAGACTTAGAAGGATCAAGAATTTGTCCAAGGCCCCAATAAGTCACAAATGGCAGGCCTGAGACTCTTAACCCCAAGGTCTTTGTCATTCTACTGACCTTGTTTTTAACTATTCAGTTTGTTTGTATTTCCCTTAAACCATCAGGCATTCTCTTAAACAGCTAACTCTGAAGCAGTGAATGGAAAGGTAAGAACAGGAGTGGAGGGTTTTGAGGAAGGAATGACAAATAATGGAAATTGTTCATGGTTCCAGAGCAAGGCCATTGGTGTCAAATACATTAAGGAATAAAGTAAGTGTTGTGGTCAGTAGCTTAGTTTAGGACCCAATACTGTTAATGTCTTTGCTTGAGTGGTTGTTGAATATCTATATAGTCACTAGCACCAGAGTTCATTTTTAAGTAGCCATTAGTCTGAGAGCCTAAGGCATTGTCACAGACTGGTCTGGCTTCGATGACCTTAAAATATTATCAGCGATGTCATCATGAGGATAAGGGACCGAGCATCTGGTGCTTAATTCCAAATTGGACTTCCTGAATAAAGCTTATTCATGCCTACCCCCTCTCCGGTTTCAGTCCTTTCTCCTACCATCACCACAAAGTATATTATAAAAAAGGAGCCAGCCTGTTACTATGGAGCCTTTATGATTTGGAGGTGTCTGCCTGAGAGGTTTCTGTTTTTATCCCAAAGAGCTTATACCATTTTGTGATATTCAGTTCAGCAGCCTGATATATGGGTCCTCCTTCCTGTTCAGCATCCAAAATAAGATATTTAAATACTCAAAATTGCATAGATCTTATCAACTGTGTGGCAAGTCTTTGAGCTGTTTATCATGTCTACTTTTTATTGTTAAAGTGAGATCATGGGATTTTTTTTTTGAAACACCGAATTATGTTTGAGAGGTGGAGTGGTGGTTGTTAGACTGATGGTTAGTGGCTGGAGATTGTGGTTAAGGAACATGGGCCGAGCTTGATGCTGATGTAATCAAGAGGTTCGACAAGGCCAGGCCATAGACTGCAAAGACCAGGGGGAACTAGACTGTTTTGCCAGCCCTTAGAAGCCCACCTTGGGGCCTGGGACATAGTAGCTCAGCAGATGTTTCCAGATACACTTATTTTTCTCCCTGTCTTCATATCCTTTTTGGAGTTGGTACAGATTTATATACAGAAGAGGGAACAGATCCAAGAACCTTGCTTTGTTCAGAGTCCCTGAGAAGGAGTTAGGTTAACTGGGATTTTGTTGTTGGAGGGCAGGGGGTGTCTTCAGGGCCAAAAATCTTTGTAATCATTCTTTTACTCACTTTTGTTGAGCCAATTTTCTTTCCTGAAAAAGAGGTTGATGTAATTCTGAAATAAGGATAGATGTCTCCTGCTGTTCTCTGTGACAGCTGGGAAATCAATTCCTTACCAGACTGACACAGTTGCCTGATATTCATTCAAATAGCTTATGCTTCCCCCAGCTCCTGAGTTGTATTTCCAAATCTATGAATTTCCAAGATTGCTATAGAATGAAATGATCTAAATACATAGTCCTGACTGTTGGTGAAATTCATACTTCATGGTATTTGCTTTTCTGGAAGCTAAGGACCTATTGTTTGTGAGAAGCCAAAAGAAGTATAATAATATCTATAAAGGGAGTATTTTGTACCTTGAAATGTGATTTTTCTGTTTTCCTATCCCTTGTGTCTTTGGTTTCTATTATTGAATTTCATGCTCTTCTTACATTTAATCATTTGTAGCATGGTAGGACTAAAGATAAAATGTTGCCTTCTTTTTGTGTGGCATAAAATAGCTTTTGCTACCAATATGTCCTCAAAAATGAAATAGGAAAATAAAGGATGTAAAGCATTTGAACCACATAAAATTAAGGGAGGAGAAGAACTTCAACTGCTCAGTCTAATAAAATTTAATTACATTTGCCCCCACAAGTCATTGTACTCCAACCTTTATCTTTCTTGCTTGTCATTTTTAACATCTATAATTCATATGTATATATTTAAAAAATTATTTCCTGCCTTAGTAAAGGGAAAAACGTACTTTCTTCTTGTATCCATTTCCCAAATTTTGGGATAAATTCTATATTCTGTTTTTCTCTTCTGTTTGAAGACCGATGTTTACTCCTGCCTCTTTTCAGATAGAGTGCTAACAGCTTTTTAATTTAAGAAAGAAAAGTTTTCTAATTTCCTTATGTTTCACTGAATGTTGAAAGTTGTTTTTATTTATACTTAAGCTCCATGTCCTGCTCATGTTCACTCCCTATTTTAAGGTTTTGGATATCCTTCATGCATCTGGGACTTGTGGTAGAAATCTTACAAGTAAAAATTAGCTCATTTGTGTATACATGTGAATTCTGATAGCCAGTTAAAATTTGAAATTTATACTGTCCTTCCTTGACTATAATAAAGTAATACTGGAGTTCCATAGCAGTGGAAAACTATCAATATATTTTTTTTCTGCTAGGATTAAAATGACTAGATAAAAAGGCCCAGAGAGGAGCTTATGTTTACTTGAATAGAAAGGGTTTTTCCAATGTGAACATATTGAGGCTATTGTTTGGAACTTTGAAGTGCCATTTTCAAATCCTCTAATGCGTTGGGAGAAGGCCAGTTATGGAATAATTACAACAAAAATTTGTGTGACTGTTAAATGTGGTTAATTATCTTTTTTCCCCCCTTCTGCACAGAAAACTGGCGAAAATTAATTAGATAATGCCCACAAAATGCTATCAGGCTGAAAAGACCCATACGGTAGCAGACCATTATTAATAAAAGGAAATGGAATATTTCTCAAACATGTTGATAGGACAAAAACACTGTGCATTCACAAATCAAGTACGCTTTCTAATGGAGAGGAGAGTGGGGAGAGGTGTACTGGGGTTGAAGGAGGGGAGAGGAAAGAAGTGTGTTTGGGTTGAGGGAAGGCTGTGCTGCAGTTGAGGCAGTGAGAATATTGGCTCCTTAGACCCAGGTCTCAGCTCCGTCATTGACTGGCTGCCTGCGTGATCCCAGGTCAAAACTTTGGTTCAGTTTTTTTCATCTATAAAATGGGAAGAATAGTACTTGCAAAGTTTTGTTAAATAGTTTTAAAAATGTATGTAAAATGCCTAGTATATTGCTGTTTCATTCGAAGCTATTACTGTTTGTGAGAAATACAATAGTCATAATGATGTGTTAGTGGACAGATATTTTTGCAAAAGTTCAGTTTCATCACTCTAGTTATTTGATGTTTGACACACCTGTGTTTTGTGTACCTTTAGTTTTAAAATAAGTTTAAGCAGCACAGCACTTGAAAGTCACTGTGACCTTTCAGAACAACATAAAATACTGCTCTGCTAAATTCTACTTTCCAAAACACGAAAACTTCTTTTTGTAGGACATAGAATACTGAAGCATGAGAGAGAAAAGAGATATCACAAATACATACATCCACAAACTAAAGCCAGCTCTCAAATTGTTGTAAATTATTTTCTTTAGTATTGTTTTGCTATTTTCATCTATTTGGTAAGCCTGCTAATGCTTAATGCTCATAGAAAATCAATAAATGATGGAAACTGGTACGAAAATGTGGATGCAAATGTGGAGNACAAAGAAAGCATTGGGATTATTTTATCGTAGTGGCAGAACAACTGTCATGAGCCTGTTGGAGAACCTGGTCAGCGATAGAACGGGGTGGTAACACTTGCATTAATTGTCAGCTTGTTAAAATAATATCAAGTATTATTTTCTTCTCTTATCAAAGTGTCATCTGTTAAAAGTGTCCAAACCTTGACATTTTAATTTTTATTAGAGTATACTGGGAAAAAGCACTAGACTTGGCATACAAAGACCCAGGTTTGAGAGCAGTCTCGGTCACTTAGCTTTGCACAGTGAACAAGTCTGGTTTTGAGTTCTTGTTCCTTTATCTTTCCTTTTCCTCTGACCTTGGTCCTGGAACTTCCAAGTAGTCTTTAGAATGTTCCTCTGTATAATTGCACATTGTTCTAAGTTTTACCTTCCCTCTTAGTTGTATGTTTTATTTGGAAATCAGAGTAGTTCCCATTTTCTCCAAAACTGGTTCAGAGAAAAAGTAATAAAAGAAAGGAATAATTTAACATTATGCATTATTTAGAGGTGTGACACATTCACAGTTGCCATTTGAATGTTAATTTTTATTAGTTTCTCTTAGAATTTAGCTTCCCTACTGTGAAATTCGAAGCTCTAGAAACTGAATCTCTGAGCTCTATGGACTCCTTTCCTCTTTGCATTAATTATTGTTTAATCCCCTCTGAGATTTTTTTTTTAAATTATTTTTTCATGTTTATTTATTTATTTTGGGGGGGGGGGCGGCAGAGAATCCCAAGCAGGCTCCAAGCGCTGAGCTGTCAGCACAGAGCCTGATGCAGGGCCTGAACCTATGAACTGTGAGATCATGACCTGAGCTGAAATCAGCCACCTAGCCAACTGAGCCACCCAGGCACCCCCCCATCTGAGATTTTCAACATTTGTGTTCTCATTTTGTCATAAAGGAGACTGTAAACCTAGATCAGGTGGATGGTAACAATTGGCTGTCCTTCTCGAAGCTGGCAGCAGTGGGACAGCTTCTGATCCGTCTTCAGAATGTGTGTTAGAATTGACTTTTGGATCTGGAGAAAACCAGAGGTGTCAAACATAATGGGAATGGTAGAGTACCCAGGTTTAGAAAACTTGTTCATTCTCACATTAATCAGCGTTATAATAGTGAATCATGGTTGCAGTTACATATTACTTCATGAAAAGGAAATTATTTTTTGTTTACTTAGTTTTTATAATGACCTAACAGTTCATTGAAATTTTTAAAAATATAAATTGTTAGCTATGGACTTTGGATTGAGACTAGCCTTTTTATTATTCTAAACTCTTTGTTTTTAAAGAGAAAAAGTGTTTTTTTTTTTTTTTTTTTTGGTTTAAAAGAAAATTACTTTGAACTTTAGCTAGGTTGTTTTGTTTTGAATTTTAATATTGTACATACTAATTTTTCCTAACTTTAAAAAATGTCAGTGTTGCATTTTCTGCTTACCTATGATCGTTGGAAAACTAATGGAGCAATTATAAAACACTATAATAAAATAACATGCTTTGTAAGAATGAATTTCCATTGTTATCTGTTTGAGAAAATGTCACTTTTCTAAGAATAGATTTCATATCCTTATAGATTTTGCTTTAGATAGAAGAAAAGGGAAATATCATTAATGCATTTTTTTTTTATTGTTCTAATAGCTGACATTGATTGTGTACTAGTTATACATTGGACATTGTGCTGAGCATTTATGTATAGTATTTTATGTCATTCTTAAACCAGTTTTATTAAATGTCTATTCTTGTTATCTTCATGTTTCATGAGAAAATGAGAGTTACAAAATACAAATAAGTTACCCCAAATTGCACAGCTAGTAGGTGGTAGAACTGTGATCTGATTCTACATCTGTTTGACATATACTTAATGATTATGATTACTTATGCCAGTCCTATTGAGGACACTCAGTAAGTATTTATTGAAAAATGAATGCCAGGTATCAGTTGGCTTTAAAAGAAAAAGTCAAGGGGTGCCTGGGTGGCTTAGTCGGTTAAGCGTCTGACTTTGGCTTAGGTCATGATCTCGCGGTTCGTGGGTTCGAGCCCCGTGTCGGGCTCTGTGCTGACTGCCAGCTCAGAGCCTGGAGCCTGTTTCAGAGTCTGTGACTCCCTCTCTCTCTGACCCTCCCCTGCTCACGCTGTCTCTCTCTCTCTCTCCTAGAAATAAATAAAACATTAAAAAAAATAAATAAAAGAAAAAGTCAAGAATGTGTAGTCTGATTTACATGTAATAAACCAAAGTTTATATGCTGCTAATCCCCCCCTTTTCTTGTAGGAAAAAAGACTGAAGGAAAGGGAAGCCAGAAGAGAAGCCAGTAAGAGACAAGTAAAGGTAAGGATTGATATTTTTTTTATGAGAAAAATGTTGGTAACATTGAATGGAACTTAAATATTCTGCTTGTCCATATGCATTTTTATATTTATTTATATATCATGACATGCAAATTGGCTATACGTCCATGTGTGCCTGTCATTTCCTTTCTCTCGTTCATTTCTTTCCTCTGTGATGCAGGATGAAAAAATGCATAAGATAATTTGTTTACTGGCCTTTGCTCTACCTCTCTTGCCACCTTTTCCCATTCTTTTTTTGTGCCTATTAGATACGGGAGATGGTTGGCTTTGTGGACCAAGCTTGGCAGGATTTTAAACTCTGTCATCTTTCGACCAGGCAGGCAGCTGTGTGGACCCAGCTTCATAGCAGATAACTCTGAAAGCACTAGTTGCTTCAGTTCCACTCCTCAAAACTAGGGATAGCACTCTGTATCGTGCCCCTCTAGTATATCCTGGAAACAAACAGCACAGTATTACTTATGCATGTACAGTTGTGAACCCTGTCCATGTGCAGCTGTAGGTTTTATCTGATATGTTGGACACTGAGAATGGTTTGGATTCTACGCTCTGAGTTCAAACGATTTCCTAGAACCAGGACCCAGTAACATATGTCATTTCTCATGCCGTACCTCACTGTGCTATGCCTTACTAGCCGTGATTTCTTCTTGGCATTTGGCAAAGATCTGACTCCCTTGAGTAAGCCCATAATATTCTTTGTCATTTTTTCCATGCTGGCCATAGCACTTAGAGAACAAGTCAGAGATGATAACTCATTTTATAGTTCTGAAGTGGGAAGCAATTACTCTGCAGCATAAGATGAAAAGAGTATTTATATTCGGTATTAAATATCACTCTGTCTTCAGACAGGCCCGAAAACGAGAGCCACTGTGTGTGTGGCCTGACTGCGAAATCAGGTGATGGATTCTGCGTATGTTTTTAAAATGCAGACGTGAACTGTCACAGCATAGAAATTACATCTTAGGGCCTGTCGTGGGAAAATTTTAAATTGAAGAAGAAAACTTTTGATATTTAGAATATTGCATGTTCAGCATAAAACTAAACCTCCTTTATTTCACTAAGAAACTCTCATTTCTGCATATAAAATTATGAAATGAAAGATGTAATCTGGAGCCAAAAGAAAACTTGGTTACTATATTTCCTTTGTGTGGACTCACACATATTCATGTATTTTACAAAAAATGTTTTTTTTTTTTATTGTTGTTGACAATGTGTGCTTCACCTGTTGTAGTGGTTTAAGTCATAAGAAGTTCTCACCCATGAGCATTCCTCTTGTGCCTCCTCTTTTTTTTTTTCTGTGAGTTGGTGTGCATATTTGGTTTCAGTACTGTGCCAGCTGGGAAATAAGCATAAAGCTGGCAGTGTTGTTAGTTTGATTTTTCTATTGGGGCGGTTCTCTAAAGTGAACTCCTCCAGCTAAGACCACCCTTCCACTGTCTCCCCTGTAAATGTTCGTCATCTGTTTCCCTGACATCTGACTGGGAATGAGTTTCATTTCAGTCCAACCACTAAGGCTTGTACTAGAAACAAACAGAAGAGGCTCTGCAGCCACTGTGGCTTTGCTGCTCGGCCAGGAGCACTCAGTAGACACAGGCTGTGCTTTACTACCGCTCTGGGTAGTAGAGCTGCGTCGCTTTCACAGCCTCGACTATGCGCTCCGAGGCGGCAGGCATCCCATAGGAGCGATTCTAGCCGAGGGATGAGGGGCCGTTGGTAGCCAGGACTCCAGCGTTCCAGGAGACAGCAAGGACTGGCAGCCATGGCAGATTCAGATGATTGTTGGGGCCTGGGAGTTAGCTTGGGTGAGCCTTTTTGCGCCCTACTTCTTTTGAGATCAAAGCGGCAGGATGGAGATCCTTGTGGCTTTTTTCGGTGCTCTTTGGAAGCAGAACCAGAAGATCTTATTTGGAGAGACTCTGTAAAAAGGGGTTATGGCCCTACCTTCTATAATGTGTAAGAAGAAATGCCTGGTGTGAATTAGAAGGTTCCCTTATTGTCTTTGTGCATGTGCTTTAAATGATGGAAGATTTAGTTTTAGAGTAGATTTTATTCTCTCTCGAGTATGTTTCCCTGTAATCATTTTGTGACTTATGGCTGTGTCTTCTGAGGCCATTGTGGTTGGCTTCAGGCTAGAGCGTCTTTCAATTACCAAACCTACAAGATACCCAGACCGTGCCTTAGTGGTGAGAGGAAGTGGTCTTCTCAGACCTATTGTACCAGGACGTGTAGTGTCACCCAGCCAGGGCTCTGTGAAGAGTCCATGCAGGCTACTGTGTGAGAAAGGGAGGCGCCATGGCACTTTCTGCCTGGTTCTGTGCTCCTCTTGGCACATACCATGGTATATGAGGAGGAACATAGAAGACACAATATTATTTTTTTTAACTTGAAAATCAGTGTTCAAGTGAAATTTAATGGATTTGTCTTTATTTCCTGAAAAAGTGAAAGCTTAATGATGATGTGTGGTTTCAATTATCTCTTCCGAGGTAGAAAATATTCCTAGGAACCATAGCTTTAAACATGGAGTGCAGGGAAACGCAGTTGGAATGGACCTCTCAGCAATCTGATGCAGCTCCTTGTTAAAAGATAGATCTACGGGTTGTCTAGAAAATGTTATGTGCGGTCCAAGAGTAGGAAAGAAACATGAACTTGAAACCCTTGAGGTTTTCTGGGAACCCAAAACTTCTTTATTTGGAGTATGGAAGTATTCTGAGTGTCAAAACTTTCTTTAGCACAGAGAATATTTGAACTGCAAAATGGACTTTTTACTTTAACTGACAGGATGTGTGTGTTCTTATAACTTAGAAAATTTTAAGCTAAGAGATTAAAAAAAAATAGTCGTAGCAGTGATCAGTAGACCACATTTCTTTTGAGGAAGGTTCCATAATCCTGAAAATGCAGCTAGCTTCCCTCCTGTTACTTTGATGGTCACAAGTGCTTGTACCAACCTCGAATGTCTGCAATGATTTTGCAGATAACGTAAAGAAAAGAACAACAGTGCTGAAACTAGAAGAAATAGATCCCCCGAAATATCTTTGTGCTATGCTGCTTTTGAAAAGAAAGTAGAATTTATTAAACAGAAGTATGAGGTTGATAAAACTGAACAGTGACCATGAAAAAGAGTAGGAAATAGCTCAGAGGCACTTAAACAATGGAAAGTTACGTGTTCCTTGAGTATATTACAGATGCTTATAGTTGTAATTTTTTATGTGTAGGTAAAGTTCTATTAAAATAACTAAACTGCCCTTTGTTTTGAGTTTGAAGTTTTATAGTTATAAACTTTAGCTTAATTTTCTCTAGTTTTTATTTCCTTTTTTTTTTTTTTAACTTTAGTGACCCTGGGATACATTATTTGCTTAACAAATAGTAGTCTTAGAAAACAGTGTTTTGGATACTTCAGGTGGTCTCAGTTCTTTGAGGATATAGGATGCAAAGAAGTAGGGGTTGTATAACTTCAGAACATGAGCAGACCTGAGACATCGTCTGGAGTGATCTCCTAATCTATTGGTCTATAATATCTTTTTTTTTTCTAGCCACTGTTTCATATAGGAAAGCTGCATTTATTCATTTTGGTAGAACATTTTATTGTTTTTGCTTTGGATTGTCTTTTTATTTATAAAATAATAATGATGATTTTTAAGAATCATCATCACTCAACAGAGTAAAAACCCTCCATCAGTCCTTCAAAATCTTTTTGGACTTTTCTTGGTTTTTGACATTTAAGAGTGCAAGGGTTCTACTTAAATACATACATATGTTTTAACAGGACTCAAATAAATTAAGGCAAGTAAATGACTTACCCCTGTCACTGGCTTTCTTGATGGCAGAAATAGTATGTGTACTCAGGCTCTCTGGATCCTATTGCTGTTACTGCCCCATGCTGCTTCAGTATGTTACTCTTTACCCCTTTATTTTGTATAGTGTTTCTTTAAAACAAACCTGATTTATGTATGTGGGCTAACAGCTGTTCATAGAAAATGACTAGTAGCAAATCCGATGAGTTAAAGTAGACCTCTCAACTGACACTAGAAAGTGGGCTATGGGGTGCCTGGCTGGCTCAGTTAGTTAAGCATCCGACTTCGGCTCAGGTCATGATCTCATGGTTCGTGGGTTTGAGCCCCACTTCAGGCTCCGTGCTGACAGCTAGCTCAGAGCCTGGAGCCTGCTTTGGATTCTTTGTCTCCTTCTTTCTCTGACCCTCTCCTGCTCACGCTGCCTCTCTCTTTCTCTCTCTCTCAGAAATAAATAAAACATTAAAAAAATGTTTTTAAAAAAGAAAGTGGGCTGTGTCCATTGTTGCTGGGTGACGCCTGACATGTCATTTCCCTTTCTGGCTTCTTCTTGCCACATGTAAAATGAAGGATGTATATCACATAGTCACTTCTATTCATGTTTACATTTTGGTGATCCCCTGTAATCTTGACCTGAGCTGAGATACTTAACAAAAATATATGCATTGTGCTCAGTGCGGTTCCTAATAGGAATCTGCAGCCTTTCTCAACATTTGTGGATAATTCCTTTGTTTTCTCTTGTGTCTTAAAAGGTTATCTTTCCTTACAGAGCTACCAATACATGTCAGTAAATGGTGGTAATGGTCATTCCTAAGTCATAAGCCTTTGTTTTTATTCCTTTTTGGCAGTGCTTTATTGACTGATATCAAATTAAAATTTTTCATTTTGGGGAACATTTCTCCATATTCCATGTATTTCATGTAACCCTTCCATCCCTCTACTCTTTTCCTTTTTCTGGTGTTTCATAGTATTGAAATTTTACTGGTTTATTTCTTTGTTTTTAATACAGTTAGGATTTCAAGGGCTCTAGAGAGTCAGTTTATTTTAAACCAAACAACTTTTGATAAAATTAAAAAGATAATTGAAACATAAGTTTGTTTATAGCCCCAGTTCCCAGAGAAAGCAAAGGTCCTCCATAAAAGTAAATTGTTCTCACATTTGAAGGGGCTGAACCCCTCTAGGGTGCTCTTTGCTGCCCTGATATAGTCACTTATTTAATGGTGCCCTAAATGAGTCATTCTGTTTCTCTGGGCAGACTGCTCAAATAGTACCTTGTTTTAGTGCTATAATAAGACCCATTGTGCTGCCCTTCTACTTTTAAATAAGTAACACTGCGTCTTTTAGATGACATGCTTTTTTCCTGTTAATATCTACCTAAGTGAGCAATGAACACCCATTGAAGTTTAGTTTTTATTGTGATTCTAGTGTTGGTTTGGTTTGCAGGAATATTAATATAATGATTCTGTTCTTTCCTTTTCACTCCCTTCCTTTCCCTCTCTTCCCCAATCCTCCCTACCTTTTCTTTCCCTTCTCTCTCCCTCGCTCCCTCCCTCCTTCTCTCTCTCTCTCTCTCTTCCTTTCCTTCCATCCCTCTCCCTCCTCCTTTGTGATAATGAAGAAGAGATTACTAAATTTGAACTGGTAACTGTCTCGAATCACTTAAGAGATGGTTTCAGTGTTCCCTTGTCAGAGAATGTTCTCCAGTCATGAAGATTTAAAGTTAACTATGGGAGAAGGAATACTGCTGGTTATGATCTCTTGCACACGGTGAATATGTGTGTTTTTATAAGACTCCACTTATGGGTTCTCCCTTTTATGTGGACTTGTCTGACCACCTCAGATAAAATGGACTTCTGCTTTTAAAACTTCTACTCCATTCTCCTGTCTAAAGTGTCCAGTGGTCCATGGCACTTACTTGGCTACATGTCTGTGTGCTCAGCATTAAGGCTCATTCGTGGTGTCCCCATCACAGTGCGTGTTTCATGATAAGCACTTGAGTGGGTGAGTGAATGGCTTAATGGGATGAGACTTAGAGCTGAGCACAGACTTAACTCTTGAAATATTTTTATTGCTATAAAAATATATACAAGCTTCACTATTTTAACCATCTTTAAGTGTACTGCTTGGCATCAGTTACATTCACACTGCTGTGCAACCACCACTACTACCCATTTCCAGAACCTTCTTAGCACGGACGAAAATCTGTGCCCAATAAACACGTACTCTTCATTCCTACCTCCCCACCCTCACCCCAGAAAACAAACCTTTGTAGAGAAGACTCTTCTGTTCATTATTTTTCGTGTGAGGAAGTGAAGAGTTTTTATGAATAGGTGATTCTTCCAAGATCTTACAGAAAAATAGCAACAAAACCTGGCTAGACCTCAGATCTCTGGGTGCTTATGTATGTGGTTTTCATTTTCCCTTAAAGTGCCTTCCCTCCAGTTTAACAGTATAGGAAGTAACATAGAGCACTGCATGTAGTTTAGAATTTTATTAGATTTATGTGAAGTGTCACATGTAAAAGTGTAACAAAAGGAACTTAATACTATACTTTCAGTCACAATCTCAACCCTTATTAAAGACAGAAACCCAAGTAATACTGAAAGTTTCAGTAGCATTGATGTTAATTTTATCAAATGATTTTTGTAAAGAATATCCCTTCTTTTTCCTGTAGTATACATAGGGATTGTAATAGGAATGTGAGTTTGGGGTACAATTTTTATGGACATTGTAAAGCATAACAGTAATCAGTAGCTGCTGTCATTCATTGCCTGCTATGTTACAAATACTGTGATTAAATACTCTATGTGCATTATTGCTCTAATCTTCACAATAGCACTGTGAGTTAACTAGTATTATCTTCATTTTGTAAATGAGGAGGTTGAGGCTTAGGAAGTTTATGCAACTTTCTCAAGATCACATAGCTAGGATAATGGTGGAGCCTAGACTCCTGTCTACTTCACAGAACTTCAAAGCCTTTACCTTAAGCATTGGGCCATACTGTCCCCCCATTTCCAAGGCAGTAAAGAGTATTCACATACGATAATCTTAAAAGCTAAAGCAGAAATTGCAAGTAAACAGGTTTTCTCATGAAATTACTCTTGTTATCTACATTAATTCATCTTAGAGTAGGTACTAAGAAACAGAACACTTAGATATATAATCATTGGCAGATGCAGAATAGTGTTAATTTCCTTTTAGTTTCTATAAATCACCATAATCCCAGTAATGAAGTCTTTTCTTATGAATGAAGTATTATGAAGTAAATTACCATTATTTTCGGCCATGCAGATCAGTTAAACATGCCATGTTCTCCTTTACGTCTTTTATCCAAGTTTTCTCTCTCCATGGGATGTCGTCTTCATTGCTGCTTCCTCATACTCTTTCCTTTTTGAAGACTGTCCTGCCCCCTTCAGGGAGAGTTAGGCATTTCTTTCTGTTCTACTACCCTTCTTGTACACCTTTTTGCCTTGATTCTTGGTGGTTTTGATTCCCATTGCTAACCTATAACCTCTTTGAGATCAGGAACTTCGAGTTTTCCTAGTAGCTGGCACATAGTAAATGCTTATAAATATTTATTGAATCAAGGAAATGCAAGTATATTCATTCTTAAAGTTAGCATTTACGTGTTAATGCTGTGTCAGTCACAGCCTACTTGAAACCCCGGGACTGGACCTATAGAGTACAGTGGAGTTGCATGGTACGATTTAAACTTGTGCCAGACCGGGTGCACCCATGACACCCAGGGCTCATCACGTTGTTGCTCCTTCCCTCCCATCTTGTTTATTCATCACCACTACAAACAAACCCTTTAACTTATACTCAGGTTATAGAACAGGGTTTCTGTTACAGCTTCTCTGTTTGCACTGTCAGGGTGAATATTGTATTTGGTGGTTGTGAACATGGGTTGCCTGAATAATTATACCTAATTCAAATATGGTTAGACCACTAGAGACCTAGGACTCAGATCCAAGTCTGTCTCTACTTCCTGACTCATAACCACTGAGAATTGTGCAGTGGGTGTTAAGATTAGGGGTGATCATAAACCCATGCTGTGCCAGCTGTGAACCTTGAGAAGAAGAAGAAAATTTTCAGACAAGTCAGATTTATTGCTTTTAAACTTGCAAGGCAATACCAGGTTAATTTGAGACAGAATTTTGATGACTAATTTGGGTGTTTCTTTTAATACTTTTTAAAGGATTTTTTTTTCATAAAACTTGTAACATAAAATGTTATAAGCAGGTAAAATTTTGGGAAAAATGGACTCAAAACACATTTGAATAAGGTGCCAGAAAAAGTGCTCATGTGCCCAGCTCTCTTTCTCTCTGCCTCTCTCTCTCACTTACACATATATATGTGGGGGGTATATATGCACATATGTATGTATATATATTATCCCTTTCTGTATATTGTAAGTCATTGTATTAGTAAATGCTCTGATGGACTCTGCTCATTCGGATGGTCATTTAGCTCCATTCCAGTACATTAGGTCTCTGAGTTCACATTGGACCAAAACAGAATAAGTCGATCCCTGTGATGCCCTTTCTACACAGTTGTGCTTTATTCTGCTTAATCTCAAATTAGAGATAATCTGACATTTATATACTTGAGTTAGTGGTTTTTATAAACATCTTCTCTAACAGAATGGGTTACTTTATCTGAATCATTGTAGTCAGTTGGTAACTCTGTGGTCTTTAACACATACCCTACTTTGTAGAAACTGTTGTGAGCATATGTACCTGTATGTGTGGCCATTATGATTGTGGAGGCTGATGCTTAGAATCATAGACCCTTATTTTTATATGTATTACTATTCACTGATGATGTGCATGATAACTTTGCTTGGTTGTTAATAAAAACTATTCATATCTGTTGGGAGTTTATATCATCATAATTTCTTACAGTAAACAAAAATCCCAAATTACTGGGGAGAAAAGTGCATATGGGTCCTTTTCTCCTTGTTAAGATTTTGCTTAATAACTCAGAATCCTTTCGTTTATACTAGGAGATGAGGACAGGTTTAGAGAATTATCATAAATTTTGATTTTAATGATTCTCAGAGTGTGGTACAAGAATCTTTATGGGTTCTTCATGTTATTACTAGAGATTTTTTAAAATTCTTGTAAATATCCCCAACATTGGCTATCCCAAGAATAAATGATCTGTAATATATAGATATATAGATTCTATGGTACAGGTAACTTATTATACATATTATAATTGTTTAAATATATATGTTATAATTATTTTAAAATACTCCTTTTTTTAAAGTTTATTTATTTATTTTGAGAGACAGAGCACAGGCAGGGGAGGGGCAGAGAGAAGGGGGGAGAGAGAATCCCAAGCAGGCTCTGCATTGTTAGCACAGAGCCCAGCATGGGGCTCAACCTCATGAACCATGAGATCATGACCTGAGCTGAAATCAAGGGTCGGTCACACTTAACAGACTGAGCCACCCAGGTGCCCCTAAAAGTCTTCTAAAAGCTATTACGATGGTGAAAATAGGAATTTGTATTGCTAAATTCATAGTTCCTTCTTGTTGTTTATTAAATGACACACCAGATGTAGAATTGTCACCTTGTACGTAGTTTGGTGTTAAACATTTTCTTTCATCAGAAGAGATGGAGACAAGCAGAATGGTGTGTAAACAGAATCAGTCCTACTTGTAACGTCAGAATCTAAGACAATCAGTGGCAGGGAGAACAGGAAGGAAGAGGATCCTGGTGTTTCTTAACAAGAAGCTTGTCCTCAGTCTTTTAAATGAGAAAGTTGGGAAAAGGGAATAAGAGAAATGCAAATAAAATGGAACATAGGGAAAAGAAAATGGGGATAAATTTTGTGCTAATTCCTAAAGACCTGATTTTGGGGATGGGTGAGGGAATAAAGCTGATTCCTAATTTTCAAATATTTCTGGCATCCCGTAGTCCTGTGTGAAATACTTTCTTGTACAGTGGGAAAGAAGGAAACCCTGCCATTTGCACTAACGTGGATGGAACTGGAGGGTATTATGTTAAGTAAAATAAGTCAGTCAGAGAAAGACAAATATCTTTTCACTCATATGTGGAACTTTAGAAACTTTAACAGAAGACCATGGGGGAAAGGAAGGGGAAAAAATAGTTACAAATAGAGAGAGAGAGGGAGGCAAACCATGAGAGAGTCTTAAATACAGAGAACAAAATGAGGGTTGGTGGGGGCAGAGGGGTAAGGGGAAAGTGGGTGATGGGCATTAGAGAAGGCACTTGTTGGGATAAACACTGGGTATTGTATGTAAGCGACGAATCATGGGAATCCACCCTTGAAACCAAGAGCATCCTGTATACACTGTATGTTAGTCAACCTGTTATTTAATATAATAAATTATATTAAATAAATAATTTTAAAATAACATCAAATTGGTGAGAAAAAAAATACTTTCTTGTGAATAAGGAAAGCTCTTTCGGGGGGGATGAACTTTAACCTGTCGTGGTGGGGTGTGAGAGCTGTAGAGTAGCCAAGCTTACTGTAAGACCCTTCTTGAAGCCATAAAGATGAGTGTTGGAGAGCGCTGTAAACAGTATTCAAAAGAGAAAAGCTAGTGGCTAGAAGAATTTGTTTCTGGAGATGATCAAATATACTGAAAATAGCCTTGAGAACTTGTTTTTCTCACTGACACCTTACCCCCACCATCCTCTAAAGAATTGTATATGTATGAAATGCTTTGTAACCATCAAGCTCTAATTACCTAATCTATTATTATTACCCTTGCAGTTATTATTACCAACAACATTAACTAATTACTGTTTGCTGTATTTTCTTTCTTTGGGTAAAATTGTAGCCAGGTGTCTGCAGTGTTTTATGCAGGGATATTTTCCCCTTACCTTGCTAACTCTTCATTATTGAGATACATATTACAGGCCCCAAAGGTTTCTTGACTTGAAGAGAACTCTAGAATTTGTTGTTTATAGATGATGGTGTTAGAGATTTTTGGTACCATCACAGTGTTTTATCCTTTTCAAAGTGCTTTCATCAAGATTTCCCTCCTTGATTTATCAGCTTATGTAATAACTGGAAGCATTCCAGTCATCTGACAGTTGAAAAATCTTTACTACAGAAACTATGTAAGTAAATGACTTGGTTAAGGTCATATACCTAATTTTGTAGGTTAAAAAAAAACACCTCTCCTTTCTGTCTCAGGACCTAATAGACAGAGGTCTTCTGATACTATTGAAGAGTTGATCAGTTTTCTGTCTTTCAGACTGTACATTAATAAATCTCAGGCTGATTGCCTTGAGCATTATCTAGAGTAGTCAGGAGGGAGTGATACTAAATTATGAAACCTGGAACTTATTTCTGTTTCTTGTCCTGGATCACTGTATATTTAGGGACAAAATTACTGTAATCCCCTAAGCTTTACTTGTCCTGTCTAACAGCACAGCTCCTTGGGAGAGATGTCTGGCATGTCTACAAAACTGGATGTGCACCTATCTGGAGCCCTACAATTGCACTTAGGTGTATACCCAGGAGAAATGCAGAGATGTCTACTAAACGGTGCTCCTAGATCAGCACTGTTCACAATCCTCGTGTTCGGGGAATAACCCAGATTGTAAAATAGATAAATTCTGTGTGTAGATGTAATGGGATGTTATATAATTATGAATTATTAGTACATGCAGTAACACAGACAAATTTCACATATACTGAGCCAAAGAAGCCAGATAAAGGAGTAAAATACCATAGTATCCCATTTGTATCTAGTTGTTTTGTTTTTGTTTCTTTTTCAAATTCTTATTTAAATTCTAGTTAACATACAGTGCAATATTGGTTTCAGGAGTACAATTCAGTGAGTCATCCCTTATATATAATACCCAATGTTCATCATAACAAGTGCCCCCCTTAGTGCCGATCACCCATCTAGCCCATCCTCCACCCACCTCCCTCCATCAACTCTGTGTCTTCTCTATTGTTGAGTCCCTTATAGTTTGTTTCCCTCTCTCTTTTTTCCTCCCCTTCCATATGCTCATGTTTTGTTTGTTAAATTTCACATATGAGTGAAACTACATGGTATTTGTCTTTCTCTGACTTACTTAGCATTAAACACTCTGTCTCCATCCACGTTGTTGCAAATGGCAAGATATTTCATTGTTTTTGATTGTGTATTTATGCCGCATCTTTATAATCAGTCGATGAACATTTGGGCTCTCTCCATAGCTTGGCTATTGTTGATAATTCTGCTATAAACATTGGGGTACATGTACCCGTTTGAATCTTTATTTTTGTATCCTTTGGATAACTAGCTAGTAGTGCAATTGCTGGATTGTAGGGTAGTTCTATTTTTAATTTTTTTGAGGAACCTCCATACTGGTTTCCCCAGTGGCTGTACCAGTTTACATTCCCACCAGCAGAGTAAGAGGATTCCCCTTTCTCTGAGTTGTTGCCAACACCTGTTGTTTCTTGTGTTGTTAATTTTAGCCATTCTGACAGGTGTGAGGTGGTATGTCGTCATGGTTTTGATTTGTATTTCCCTGGTGATGAGTAATGTTGAGTAATTTTTCATGTGTCTGTTAGCCACCTAGATGTCTTGTTTGGAAAAGTGTCTATTCATGTCTTCTGCCCATATCTTAATTGGATTATTTGTTTTTCTGGGTGTTCAGTTTGCTAAATTCTTTCTAGAATTTGGATACTAACCCATTATTATGTCTGTCATTTGTCTTCTCCCATTTTGTAGTCTGCCTTTTAGTTTTTGTTGATTGCTTTTTTTATTTTTTGATGTGTTTTTTGTCTTTATGAAATCTCAGTAGTTCATTTTTGTTTGTTTCCATTGCCTCTGGCAGTCTGTCTAGTAAGAAGTTGCTGAGGTCCAAGATGTTGCTGCCTGTGTTTTCCTCTAAGATTTTGATGGTTTCCTGTCTCACATTTAAGTCTTTCATCCATTTTGTGTTTATTTTTATATATGGTATAAGAAACTAGCCCATTTTCAATCTTCTGCATGTTGTCATCCAGTTTTCCCCACACTATTTGTTGAAGAGACTTTTTTCCATTGGATAATCTTTCCTGCATTGACAAAGATTAGTTGACCATATAGTTGTGGGTCCATTTCTGGGTTTTCTGTTGTGTTCCATTAATCTGTGTGTCTGTTTTTGTGCCAGTACCATATGGTCTTGATGACTACAGCTTTATAATATAGCTTAAAATGTGGAATTGTGATGCCTCCAGTTGGTTTTGTTTTTGTTGTTTTTTGTTTTGTTTTGTTTTGTTTTTTAAAATTCTTTTTCAGGATTGCTTTGCTATCCGGGGTCTTTTGTGATACCATACACATTTTAGGATTTTTTTTTCCCTAGCTCTAGGAAAAATACTGTTTGTCTTTTGATGGATATTGCATTAACTGTGTAGATTGCCTTGGGTAGTATAGGCATTGTAACGGTGTTTGTTCTTCCCATCCATGAGCATGAAATGTTTTTCCATTTCTTTGTGTTCTCTTTGATTTCTTTCATCAGTGTTCTGTAGTTTCCAGAGTATAGATCTTTTTCCTCTTCGGTTAGTTTTATTCCTAGGTATTTCACTGTTTTTGGTGCAATTGCAAATGGATCGATTCCTTGATTTCTTTTTCTGCTGCTTCATTATTGGTGTAAAGAAATGCAGCAGATGTCTGTACACTGATTTTATATCCTGTGACTTTGCCAAATTCATGTGTTAGTTCGAGCAGTCTTTTGGAGTCTTTATAGTTTTCTACATAGAGTATCATGTCATCTGCAAATAGAGAAAGTTTGGCTTCTTTCTTGCTGTTTTGGCTGCCTTTTGTTTTTTTGTTGTTGTCGTCGTCGTAGTCATCTGATTGCCGAGGCTGAGACTCCCAGTACTATGTTAAATAGCCATGGTGAGAGTAGGCATCCTTGTCTTGTTCCTGACTGTAGAGGAAAGGTTCTCCGTTTTTCCCCATTGAGGATGATATTAGCTGTGGGTCTTAAGTATGTGGCGTCTTAAGTATGTTGACGCATGTTTCATCTGCCCCAATTTGTTGAGGGTTTTTGTCAAGAGTGGATGTTGTATTTTGTCACTTCTTTTTCTGCATCCATTGACAGGATCCTATGATCCTCATCCTTCTGTTCATTAATATGGTGTATCATGTTGGTTGATTGTGAATACTGAAGCAGCCTAAAGCCCAAGAATAAATCTCACTTAATTGTGGTGAATAATTCTTATAATGTACTGTTGAATTCGATTTGCCAATATCTTGAGAATTTTTGCTCCCATGTTCATCAGGGATATTGGCCTGTAATTCTTCTTTTCAGTGGGGTCTTTGTCTGGTTTTGGAATCAAGGTAATGCTGGCCTCGTAGAAGGAGTTTGGAAGGTTTCCCATTTGTTTCTCCTTTTTGGAACAGTTTGAGAATAGGTATTAACTCTGCTTTAAATGTCTGATAGAGTTCTCCTGGGAAGCCATTTGACCCTGGACTTTGGTTTGTTCAGAGATCTTTGATGACTGCCTCAGTTTCTTTGCTGCTTATGGGTCTGATCAACTTTTCTATTTCTTCCTATTTAAGTTTTGGTAGTTTGTGTATTTCTAGGAATTTAAACTAGTGTCAATTAAGCTTTAATCATAATTAACTCCATTAACCTAGGTGTAAGGTTAGGTTATTTAAGACCTCTCTTGCTTTTTGAAGTAGTATTGCAATATACTTCCCTCTTATAACCGCCTTTGCTGCATCTCAGAAATTTTGGACTCTTGTGTTTTCATTTTCATTTGCTTCCATGTACTTTTTAATTTCTTCTTTAATTTCATTTTTTAGTAGGGTGTTCTTTAACCTCCAATTATTTGTGGTCTTTCCAAATTTTTTCTTGTGGTAGACTTCAAGTTTTATAGTGTTGTGGTCTGAAAACATGCATGGTATGATCTCAGTCTTTTTTGACTTGTTGAGGGCTGATTTGTGACCCAGAATGTGATGTCATCTGGACAGTGTTCCATGTGCCCTGGAGAAGAATGTGTATTCTGCTACTTTAGTATGAAATGTTCTGAATATATCTGTTAAGTTCATCTGGTCCAGTGTGTCATTCAAAGCCATTGTTTCCTTGTTGATTTTCTGCTTAGATTGCCTGTCCATTGCTTTAAGCAGGATGTTAAAATAAAATCCCCTACTGTTACTGTATTATTATCAATGAGTTTCTTTATGCTTGTAATTTTTTTTTATATATTTGGATGCTTCCAAGTTGGTGGCATAAATATTTAAAATTGTTAGATCTTTTTGATTGATAGACCCCTTAATTATGATATAACGCCCTTCTTCATCTCTTGTTACACTCTTTGTTTTAAAGTATAGTTTGCCTGATAAAAGTATGGCTACTCCAGCTTTCTTTTGGCGACCATTAGCATGATAGAAGTTTCTTCACCCTCTCACTTTCAGTCTGCAGGTGTTTTTAGGTTGAAAATGAGTTTCTTGTAAGCAGCATGTAGATGTCTTTTTTGTTTTTAATCCATTCTGTTATTCTGTCTTTTGATTGGAGCATTTAGTCCATTTACATTCAGGGTGATTATTGAAAGATGGGAGCTTAGTGCCATTGTATTACCTGTAGAGTTGGTGTTTCTCATGATGTTCTCTGTTTCTTTCTAGTCTTTGTTTTTGGAGTTTTGTTGGTCTTTTTTTTTCCTTTCCTCACTCAAAGAGTGCATTTTAATATTTCTTGCAGGGCTGACTTAGTGGTCATAAACTCCTTCAGTTTTTGTTTGCCTGGTAAATTTCTGAAAGGCGGCTGGATAGAGTATTGTTGGCCGCATATTTTGCCCATTCAGCACATTAAAGATATCCTGCCATGCCCTTTTGGCCTGCCAGGTTTCAGTAGATAGATCTACTGTGAACCCAGTCTGTCTCTTCTCTTGTAGGTTAAGGACTTGTTGCCCTTGCATCTTTCAGGATTCTTTCCTTCCCTGTGTATTTTGTGAATTTGACCGTGTTATGCTTTGGCACTAGCTGGCTTTTGTTGAATTTCATAGGAGCTCATTTTGCTTCTTGGATTTTGATGTCTATGTCCTTCCCCAGATTAGGGAAGTTTTCAGCTCTAATTTGCACATATAAACCTCGTGCCCCTTTTCACTCTCTCTTCATCTTCTGGGACTCCTATGATATGAATGTTACTCTGTTGTAGTAAGTCACTGAGTTTCCTACGTCTCCCTTTGTGATGAATTTCCTTTGCTTCCCTCTTCTGCTTTATTATTTTTTATAATTTTAACTCCTGTATCACTAATTCATTCCTCTGCTTTGTTCATCTTTGTTGTTCTGGCATCCATTTGGGTTTGCATCTTGGTATAGCATTTTTAATTTTGGCTTGACTAGATTTTAGCTCTTTTATTTCTGAAGTAACAGATTGTCTAGTGTCTTCTATGCTTCTCTCAAACCCAGCTAGAATCCTTATCATTGTTGTTTTAAATTCCATTTTGGACTTATATCTGTATTGATTAAATCCCTGGCCATATTATTTTTTTTCCTGTTCCTTGTTTTGGGGTTGAATTCTTCCATCATGCCATTTTGGAGGGAAAAAAAATAATAAAATAAAAATTTAAAATTTAAAAAACCAAGTAAAGCCTAAATTACCTAGGTGTGTTTTGGTCTGCTTTTTGAGAGTAGATTGATAGAAAAAAGAAAAAGAAGAATTTAAAAAATAAATAAAATAAAAAATTTGCTCTTTTTGTACCCAAGAAAAACACCAAAAACAAAAACAGAAGCAAAAACAAACAGAAAGCCCCAAGGAAATTAGATCCAGTTTCTCCCACAGCTAGAGCTTTGCAGCAGTCTATGGTCTGTAAACTAAGCTCCTGGAAGGGATTTATGCTGGTCTTCTAGGGGAGGGGCCTGCTGCTCTGCTTCTCAGGCTGACTTGCCCTAGTGGAGATGAGATTGGAGGGCACAAGGGGGCGGGGCCTTGTGTAAAGGCTTCCTTCTCCACTTGGCGCCCTCGGCCTCACTGGAGTTGATCAGTATTGGTGAGCTAATGGTGAAAATGGAATCACCCCACTCTCTAGTCTCTAAAACGGGAAGTTTGCACCCTGGTAGACCCTTAATCAGTCACCCCTCCCGCGTCCCCGTATGTGTCCGAGCTGTCCACCTGCCAGGTGGCGCCTCCCTCCAGAGTTTTATCCCCGGCGTGACTGTGTTTCAAAACTTCAGAGACCTCTCTGGCTCGGACGCCTGCTGATCCTCTGGGGGAGGTTCTGTGGAGCTGTGGCAAGTATTTGCTTGTCCCACAAAATGTTTGTGCAGCTGCCCGGTGGTGGTGGCTCAGAGGTCATGATAAGGTACAACACACCGCCGGTGCCGCGATTTGCTGCCCTCAGCCAGAGTCTTTGTTCCGGTGGTGCTGTGGAGCGCTGCGTGCCGCCCGCTGTGTCTCGGCCTGCGGACAGGCCCTGTTGCCTCTACCAAACGCACTCCCAGCAGGAGAATGGCTTCTCCTGGCAGGACCCAGGGGCTCTGCCCACTCCTGGGCCTCCACCCTACTTACTCCCTGGGAGCAGGTCCAGGCACTGACCTCCACAAACTTCCGACTGCACTCCACTGTTTATAAAAAGCTGGCAGTACTGAAATCCTCTCCTTTTCCGCTGTCCGTGGTTTTGGAGAGCAGTTTTCCTGTGCAGTCCCCCACGTGTGTTTTCACGCTTCCTCTCTAGCTGCTTTCAGGGGGAACTGCTTTTCTTGCGCAAACCCAGCGTGCTGCTCAGTCCCCCCCTCTCTTTCTCCTCTGTGCAAAATGGCCCCCACCCACCCCTCTGCAGCCTTGTGGCTTTTTCTCTCTCCAGTTCACCCTTCACACTGTGTACCTCCCACATACTCTCCCTCAGATTATGCAGATTGTTCTGTTTATCCTCAGATCAATTTCCTAGGTTTCAAAAATGGTTTCAGCTTGATTGAGCTGTGTTTGAGGGACGAGCCAAGCCCAGGGTCCCTTACTGCTCCACCATCTTAACTCCTCTTGGTTGTCTGGTCTTTAATTCAGAACAGTTTTCTAGCCTCTTGTATGTATTTTATGACATTGACATTTTTGCTGAGTCTGCATCAGTTTTGCAGAGTCTACATCGGTTGTTTTACAAAAGGTCCCTGAATTTGAGTTTGTGTGATGTTTCCTTTGTTTGAAATTAGGTTATGCATTTTTGACATGAATGCTACATATGTGATGGTATCTTCCCAGTGTATCTGTTCGTTTTAAAGCAAAACCAGTGTTTGGGTTAAGAGGGTAGTGGCGTTACCTTTGGGGGAAAAGAGGAGGTGATTATTTATGAGGGGGCTGCTGGAGAGCTAGCGTTCTGATCTCTTGCTTTGAGTGGTAGATACATGGAGGTATTCTCTTTATGAAATTTCATCAGGCTATATACCTATAATTTGTTGCCCTTTCCTGAATATAGGTCATACTTAAATTAAAAAGGTTATTTTGAAAAATGAAGTGCTAGACTAGATCTTTATATGTGCTTTCAGTCTACATGTTTTAATTTGTGGATTTAGGAATATATAGGGTATTATGGGTAACTTTTGTAACTCCAGAGCTATTAAGAGTCTTAGTCCCTCGAGTCATCCATGTTTTATGACAGCTATGAAAGAAAATTAATAATTTATATCCCTCAAATAACACATTTCCTTTTTAAATATCCTTGTTCCAAGAAGTAATATGTTTTACCTCCTAAAACTCATAAAATCTCCAAAATGAGAAAATAATATTTTGATTTCCATGCAAATTAAAAAGAAAAATGTATGTTTTCTACAAGAGGCATAGTAATCATTGTCCCATTCAGATACCTTTAACCACCTTGCCATCCAGGGAATTTTCCAGTTTCTACACTAAAATTGTTCAGCATTTTGGTGGCCTTGGAGTGTCGTCCAGTTCTCTCCTAGCTGAGAGGACCCTGAGAGCTGTTGAAATTGGACTTCATTTAGAATAGTGAATGCAAGAGTGATGAAATGGACATTGGCATGAATGGTCCCTGCATGTACTATTGTAACTTCATAAATTGAAATAAATATGTAACCACAGAAATAAAGAAATACTCAGAGCTTGAAGGATTATTTAATCAAAGATGTGATTTTATCTTCCCATGAGTAGGCTTTTTTCATTTGGTTATTTAAATACAGTACTTTCCATGCACGTCTTATGTGAATTAAGTGTTCTCTCCCTTACTTTCACCATCTACAGATAAATCTCATTTGACAGGTGCCTCTCAGCTTCTGTCCTAGACCTGGTCTAGCAGTAAGAGTTAAAGGACAGAGTAGGCTCTTTTTGTTACTGTAGCTTCATTTTATCTTACTTGAGGGAGTAAATCTCTTGCAATTCCAGGTCAAATGTTAAGCTTTGAAAATGCTGGAGAAATAGTGTATTCATGATCCCAGAGTTCCTTTATCAAGAATCATACTGCTTGTCTGTCTTTGGACTGTAATCACTGCTAGAACTAAGATCAATTGTTTTATTTTACCCAACTTGATTTTCAGCTGCGTATATCAATTTTCCTCCTTACTACAGACACGTTTGATTTTTATTTCATAAAATCATCTCATTTCCTTCAGTTGGAAATGATACACACTCTCAAGCTTACCCATTTATTTACATTAGTGCAGCTTTCTTTGGAAACGAGAAAGTATATTTCATAGAGCATCAGCCTCATTGAATTGGTTTTAACATGATTCTTATCTAAATTCTAAACATGACTACTATTGATTGCTGCCTCCTGGCATCCATCCAACCCTGAGATTTTTGCCCTTCTCAGTATAGCTGACACATGGCATTTTTGTGTTATTCTTTTGAAGATAACAGAAAGTGAAAGAAAGAAAATATATTAAGTTCTATCTAAGTAAAAGAGAAAATTAAGAGTGAATGACAGTACAGTCTGCATTGTGAGTTCATCAATACTGTTAGATCATAGATTTGGGGCTTAAGTTTAGATTTCATCATTAACTGCCCTGTTGTTAGAATTCTTGCCAGAGAGCCTGAAATTCGGAAATAGAAGACCCAGAATCAGCTCTTGCCAATAAGCTGCGGACTCCACAGCAGCCATCTTTCCCGTCTTCTGTAGAGTAACAGCAGTGTTGTCGTCTGCATTTTCAGCCTTCCAGGTTTCTTGTGAAGATTAGAAATGTGTAAACAGTGCCAGTCATTGTTATCAGTATTATTATATGTTGCCTTTTTAGCAGACTTGTTCTGAGTTACCTAAGATCTACGCCAGTAGTTTAATCAAGACCAGAGTGTGTTGAATCCAAATCATTGAAAGATGTCTCAAAACACATGTACCTAGGCCTTCCTCACCCTCCTCCCATCAGAAACTCTGGAGAAGGGGCTTACTTGCATGCATTCATGTGGTGTAGTTGTGTATAATGAGGGTAATATATGTATGTAATGAAGGCACAACCGCCACTCCTTTAAGAGCCAGTGGTCTAAAGTCAGGTACACATTTTTGTACTTGCATAAAACCCTGAGCTGCTAAGCTTTTTCCAGTTTTGGTTTGGCTTTTGCCACTCTGGCAGAATGTCTTCTAGAAAGACAGGCATAAATGTAAGCTGAGTCCCTTGAGTCTGTCTGTAACCCAGCATGACCAGCTCTAGTTCTCCCTCAGTGTGCAGGTTGGCGTCAGAGGAAAAATCTGTTGTTCTTTCCCTGAAACCTAGTGAACAGCCTCAGTGGTGAGGTGTGAGGAAAGGAGAATATGACGCTATTTTGTCCAGAACCTTGTAAAAGAAAGGACCACCAGAAGTTGGCTTCTCTGTGCCACATACGTAGGAGTCCTGTGTCTCTTCAGCTCATTGGAGGTGAGCAAGGGCCCTGCAAGCAACCACAGTGAGAGGAAGTGGCCCTGGTTTGTTAGGTAGACTCCGTGCTGACTTAGAGGACCCAGTGGGCTGTAAGCCTGACTTCTGCACTGCCACTAGATCACAGCGTGGCTTGTAGCAGATTTCTCAACTTGCTTGAAGTCTTCTGGACTGGATGTTCCACTTGGTCCCTTTCAGCTCTGTAATTCTGATGTCCTTTTTAACTCAGGAAGTTGATAAATTATTCTCTATCATTTTTAGATCCTTTCTAACTTTCCCACATAATGCTTGCAGTGAGTTGCCTATTCTGTGTAGCATCTTCACCACTGGTAGAATTATAAGAGATTGCAACCTTTCCAGTATAAGAGGTTTGACTGGTGTTCCTGGGGCTGTGGGGAGGCATACGATTTGAGAGGGTCTGTCAGTTTTTACTGGTGTTAAGAAGAATAATAAGAGCTAGAGCTAGAGAAAGTTGGTGGATCACAGAGGATCTTGAATGCCTCATTAAAGTTATGGGCTGATTCCAGAGACTGTTGGGATATGGCAAATTAAAGATTTTGTGGAGGGGTATAGCATCAGTGGTATCATGTCTCTAGAAATAGTCATTGGCTTATTTCACACATATTTCTTGGGTGCCTCCTCCTATGTGCGATCCAACATAATTCCAAGATAGAATTAAGCTGCCCTTGAAGAACTATAAATATAATGGAAAACATTTGTAAGTAGTACCGTGTAATGAATGCTGTGATGGAGAAGTTTTGTGAGGTATGTCCATATATAATGCTTGAAGCCAAAGGGGAAGAAATGAAGCATTTTATATTGTGTTTTCCATGTTTTAAAGACTGTTACAAGTGCTTTCTTTGGATTTAAACAATATTTATTTTAGTATATGAACTTTAGCCCTTGAAGGTTTAGGTAACGATATTATCATCTACACTTAGCAGATGAAGAAATTACAGCATAGGAAGGTTGCACATCTCCTTGTCTTTAGTGCTTCTGGATTCCAGTGTAGTGTGACTCCAGAGAGTAGATGAGAGAGGGAGAGGGAGAGAGAAAGAGTCAGGTGACAGACAAATCCTTGGGAACAGCAGCCTTTGTGAGGCAGGCAGATGAAAAGCAGTCAGGGCAATTGAGAAGATAGTATCAGAAAGATCAGAAGAGAGGAAGGCGAATTGGCCTGTTAGTCTAGGAAGTATAAAGAGAGAATTTAAAGAAGGGCCTGGCTGAAAGTGTTAAATGCTAAGGAGAGATACAATAAGAGGGGAATTGAACACAGACATGGCTTGTGATTAGAATATCATTATGTTCTATCTTACCAGGATTAATTGTATTTGCATCGCATGGTTGGCTTGCAGGGCTAGGACAGCTCCGGAAATCAGGAGGACATTCCAGGAGTTGAGGTGTAAGTGATAACGGCCCATGTATCACAGTGAATGTAAGAATAATAAGAAAAGGACATTTTATTCAGGATAGCCAAGAAAAGAACTGTCATGTCTTAATGGCTGAAGCAGGGGAGTGGGGAGACTACAAGAGAAGGGTCACATTGGTCACACTGCCCTGAGGTTTCCTAAATTTGTCACCTCTCGGGACCCACAGCTTTAGGGAGTGTAAAGGTCAGGAACAGGGGCCATTTTTATTGTGCACCACACACTGAGCTCTGAGCTAAGGCGGTTTATTTAGTACTCTAAACAGGTACTTTGAGAGATGAGGGACCTACACTTTACAGAAATTAAATATATTTGGCTGAGGACTAACATTCAGTAAGTAACTGAGTCTCAAATGTTAACTTCTGTTCTGGAAGGCAGATCTAGTAAAAGAGATAAATACTGGACATGATTATAGTAGCAGAACCACTCATGAGTGATGCAAGGTGCAAATGTTTATAAGATAGAGATTATTTCTGACTTGTAGGATTCAAAAAAGAGAGCATCCCAGGAAGAGGGCCATTTGGAGCAATAAATCAGGATAAGTGTTCCTGAGAGTCTGTTAATTGTAATGTACCGTAGACATAGTACACTGATGGTAAGTGGGGTTGAACGTGCTAAGTTGGCACGAAACAGAAGCAGGAGAACATTCAGTCACAAGTTGTTACCAGCAGGATTTTCCTGGGGTGGGGTAGAGATTCTCAAAGTGGGGAGCAGTACATGCCAAGGCTGGGGGTAGAGGGCCTTGAATATTCCAGCAAGTAGAATTTGCTTAATTAGTGGGTGGCAGAGAGCCATGAAGAGTTGAGAGCATACTTGTGTTTATGAATACAACACATGTTTCGTATTTCCGCATATATGTAGATTGAGTAGTCTGTGCAGAAAGTTGGGACTTTGAGGCAAGAGCCAAAACTTTGTTTGATTCTTCACTTTGGGCAGGTTTATACATTTAAATAGGTAATTTTAAAAATTGAAACCTAACGTTATCTGACACAGTGTTCCACTTCGAAATTTGACTACCAATGTCAAGAACTAGGGGTGATCAAAAAGCCTGTGGCCAGTGTAGAAGGCCCAGCCCCTGGGCGCCCAGCCTGGGTGTTCTGCCTCCAGAGAAGGCCCGTGCCTGCTACACACAGGTTGGCATTGTAGCCACACTTCTAACAGACCTGGTTTTGTGGGTTATGAAGCTGCTGAGGTTAGACAGCAAAGTAGAACAGGTAGTTTGCTGAAGGACACTGCTCTGTTTCATCAGTGAAATGAGATACCTCCCAGCAAGGAACATTAATAGAAAATCTATTAATAAGACAGACTCCGTGATTGAAAAATACTCTGGTATAGGGACAGAGAGCCCTCAGGAATCTCAGCAGACCAGAGGGTATCACTCTGTTCCCATACCGATGGCTATACTTTTTGTCTTCAGACATCAAGGAAATACTAAGTTATATTCTTTCTTCAGGCAGCCTCCATATATGGTTTGGCTTAAAGACCTCTTTCATATGAATAGTAGCTTGGGACGCAAGGCAGTAGGAAACTCCTCACTTTATAGATATTACAGCTTGGTATCCACTGGGTTCATTTTTCTTTTGCCTCCAGCTTACGTGTATTGATATTACTTTACCTTGTCATATAGGCTTGCAGTCAGGAAAGAAGAAAAGGCAGAGAAAGTCTCGTGGTGGCTTATCTCATTTAATACCTAATAACAGAGGATTTTCATCTGCGATCATAACAGCACTGGGAGATGGCTATTTGTGTCACCCCCAGTTTTTAGATAAGGAAAGGAGTTCCAGAGCCTTTAGGTAGAAGGGCAGCCCGGTCGCAAGGAATGTGATCGGAATGGCCAGATGACAGAAGATGATGAAGTAGGGTTGTAGAAGAGCGAGTGGGTCAGTGTAGACTTTCCCACACTTTGCTGCTGGGACCCTCAAGTAAGATCATCATGTACACACAGCGTTGAAATTTCACAAAACAATACTTAAACTTAACCATGCAGCATTCTAAGAATTTTCTCTCCTATGAGAAATGATAGTCACAGTCTACCTAGTGACTTCCTGATTTCACTCATAAGAGTGAACACTAGTCTAATGTGACTTGGAAGCAGATTGTTTTACGAGGACGTGAAGCCAGAGGAATGGATTGTTCTGTTGTGCCTATTCTCGAGTACCAGGCCAAGGAGCTTGTCTTTTTTTTTTAATGTTTTATTTATTTCTAGGAGAGAGAGAGAGAGAAAGCATGAGCAGGGGAGGGTCAGAGAGAGAGGGAGTCACAGACTGAAACAGGCTCCAGGCTCTGAGCTGGCAGTCGGCACAGAGCCCGACGCGGGGCTCGAACCCACAAACTGCGACATCATGACCTAAGCGAAAGTCGGACGCTTAACCGACTAAGCCACCCAGGCGCCCCCCAAGGAGCTTGTCTTAATGTAACAGGCAACAAAAAGTACTTGAGGGGGATAACATGCTTATGTCTTTGTGCTGGGAATAGGATGGTGAGACCCAACAAAGTTCTTTAATAGTTTATATAAAATTAACTTTCACATACATCATTTAACTTGTTCTTGGTAGAAACCTTCAGAGGTAGGTAAAAGCAAGTATTCATTGCCTTCTTGCAGACGAAGAAACTGAGGCTTAAAAAGGTTAAATCCTTGTCTCCAGTTTAAAGCTGCAGCTGGGAATTAAACTCAATTTTTTCTGACTGTTAGATTGGTGAGGAGGAGGGAGAGCTTAGCTAACTGGCCTTTTCAAAAGTCTGGGCAGGAGGTAATGATAGTGATGGAATGGAAGGGAGGGGTCAGATGCAGACTTCAAGGAAAACCCAAATACTCGCTTGAAGAATTTACTTTTATGTTGAAAGCCATATGCATACATCCTGAACTCTGTTTCTTTTCTATTCTTTTTTTTTCAGGATAGTTTTTCAGTTATGTTGTAAAATTCCAGCCCATTTACCCTGCAAGGCCAGGGAATAAAATTGCCATTATGCTCTGTCATTGCCTATGATAGTTTTCATCACTCACTTTGTTTTTTGAAGGAACTGAGTTGAGAAAGCATTTTTCATTGTTTAATGTTCAAATCTGAAAAATACTCATATTTAAACTTTAGGAACAGATCATTTGAAATAAGACATGTCAGCAGGTCTTCTGTGGAGTGTTGTTTCAGAGGTGTCTGAGTTCTTCCTTTTTGTTACAGTGTATTCTGTATTTTCATTGAAAAACTTTCATTAAGTCTGAGTTTTAAAAATATCTTACCCCCCTCAAAGTCATTAAAGAGTAATACGTTTGGCTCCACATTTTACTATGAACAGACTGCAGATCATCCATGTTAGCCTGAAATACAAGGTTGGAGAAATGAATGCTTATATTTGTAGCAAGTAAACTTCAGAATCTTAGTTTTGTATTTTTTGATCTTTAATTCTGCCAAAAAAATTTTTGTTTCTTTTACGAAGAAAAGCTTGATGTACTTGATATATATCCTGTTTTTTTTTTTTAATAATACTTTCTGCAAAATGTGTTATTTTTTAAAGGGCATTATTGAAATTTTGACAGATTTTTAGCTTCACTATAGAGGATTATGGTAAAATGTGGATATTAATTAAGAGAAGGTTAAAATTAAAAAATTTTCTGTCATCATTTGCCTGTCTCTTCTTGCCTAGAAACCTGGGAGTCATTTTTAGCCTCTTCCATGCTCATGATACTCATGATATGCAGTTAAGCATCAAGTTCCCAGGATTCTATTTTAAAAAATCTCTTTGAAGCTCATTGGCACTGTCCCTGGAGACCAGTGCTCTTGTAACCAACTGCCTGTTGGATGTCTCCCCTGGCACTTTTAGTAGGAATCTCAAGTCTGCCATAGCCAAATACAAACCCCAGATTTTTATCTCCTCAGTTATTTTTTCCATGGTCTTCCTCATCCAAGGAAATGACCACTTCACCCTTCTAGTCGGCCAGGCAAAGCCTTAGAGATGGCCTTTGCTTCTCATTCTTACATCACAATTAGTCAGTAAATAATGTTGCCTTTGCCTTTGGAGTGATCAGAAAATTGGTGAATCCAGGTTAAGACTAGTTAGTAGAAACATGCCATTGTTTCTTAGTTGTGACAGAGATATCATAAGATGTTAATAATTGGGGAAACCTGGGTGAGAAATATATGCCAACTCTGTTCTATTGTAGCAAAGTTTCTGTAATTCTAAAGTTACTTACAAATACTTTCTTAATAAATCCAGAATCTAGCCATTTTTTAGTACTCCCATTGCTATCATTTCAGTCCAAGTTGCCATCGTCTCTACCATGGATTATTAATTTGAATAACCTTCTAACCAGCCTGCTTGTCTTCCTTCTCTTATCCTTCTTGCCTGTCCCTGTCCTCCACCCCAGGTTATTCTTAATATAGAAGTTGGAATGAGCCTTTATAATGCACATTCGTGAAGTATCCTCTGCTCAGAACCCAACCCTGAAAGGGCTTCTCTGTCTTATTTGTAAAACTACAAAGTCCTCCATACATGACCCACATTGCACCTTTTTCTTTGATCTGTATCCCACTGTTTTGCCATTAAATCACTTAGCATCCGGCCCCTCCTGATTGTTCCTTAGTACTCTAAGCTGATTCTGTCCTTTGCCCTTGGCACCTCTGATAGTTTTGTGATTTGCTTCCCTGATCCCTTCACCCCCTGCCCCATACACTCTTCTTTGATTTGTTTTTCTCCACAGTGCTTACCTCTCCCAGACAGTATATAAAAGTGTGCCAGTTTGCTGTTGCCTGTCTTACCCCCGCTAGAATGTGGGGTGTGTCACCGGTGTCTCAGCCAGTGCCCAGCAAACACCAGGCAGCCCATATTTCACAAGGGAGTGAGTGAAGGAGTTCCTTGTTTTCACTGTGACACTTGCAAAGCAGTGCTGTGACAGAATTACAGCATGCTTTTTATTGGAAGGCACAATAACCTTCAGGATACTTCAGGTTCATTTCAGAGGAAGAACAATAAAACAAAATGAAAGCAAGGAAATGGCTCTAGAAAGTAGTGTTACTGAGCATAAACAGGAATTACTAAATACAGGCAATCCCTGACTTTATGTACACTTTATGTCTTCAGGTTCACTTGTAAGCTGGAACATTTTCCCCTGTAAAACACAATACACACTGTGGTTACTTAGAGTGACCGTATAAAGTAGCATACAAACAGAGTGAAAATGCATGTAGTGAGTAATTGTGCCTGGACAGCTGGTTATGGGCAGTCCCGAGACTGTCCTTGGCAAACCCAGGCCATATGGTCACCCTTGTTGTAACTCACAGGTGCCTTAGTCTGACCTCCTGGAGGTTTGAGACTCTGGAAACATAAGCTTCTGCTGGTGGGAAGTAGGATGTAATGTAATGTATGAATTGTAATAGAATGAATGCTACATTTGGTTTCCTGTCTCCTCTCCAGCACACTTGTCACCCTAGCACTTGGGGGGGGGGGGAGGGTTTTTTCCCTCCACTGTTCTGCTATTTAGAATAAATTTAACTTTCCCTCCCCTGTACCAGTCACATGCCCACATCCCAACTCCATCCTCCTCACCAGTCCCAAGAATTAAAAAAAGTTGAGCTTTGATGGTAGATGAATGTGTCACCCTTATTTATGTGTAAAGGAGTTTCGGTTAAGTACTAAGGAATTTTAAAAGTTTACAAATGATTGCACTAATAGTAGTGATTTACTAAAATAACACACTTGGCTGGCATTCTGGATTTGTCCTAAGTTAGCTCTTTTGCATTATCTCAATTTTCCTTTCGTACAACGTGTTCTTAAAAACTCATCTTGTCGGGGCGCCTGGGTGGCTTAGTTGGTTAAGCGTCCGACTTTCACTTAGGTCATGATCTCGCAGTTCGTGGGTTCGAGCCCCGCGTTGGGCTCTGTGCTGACTGCCAGCTCAGAGCCTGGAGCCTGTTTCAGTCTGTGACTCCCTCTCTCTCTGACCCTCCTCTGCTCACGCTGTCTCTCTCTCTCTCCTAGAAATAAATAAAACATTAAAAAAAAAAAAAATTAAAAAAAAAACAAAAAACTCATCTTGTCAAACGTTCCTGTGAATACCAAACACTGGTATAATGTTATATCAAGATAAATCACAAATATGTAAGAGATTGATGACTAAGTGTGATCAAAGTGAACTTAATTTTACATAATTGATTTTCCATTAAGTGCTTATTTGCCCTGCATATGCTTTAAGACCATTGTGTTGTATCTTAATGTGTGTAAAGCAGGCAGTTTCTTCACTGTGTATGCCTCTTTCAGAGACAAGCAAACTGGTGTAATCGTAAGTTATTTAGGAAAACATTCTCATTTCCTTAAAATGAGCACTTACATAAGTGACCGTAGGGGGTAGAGGGATGGGAGTGTAGTCTATAAAAAGTATTTGAGTCGTACAGAACCGGGGTACTTTGAGATAATATTCTCCCCAGGTTTAGACAGCTTTGGTTTGCAAAACAAGCTTATTTTGACAGCAAAAATATGAGTACATTTTGGTTCAGTGTGCTGGCTCCTTAACTGACTTCTATTATTTCTGGCATGATTACCATTCTGCTCGTTTTAGAAGAATTTCCAAGTATATTGTGGGTATCCAGTGGTGTTTGGTAGGGTGTGTGTGTGTGTGTGTGTGTGTGTGTGTGTGTGTGTGTGTGTGAGTTTGTGGAAATACTTGTCAGTATTACTCTTCAGCGGTGTTTTCTGGTGCAAATACAAGTGTGTTGTTTATCTCAAAAATATGGATATGCATTTCTTCTATCAGCTCCCTCATTCACCTGTTTTGCGCTCGCGCTGTCTCTCTCTCTCTCTCATTCTCCTGCCCATTCAGTTGCTCATGCTCCTGTCCCTTCTATTCCCAAATTATAAAGGTTTCTGAAAACTAGGAATCACCCTCATTAGATATGGGCTCTGCTGTCATTTAAAAGCTGGAGCCACTTGGAAGAAGACCTGGAGTGAGTTCTGTGAGTAGAGGCTCTGGAGTAACATTACAGGTGTAAGTCACAGTTAAGTCATCCTGAGTGTTTATGTAATTCTCTGTGACTCTCTCCTAAATCAGTGGAAGGTTACCCTTAGATGTTGCATTATCATTTTGGGTTAGCATAATTATTATGGTATTTAAGTTTGGACTGAGTGGCCATATTTTTCTGTTGGAAAACACATAGATACAATGTGTTGTTTTTCTAAGTATGTGGACAGGATATCTTCGTTATGTGAAGGTCCGCTTTGAGGAGAACTTGAACTGTGTCCCTGAACAGCATGGTATTTATTAGGAGTGAGTGTGTGTGCCGATCTCCGTGGGAAAAGGCTTGCAGTCTCCTTTCCTTCCTTCTTTTCACCACGAGCTTTCCATCTCCAGATACAGTTGCCTGCTAGTTCAGGGAGATCTTTTATCCTTTTGACCGATTGCACATCCTGTTTATGTAGGAGCTGACCATCATAGGACTATTTTTTCCTCCTAATCCTCCGTTCCTTCTGTCTTACAACATTGTTCTGGGTGTTCTAAGTAAAGACATTTTCTTTACCTGCGAACACCTTCTATTGGGGACAAATTCTTCTGTGGTCTGGATCTGCTTCTCTTTTTCCTTTGGAAAGAATATTGAATTTCTTTCATAAAACCTCTTTCCTAAGAGGCTAAATGATTGATTTGCCCAGAAGGAGAACTCAGACTTAATATGTTCTGACATCTACGCTATCTGTGCTTTCTGTTTGACCTAGAACATCCCTTAAATATTTTGTCCATGATACACACCTGCCTTGTAAGAAAATTAAGATGTCATTATAGTTTTATCAAAACAGATTATACAACACCAATCCCAAATAAGTTACCTTATTAATCTTTTATCCTTCTAGGTATATTGGACTAAATTGGGTCAAGCAGTACCTGAACTGTGTTTCATTCAGATAACTCCAAAGGGTCTATTTCTTTTAGATGTTTGAGCTACTCCCAGCAGCTCTTAAAGGAGGACACATTCTATTTAATTCATGTGATTGCTGAGGATCAGAAGAGGTATGCTTTAGGTGATAGTATTGCATCTTCACGGCAGCAGAAAAAATTCCCATGTTTTTTAGCCATAGGAAGTACAACAAAATTGGTGATTAGCTCAAGATGACATAGCTTATGAAAAAGAAACCAAAAAAAAAAAAAATACTCTAAATGATGAAGAGCAGAAGTCTCCATGCGGAAGAACGTTATGACAGTCACGGCTGTTGAGAAATGGAATGGGCTGTCTCCTTAGGGTAAGGTGGCGTACCCTCCACTTTCAGACCCTGTTCTCTGGAAAGCAAGGGACTCCTGCCCTCCTTGGTGGGGTGGGTTTGAAAGCTTATAGGGCCCATCAGGGTACTCAGAAGCTCCCAATTCTGTTGATGGCATAGTGAGAGAAATCAGAGGAACCAGCAACGTGCTGTCTGGCAGCAGAGGGCTGTCTTTGAGTGTGAGAGTTACTTCCAGAATAGGCACGCACATATTTGAAGGTGCTTGAAGATAGTCCATCTGCTTAGTAGCTCAGCCCTTTCTAACATCCTTACAAGTCCAGCCTTAGTCGATAACTTAGCATTTTATTTCAGCTAACCTCTGTTTTTAAAACTGCCAGTGTCAAAGCAATGGGCCCTAAATTAATGAAGCATCACTCAGTTCCTTTATCAGCAGCAGTAGAACAGGGTGACAGAGGGCTGGCTGTGGAACCAGGTAGTCTGGGTTTGAATTCTTGGGCAAGGTACTAAAACCCTTACGGTACATCTCCCATTTCTAAAAAGAAGATATTAATATTTCATAGCACTGTTGGGGCGATATAGTGAGGTATGCATGTAAGGTGCCACAACTAAAGTTAGTCAGTAAAAGGCTGTTGAGCCAGGAGCAGTTATTAGGGCAAACAGTTTTCCTTATTTCAAGAAATAACTCTAAACCAAGAAAAGACAACGTTTCTGTGAAGCCTTCATTACTGCACACAGCATTTTAAATCTTTTTTAAAGGAAAAGATACTGGCTGATTCTGGTCCATCTGTGCTGGTCGTCTCCTGGCACGTACATATTTTCTAAAGTTTAAGTTCATGTATTTTAAAAATTAGACTTCCTGCATCTTAGGCCTTTGTCTCCACTGAGAGCATAATGGTTTCCCTCTGTGCCACCTTGATGGACAGAACGGTGAGAGGACTTTGAGGTCATGGGATACAGGAATGGTTACAGAGAAACTGGTTTTTTAACTTAGCGAAGAAAATATTTAGGGGAGGGGAGGAAATAGCATTGACTCTTGAGTCAGGCAGACTTGGATTAAAACCCTCACACTATTTCTTGAACTCTCTGAGTCTAGTTTTTTCATCTGTTAGGTGGGGCTTTCTATTAAAAAATTAATTGAGAGAAGTAAGAAGTACTCATTAATGCTTGGTGTGTAAGAACTCCACAGACTGGCTCCCTTTCCTACATTTCTCCTTCAGAAGAGAGCAGACGCATCCTTTTGTGTTTGTTATGCAAAGGCACATTAAAGACCTTTGTCTGAATGTCAAAATGTGACACATTTCATCACAGTTTCTTAAAACTTTTAGTTAAAATAATACTGCCACAACTGCTAGTTGTATCCAAATAAAAGTCAGAGACCGTCTTGTTGTAAAGAGGATTCTTAGTTCATAATGGTTAGTCCAGTTGACCTCCAAAACCTTTCTAGTGTTTAGTTTTTTTGTGTAAGATAACTGTAAGCATAGAGAATAAAGGGCCAATATTTGTCATGTTGTTTTCATAAAACATCACAATATTCTGTAACATTAAAAGTTCTGATAAATTACTATGGTTGCTTTTCCCCATAAAACTTGAGAATGTGAAAAGGCTCAGTGGAGGAAGTCCTGGCTGCCTTGCTACTGTTTTATGTACACATTTGAGTTCTCAGGTCAAAGTGTGGTGCAAACTTGAATAGAAATAATTTATGTGGTTGTTTTATTTTCATGATTCTTTGAAACTCGTTAGCACCATTTGTCTTTTTTTTTATAATCTAGATGTTCTGGGGGAACAGTCAAGTAAGTTAAGTGTATTTATAGTTCTTGAAATATATGTAATGCCTTTGGGTATAGACAACACAGGTGGAATCTCCTTTTTAATGACCTGATGAGATTTCAGAAGAGTTATGTTGTATCCAAATCTCAACCACAGTTTGAAGCCTATTGTTACCTCATCCTTGGTATGAAGAAACTAATTGACCTTATGAACTATTTGTATAAAGCAAACGGGTATTTATTGTGTTCACAGCCAGCAGCTAAGAGGGATTGGTTATGCATGACTGATGTGGAGGATTGGGGAAGTGCCTTCTGAAGGTCGGTTTACACTGTGCACATCTGATATATAAAAGGTGTACATTTGATCATCTAAACTGGTGGACCTAGGTAGCCGTAAGCATGGTCATGGGAATCCTGTAGAAGATACTTGTGTAGTTCTCTGTCTTAGAGGGTTTTGTCTTGATACCTGGAAAGTAGAAAAACAAAGTTTTTCCCATTTGGAAGAGTTCATTTGATCATGAAGTAAAACAATCTAGCCCAAGGAAAATAAAGTTCACATCCAGAAAGCTTATTAGGGCACAGCTGGATGGATGATGCTAGCTGATGCTTCCTTTCCCTTGTCTTGCTTCTGTTTGTATCTTGGTGATTTCTTTTTCACTTCTTGTCTCCCTCTCTTCCTTTATTTCAGCAGAAGGAAGATATTTAAAGGAAGACTTTTTAAAAGCCTCTTTACTATTTGAAAGTAATACCCAAGACAGAATACCAGAGTTTACTATCTTCGAACCTCTATGTTATTCACAATTAAGCATATTAGGTTCATATACATGATAATTTTTTTGTTTGAGACAGCATTTGCAAATATGGAAAAGTTTAAAGGCAAAAAAAAAAAGGTGGAGTCGACAGAAATTTTTGTTTCTTCATTTTTTTTGTTTCTCCGTGGAAGAAAAAGCAGCTAAGCTGAGATGCCCTGAAACATCATCTTATACAGAGCCAGTTGTCTCCGTGAACTTTAGATTGCCTGTCAAAAGTTTCCTACAAATTACTTTGTGGATATAGATGTGTATCACACCATTGCGACAGAAGGTTTTTGTATCTTTTTTTTTTTTTTTTAACCTTTTTCTCTTGGCCGGCTTCTTGTTTTTTTTTTTTACTGAATATGACTGCCACACTGCTTCTCTTTTCTTGCTTTCTTCTGCTAATGTGACATTCCAGTTTTGTTCTGGGAGTGAAATTATGATTACCTGCACATCATTCTCCCTTTTCCCCACAGTAGTCCATCAAGTGTTAGGACAGGGCTTCCTTTCATATTTCACTTTGTTTCTGATAAGGTCTTTATATTATAGACATAATGTTAAAATGGGATTCTCTTTCTTAGGGGTTTCTTGGGTTCGTTCCAGCATGAACTGGTTTGGGTAAATACTTTCCTCCTTTGTCAGTTGCCACAGCTGTGTTTCAGTGCAAAGAACTTGGGCTTTGCTGAAAGACTTATTTTTGTTATCCCAATTCAGAAACTTAATAGGTCTGTGAACTTGGATAAATTACTTCTCCAAACCTCAGTTTACTGACCTACAAAGTGATTCTAGCCTCTAAATAGAACTGAAATACTTAGGCTTTTATTACAGTCTTCATAGAGTTAGTTCCATTGTCGGCATTAGTGATAGAAATGCTGGAATTAGGGATAGAAAAGTTGTTTTCTCTTAGAATTTTCTAAGTCATCTAAACATTGAGTTCACCTGATTGGCTGCATTCTTCTAAAGATAAGCAGATAGTTTCCTACTTATATGAATAACATTTATCTTGTAGTTAAGCTTAGGTTCTTCTTCAAATTCCTGAGAAGGAACCATATTCATAAGTAACATAATCTTCCTAAAATGGTAACTTTTGCTTTGTTCCTCCTGATGAAAGATCATGGCATAAGAATTGCAGTAGGCTTCAGAAATAGTGGTACATGGTTAATGTAACATTTGGCTTTGGCCCTTTCGATGCAAAGGATGCTAACGTACAAGAAGGACCAATAAAAATCCATTACTTTCACATCTCTTCTTATTGTATTACGGTAATAAAATAGGTAACCCTGCTCCTAACCTGGCCCCTCTGGCCAGCGCTGCGTAAGAGGCAGGGCTATATTAAGAATCATCACTATCTCTGCACATAACCCTTGTTGATTTAAAAAAAAAAAAAGATGTTTGCCTTCTGACAGGGTCACTCTAGCATGGCTGCATCAAATAAGCTTTATCAAAATGTCCTTTATTTCAAGGCGACCATCATATCAAAATGATGCTTTGCTGCTTACACTTACGAAGACCAGGGTTTTTAATTGCATACTTTTCCAACTTTAAGACATGTTGTTCAAAAATATGTTGAAGGGAACAGTTGAAATAATTGAAGGAATTTTACTAATTTGTGGATCTTTTAAGACTGGCTTTGAAAAAATGCTCGATTCGGGGTGCCTGGGTGGCTTAGTCGGTTAAGCGTCCGACTTTCGCTTAGGTCATGATCTCGCGGTTCGTGGGTTCGAGCCCCACGTTGGGCTCTGTGCTGACTGCCAGCTCAGAGCCTGGAGCCTGTTTCAGTCTGTGACTCCCTCTCTCTCTGACCCTCCTCTGCTCCCGCTCTCTCTCTCTCTCCTAGAAATAAATAAAAAAAAAAGAAAAGAAAAGAAAAAATGCTCGATTTGACAAAAAGACTTTCTTGGCATTTGTGTTTGTCAGCTTAGCTGCTGTAACAAAGTACCGCAGACTTGATAGCTCAAACAACAGAAATCTATTTTCTCATGGCTCTGGGACCCCCAAGTGCAAGGTTATGGTGCTGTCAGGATTGGTTTCTGGTGAGGCTTCTTGCAGGCTTGTAGATGGCTGCCTTAGCACTGTCATCGTATGACCTTCATCTCTGCATGCGTGTTAGGGGAGAGAGATCTCTGGTCTTTTCTTCCTCTTCATAAAAGGACACTAGCCCTATGAGATTAGAGCCCTACCCTTACAACCTCATTTAACCTTAAGGATCTCATTAAAGGCCTGATCTTCAAACACAGTCATATTGGGCAGCTTCAAGATGGAAAGGGGGAGTCACAATTTATTTTTATTCATAACAACATTGCATTAAGCATTGGGTGTATGCACATTAATTAGACTCCATCTTAACCTTTAAGAGGCTCATTCTGTGGTGTGGAAGCCCAGTGTATAAGCAGATTATCAGAGTATAGTTCAGTAAATATAATAGCAGATTATATTTAATTCAAATAATATTTAATTCAAATAATAGCAGATTATATTTAATTCAAAGATACTGTCATTCAAATGACAGTATCTTAGCTGGATAAAGAAATCACTGTAGCCTTTGTTATGAACAAGGAAAATATGGGCATTCTGGGAGAAGGAAGTAACGTCACCCTCCAGACCTGAGCTATAGTTACTAGTGAACACTGAACACTGTAGTTTTAAACAGGAAAGTGACACAATCTGATTTGTATTTTAGAAAGATAGCCCTGGTCATCTGGCCCAGACTCCAGACAGATGTATAACTCTCTGATTCTTCAAGCACTTCATCCAAGCTATTCTCAAGTGGTTCATCTAACTATATTTCTGGGAAGAGTTTTATTCTACCCTGCTATTTTGGAGTCTTTTCTGATATTGACCTTGAATTTTCCTTATGCAGCTTAAAGCATTTTTACATTGTTTTTTTTTGACCTGGAAAAAAAGAAACCAACAACTTTGTTTTTATCACTGTCACTACATAGATAGACCCTTATGTACTTTTTTTGTTTTCTCTGAGCCATACCATACATTTCACTCTTTAAAACTTCCCCTTAATAATTTTTGAAGTGCTCTTTAAACTCTCAGTTTCTCTGAATTGTGAGCATAAAATTTTACAGCCTCAAAAAAGGGTTCAGTATTTTTATCCTGCAAGAAGCTCTGTAAATACTCAAACTGGTAGCTAACTGGGAGTTCTCATCTCCTACAAGATGGAAGAGGCTGTGAGTTTAAAAAAAAAATGCTTTCCATGGGAAGATTGGCTTTGTGGAAAATTTTTTCATTATCGATTTGGTGATGTGGAAACCTTAGATGTGAATTAAAGGTGACTTCACACCAAGTAGTTATAACAGCAAGCCTCATAGTTGTAGTAAAACAGTCTGGGAAAATAACCTTATAAAACAAGGTTAAAGGAATTAAAAGTGTCTTGCCTACAGGAGAAAAGACTTTGAGAAAATGTAAAAACCATCAAAAGTATATATAAAAGTGTTTTTAATGAATTTTTAAAAATGTTTTATTTATTTTTGAGAGAGAGAGAGAGAGAGAGAGACAGCATGAGCAAGAGAGGGTGAGAGAGAGAGGGAGACACAGAATCTGAAACAGGCTCCAGGCTCTGAGCTAGCTGTCAGCACAGAGCCCGACATGGGACTCGAACCCACGAACCGTGAGATCATGACCTAAGCCGAAGTCAGACACCCAACCAACTGAACCACCCACGTGCCCTAAAAGTGTATTTTTTAGATGATCATGATTGAATCCATTTTCATTTAGTACAGGACAGGGTGCCTGGGTGGCTCAGTTGATTAAGCATCCAACTCTTGATTTCAGCTAAGGTTGTGATCCCAGGGTCGTTGGATTGAACCCTGCATCGAGCCCCCACATTGGGCTCCTTGCTCAGCATGGAGCCTTGGTTAAGATTCTGTCTGCCTGTCTCTCTCTGCCTCTGCCCCTGCCCTGTTCATTCTCTCCGACTCTCTCTTTGTCTCTTTATCTGTTTCTCTTTCTCAAGAAGAAAAGTACAAGACAAAAATATGTTGTCAGAAGGAATTAGACCACAAGAGTTGTGGAGTCTCTGGAAATTTCAAAGGGGGAGAATCAGGTACCAGCTTTTCTGGAGGAGAGTTGAGTGGACGCCTTCTTAAGTGCCCTTTAAATTCTACTTTTTAATATAGTGTGGCTGATACAGTCAGAGTTTGTATTTTGGATAAGATCTGTGCTTGGTGGAAAGGAGGACAGGTAGCTATGTTGGTCAGAGACCAAAACTATTAATAATTAGCTCTTTGCTGCAACTTTCTGTTTCTGCATGTTAGGTAGGGTCATTTTTCAGTGGTTGATTAGTTTAAATATTGTCTCCTTACTGTTAATTACAAACAGATTAGAATCACCAGCAAACACTTGTTTTTTACACCACCCTGCTAGAAATAGGGAGTCTGTGTCTTACTTTCAGGTGTAGAGAACATTTATTAGTTTCACACTTAAGGGATTAACCAAAACCACCCCATGCTTCTTAAGTATATTTGGTATTTCCTTTCTAGCCTTCTTTCCTATTGCTGTCCACTCTAGTTTGAGATTTCTGTTGTATCAAACCACACTGCTATGAAAGCTTTCTAAATGGCTCCAAACTCTTGGGGTTATTTTCCAGGGAGTGTAATTCGCAGACTCCATAGTGGGAATGGTGCCTCTGGAGTCATGCATCTTATGGCAGCCCGGAGGCCCCCTTCAGCGGTCTGGCATGCTTCTGTAGGTTAATCCTACCAAATTGCCCTTCTCACTGGGTTAGTCTGCTGTTGAAGAATCTTCATATTTTTCCTTACTTATTAGTTAAAATCAGAGCTCCTATTTGGAAATCTAGCCATCTCCCTCAGGGATTTTTTTCACTTTATTTTGTGGTTTACCCCTACTCCCTACTTCCTAGCATGAGGGCTACGAACGTTTCTGACTCTGAACTTCATTTCTGAAGACGTACCATGATTCACAAATATGCCTTTCTGCTTTAAATATGGTGAGGGAGAGTGAGGAGAATGGAAACTACACTGTGTACTCTGTGTGGGTCAGGGGCTCCCCACACCTCGTCCCATTTAATCCTTTTTCCAAATGTATGACATCCTAGTTACCATACCGATTTCACAGATGAAGAAAACGCTTCAGAGAGATTAAACCATTTAGCTGAGGTTATATACCTCCTAGAGGTGGGATTTGAAGGTGGGTTTACCTAACTCTAGAACTTTTTGTATCTGATCATCACTTAGTTCCCCCTGTATTAGTTTATATTTGGCAACAGATCAGGTCATATATTTTTTGTTTTAGTTCAGTTATGACAAAATGTGGTCGAGAGCAGCCCCCAAACAGAAAGCGTCCTACTTTCGCACGTAGGCTTCTGGGGACATTTCTATCCACTCTTTGTCTTTCTGTCTCACCACAGGGTTATAGTTGGAATAGGGTTGACCCTTTCAGGTCATTAAGAAAAAGTGGTCGCTGTGATAATGAGCAATGTGTCTTAGATAACTAAAATCTGTATCGAATTTCCAAATGTTGTTTTATCCTGTAGTAGACTATATTCTTCAAGAGTAAACCATTAGGATTTGCTAACAAGTGGGCTAATTGTCAGATGTAAAACTAATCTGTTTTTATTTACTTTTTTTTATTTTCTGGTAGAGGACTAAGCACCATGAGAGTTATTAACCATGAAGTAATCATGGATTGTGGAGGAGAAAGAAAACTGAAAGCATACCATCTTCTCTCAGCTAGATGAAATAATCAGTCCAAATTACTTAAGAATTCTCTGAAGTCATTTTCTTGTTTCTCTTTATTATCTTCCATGAAGTAAAATGTGCTCACAATCTGCCCTGCCTGTTCTATAAAACCTGGGAGCAGGCGGGGAAACAGTCTCATTTTTGTGTGTGCTAATTTTATAGATGATCCTCAATCATTATGATACCATGGCTTTCCAATCATATTGTAATTCCACATCTCACCCAGAAGTGGAGGCAGCTGTTAGAAAGAACATGCACATAGTCTGTGGGAATTGGGGTGAAACGAGGAGCTTAGCAATCTGTTCCAGTGAAGACTTGCGTGTGATTCCACATTGTGAAGAAATACATTCTGAAACCTCATTATAATTTGATGTTAACGGCCATAAAATAAGCAGTGAATCCTCTGTTGTGTAGGGAAAAGGTAATTTGAAACATGCTCTCAGGCCATTATGTACTTAGAGTGTAAAATTTGTTGCTTTTCCTTGATGATTGGGAGATCAGATTTTTAAGTTTCTTGTGTCTCTGTTAACTTTGGTTTCTGTTTTTCATAGTATTTTAGCAAATTACAGAAAATATGTTTTAGTTAATATTATACAAAAGTTTTCTAGTAAAGGACTTGGAATAGTAGACTGGAATTAGGACGCCATGTTTCTTGATTGTTCTGGACCAGTGACATGACCTTGAGCAAATCATTTAAATCTCTGGGTCTTCAACATTTTGTTTTGTTTTGTTGTATTGAGAGGGAGTGAGTGCAAGCAGGGGAGGGACAGGGAGAGGGAAAGAGAATCTTAAGCAGGCTCCATGCTCAGCGCAGGGCTGGATGCAGAGCTCCATTCCAGGACCCTGGGTACATGACCTGAGCTGAAATCATGAGTTGGACACTTAACCCACTGAGCCACCTAGGCACCTCATTTTGTCATTTATTTTTAAAATGTTACCTTCTCATCTAAATTTCTATGATTCAGTAATGTCTTTGTCTGCATTTATTCTTTTTTGCTCTTACCATTTAGAATAATGATTATCATTAAAGTCCTTAGAGATTGATTTTAAAAGGAAGTGAGTAGATATATTTACCTGCCTGTGTTCCTCCTTTCTTCCCTTTTTCCCTTCCCTTCTCTTCCCTTCCCTTTTTTTCTCTGTTTGTCTGTCTGTCTGCCTGCCTGTCTGTCTGTTTCTCTCTCTATCCTGATATTCTTTCTGTTTAAGGACATATTATACTAGTTTCCATTAAAACTTGAGGTATAGTATGTTAACTATACTGTAATTACAATAAAAAGCCTTCGTTGTAGCTCACTCAGTGGGTTGCTAATTATGTTTGGTTTATATACCAAAGAAAACTGAAGATACCTTATATTTCTATGGCTCATAAGAGCAGTGATCATACTGAAAGTCTATTTTCTCAGTAGTATTAATAATTATAAGATTCACAAGCAAATTAATACTGGGTTGTTTTTTGTTTTTGGTTTGTTTATTTATTTATTTTTTTGCCTTCACACCAGTGTGTAATGGAATGAAATTCCAGATATGATACATACCATTTTCTTTTTTACTTTTAGGGAATACATAGACTGGGAGGAGGTAGTCACATGATACAAATAATTTTACAGTTTTTCATCTCTTTAGGAATATATGCAAATGATACTTTATTGAGGCCTTATTATAAGAGCTTCAGTCTAGAAGAGGGAACACCAAAGGAACAAATGTTCAACTGTGTATTCGCGGGCTGTGGCTGTCACCTTAGGGAAGATTTCCACCCCCCACCCCCCAGTTCTTTGACCTCCTCTGTGCTAGAAGGAGGTTGAACTAAGTTATTTTTGATGATAATTACCCTTGTTAACATTTCCCAAGTACCTGCACGGATACGCCACCCAATGAAGCAGGTTCTGTCATTACACTGCCCCATTTAAAGAGAAACTGTAGTAGAGATGGCCTATCCACTTCCTGCCTCTAAAACTCCTGATTTGACCAGGTTAGTACACCGCCTTCCAGTTTAAGCAGTTCATGATCCTGTGAATTTCTAACACAGAAGTGTCTATCTTAAACACTTGTTTGGAGTCTCAAGATACTGCCCATATCAGTTGCTTCAGTATTCCTATGTAAATCGTCTACACCCCACACCATATCACTGTGTGGATTTCTGACACTTACCACTGTTTCCAAATAACTGTAAAACACTTTGTACATACATTCATTCACAACACTCCAGAAGGAAAGTTGGGCAACTAAGTATAATACATATGGGAAAAGGAGATTTGGCAGTTATTACTGAAGTGTGGATTGGCAGAACCAAATTGAGAACCCACTTCCTGGCTGCTCCTATATCAGAAGACCATACACCTAAAATGATTTCTTTGAAAGGTTGGGGGCGGGGAATAAGAATAAAATAATGTAAAGGCTCTAACAAATTACTGCTGAGAAAATAGTAATAATCATAGAGATTATATTATATAATATTGTTTCCTGCATCTGTGCCTTTCTGTGTGTTACTGAATAAATCATCCCAGCTTTAATCTAAAGCCCGCTTCTCTACTTGGGCACTGGGTCCCCATCCCTTCCTTTCGACTCAGAAACTTTGCTCTTGAATTTCCTATGTCTCTATTGTAACACTCATTTCTCCTGCTTTACCAGATCATTCTTATTAGCATGCAGTCATGTTCTGTCTCTGATCATAAGTGGGAAAAAAATCCCTCCCTAGAATCTGTATTCTCCCTTAGTTTTGTCACTGTCATCAATTTCCCTTAATAGTAAAGCTACAGAATTTTCTGTGCTTCTATGTCCACCTCCTTACCCCTCATCTCTTCAGGGTACTTGCTCGGGGAGCTGTGTGTCCACTTGTTTCCTCCCCAGCAATTTTCCTCTTGTCAAGCGGTCAGTTTCCAGGTTTCATATCCTGAAACCTCCCATCATTTGACCCAGTTGTTCATTCTTTGGTTCTTGAAATCTTTCTTCACTGACATTTCAGAATATCCAGGTCTGAGAATCTCCCTGGGAACCTCTCCATCTCTTTTGCTAACCTCTCTTCTTCTTCTGTACTTGCAGTTGTTGGAATGAGTCTGGGCTCAGTCCTTGGTAACCTCTTCTCTGTTTTCACTTGTCCCCAGATGATCTCCTTCCTCAGCTCTTAGGTATCATCCTTATGTTGATGATCCTAAATTGATATCTTTAGCCTTCACCTCTCTCCTGAATTACTGGTTCATATATTTAACTGCCTATTTAACAATTTCACTTGGGTGGCTTTTAAGCATTTTGATATATCATGGCTAAAACAAACTTTTTTCATGCTGAACAAAGAGTTTCATGATAAGCTTTTAAGATCAACAAACCAAAGGGGAAAAAATAATTTAAGCGGTCTCCATTCTTGGGAAACCATAAGAGGATGCTTTGTGATGGGTAGAGTGCCAGTTCATCTTCACTTACGGGCGATTCCTAAGGTATTCCGTTCTCTTTCCCATGAGAGAGAGAGTGGTAGGTGAATCGTTTTTGAAACAGACCCATTGACAGAGAGAGTCTGTCTTTAACAATTGAGAGACCTCCTGTACCTCGTAGTCATTTCATCAATGCCGTCCATTGCAGTTAGAGGAGAAGCCGGAAAGGCAAGACACTTCGAGCTGAAATGGAAGCTAAACTGTTGACTTACAAATCCCTGTTCAATATACACCTCTCCAAGCCTTACCATTGTGGTTTATGATTCACTTAGTTAACTGGGCCCAAATCATATGAGCTTGTGTGAAATCATAGGAGTTGTATGAAACCTCCAAGCTCATTGCTATCCCTGGATCTTTACCCTTGATGGTTGTTGTCCTGACAGTGTTCTTCCCCAAATCCACAAGTAGTCCTTCCTTTCTTTTTCCTAGCTCTCCCCTTTGCCCTTACCGTTTCCCCAACCCATCCCTCTCCCTCCACTCTTCCTTCCTTCCTTCTCTCTCCCCTCCTCTTTCTTCTCCCCTCCTCTTCTTCCTTCTCCTTTCTTTCCCTGTCTCCTTGACACCCCCACTCTTTCCTTTGCATCATCTTCCTCTTGGGGTGATGAACTCTTTGAAAAATTATATGAAAATTCTTGAAAACATTTATTTTTTATTACTAGGTTTCTGGTGAATGGGAAGTGAAAATCTCTCTTCCCCCCTTAAAATCTGGGCTTATCTGAAGGGACTGTTGAATTATGCCGTGGAAGACCCATCCTCCTTTGAGTGCTGTTTGTAATATGACTTTGCTTGCTTTGACATCTGAAAATATCAATGACATCAGGGTATCAGATACCAGAAATCAAGTAGCTTTTGTTTTCTTTGGAAGGAAACAAATTGAAACTGCAAGATAGCGGTTGAAGAGATAAATTTTTTCAAGACAGCTCCAACAAACATTTTTCAGTTGTTTAACCACTGCCTTATTAAGATGATGTTCTTTGAATCTGTGTTCCCTTGTTGTTGTGACTTGTTACTAGCAAGCATTATTCTTTTAGCTAGGTAAAACTAACCCCATTAGAGGAAAATGCACATGCTTTGCTGGACATTTGAAGGTTCTTGGTTTTATTTTGTTTTGTTTTTAATTTTTTAAATGTTTTTATTCATTTCTGAGAGAGAGAGAGACAGTGTGAGCAGGGGAAGGTCAGAGAGAGAGGGAGACACAGAATCTGAAGACAGACTCCAGGCTCTGAGCTGTCAGCACAGAGCCCGACGCAGGGCTCGAACCCACGAACCGTGAGATCATGATCTGAGCCGAAGTCAGATGCTTAACCGACTGAGCCAGAAGGTTCTTGTTTTTATTACCACTGTTGAACTTAACCATTTCCACATTTCATCTTCCGGGCAGCCTTGAACACCATCGTCCTTTTTTCCTCCATTGACTACAGCAGCCCCCACTTACCCATGAGGACAGTCCTTGTGGAAGCCTGGAATGGTGGGTGGTAACAAAGCCTGTATATAATGTTGTCTCCTGTTTCTACTTGTCACAAAGTTACATTTGTAAATTGGGTACAGCAAGAGGTTAAAAATAACAATAACAATAATAAAGTAGAACAGTTATAACAATATATTGCAGTAAAAGGTATGGAAATGTGGTCTGTTTCTCTCTGTCTCTCCCCCAAAATACCTTTTTGTCCTGGACTCACCCTTGTGTTGATACAAGATGATAAAATGCCTATGTGATAAGGTGACATGAGGTGAATGACGTAGGCACTGAGGTAGCATTAGGCTACGTCTGACCTTCTGACAGTCTGTCAGGAGGAGGATCATCTGCTCTAGACCATGGTTGACCACAGGTAACAGGAAAGCAAAACCACGGATGAGGGAGGGACTGTTGTATGTACTTGCTGGAAAATAATGTATTGCATGGAGACATTAGAAATAGATTAACTGACCAGTTACTTACCAATTGTAATACCTACAATTTAACAAAGTTTTATATCATGGAGAAATGGAAGGTTAATTTCTTTTCTGCCATTTTAAGCTTCTGAATGGCAGTACTCTGCTGCTATATCATACATAGGCCCTGTAGGAATTGTGTAATATATTGCTTTACCCAATACAGAAGTCAAGGCAATTAATCACCAAGGAACTAATTGATCTTTAGAATTAAGTACTTATTTCCAAAACAGAAACATGTCAAAGCATCCTAAAATCTTAGAGATTTTTATTATTATTAGTAGTAGTATTAGTATTAGTATTTACCACTATTTGTCTCTCTGTAGCAATTTACTTGCTTGGGCAAAGGTTGTTCTTATTTTTGTTCTGTTTTAGATCTTCATCTTTTTTTTTCCCTAAGAAAAACTGTTGGTGGTACAACAGGTTTGTTAGGCTCAGAGTGGATAACTAGTGAATTCTCTTGATACAGAGAATAAACTTATATAAGAAGTAACCTGGAAAGCAGAGTCTGCTAAAGACACTGGTTTGAAATAAATTAGAGGTGTTCCCCTTCCTTCTAGTTACTAAATTACTTTTAGTTTTTATAGCTTTCAGCAGAAATGGATATTGCTTTGTCAGAGATAGTGTTTTTAATGCTCATAAGCCTTATTTTTAAGATTAGATGACTCATGGATTTTAATAGCCCTGTCAGTCACTTCATAAACAATTCCTCTCAGCAGGGCAGTAATGATTAGAGTGAAAATAAAGATACCAAAACGTTTAAATTATAGGCACTGAACTGTAAAAATCATCTGTCTGTAGTGAAGTTACAGATTTAAATTAGATTTAAATAAGGGATGACCATGTTATCAAATTCTAATGTGATTTTATTGATAACATATCTACAGACACCATGCATAGCTTTAATTATCTTAAAATACTATATATTCTGTATTTATATGGCACCATCCTTTTAGCATTATAGTTATAGTGGTCAAAGAGGCCATATAAAACTCACTTTTTATTATGCAAAAAACCCAGTGATGGTTTAAGTATATAAAAGATACTGTCTTCTGGTTATAAAATTCATATGCCATTTTACTTTCAGTAGTTGAAGATAGTTGCTGCTATTATCATATCTGAACTATTTTTCTATATATTCTGCGTGAGTGCAAGCTGCATATACAGATTTCTGAATGACTACAGCTGTATCTTTATTCTTGACTAGGGTTTGTGTTGTAAATCCCTGTTTACTTTCCTAATTGGGTGAAGTTCACTAAAACAAAGCATTTGACCAGGGAAATGGGATGTGCTATAGTGGTCAGACGCTAGAAACGGGACATAGATGTTAATGTATCTGACAGGATTTATCAAATCTCCCCTTTGTTTAAAAATGTTTTTTGAAGTCTCCTTGGTAGATGTTCATCTCTGCGGTTGGAATCCAGTTTTCTGCAACACAAGATACTGTGACTTAGTAATGACACAGAATTTGCAGGTAGAAGACTGGTTTCCAGGCCCGATCGTGCTGTTTACCATCATTATGGCCTTAGGCCAAGATATTTAGGATCTCTGAGTTTTATTTTCCTTTATAAAATGAAAATAAAATCCCCAAAATAGTTTTGTTTGAAAATTAAAAGTCGACATAGCAAATGTGCTTTTATACTGATTATACGGATACCAGAATTCTTTTTTTCTTTATAATTTGTATTTTCTTTATTATTTCATTTTATTTTATTTTTTTTACGGATAGTTTATTGTCAACTTGGTTTCCATATAACACCCAGTGCTCGTCCCCACAAGTNGACGTGTCAAGTAAGAAGTTGCTGCGGTGGAGGTCAAGGAGGTTGTGGATACCAGAATTCTTACAGATACTCTCTTAATAGTATTTCTTTGTGCTTTTAGGTTATCTTTGTCCACTTTTATGATGATTACATAATATGTGAGGTCAAAATGACAAGAGATAGAACTAAATTTGTATGACCTATAACACAAATTGCTTTTTTCTCCTAAAAGTTCACTGATCTCCAATTTTTACTTAATTGAAGATTCCGGTTAGTCGTGTTTGAATAATGGAAATTTTAGTTTATTTATGACCTTGAAGTACTTTCAGCTTATAAAACTTGAGTGACAGCACAGCTGACCACAGAAAAGATGCTAAATTCTGTACCCCACATTAGAACAATTTGTATTCTAGCAACATAAAAAGAAACCTTGAAGAGGTTATTCATAGTGATAATAATTGACTGTGTTCTCTTATTATTTATTATTTTATTTTGATATTTACTGTTGCTATGAAACAAATAAACCAGAATTAAAGAACAAGCTCACAATTTCAGCAGAACCAAAAATAAGAATAAAAAGCATGAGAAAGAGGAAATATTTCTTAGAGGTTTGGCTTGGAGAGTCACATCATAAATATAAATGATTATTCTCATGACACATTGAGGTATTGTAAAAAAAAAAAAAAAATCCAACATGTAGCATACCAAGTCTTTCCTAAGTAGATATTTTCAATAACTAAATAAGTTAAGGAGTAGCAGTATATTTCCTTTGTAGCAGAAGTTTTCAAAAAGCAGGTTCCAGTTATTGAATCTCCTAAAAGAGAGAAAAATACACAAAACTTGACATGGGATCAGATATTACAGAACAGGCCAGTAGACACTAGGTGCGTGTTAAGGTGTTCATGATGTGATGGCTGCCTTCAAGACTTCTTCCTTTAGAATTCCACTGTTACCTGATAAAGTGTACTCACAAAAACCTACAGCTATCATAATATTGAAAAGACCATGCTCCCTTACATTGGGAACTGAGTATTTGGTAAATTTACTATGTCATTTACAAGGGCAAATACTGTTTGATAGAAATGTCTCTCAACAATTATAATCTGTAAGAATCAGAAAAGAGTAAAGACTTATTATGGTATCCCCATTCTGTGATTAGAAGATAATATCCCTATAAACAGGCCATCAGTTCACAAAGTATTGATCTGCATCACTGTGATAAACTGCAGTGGAGAGAGACTTGGCCATCTGGCTCCTGGTGGTTTGTTGGGAATGACAGCTGGAGCCTGTGTAGGGTCTGTAGACACTGTGTTGCAAATGCCCTCACCTGTTCTAAAGCTGTTGCTTTACTCTTGGTGTCTTCCAGTGGTCACCTGGTCCCTGTAGTGCTGAAATACCTGCTCCAACTCCTGCTTTTTTTTTTTTAATTAAAAAATTTTATTGGTTCAACATGGTACTTCCTGCTACAATGAATGTTTTAAATGCATCCGCCCCCCTTTTTTTTCAATGCCACTACCCTGCCCAAGAGCCTTTGTAGACCTTCTTATTTATTAAACTTTTCTTGACCGTAGTGGATCCTCCATAACCTGACCTATGCCTGCATTCCCACCACACATTTGTTTACTTGTTTATTCTACTGAGTTCCATTCCACAGAGAAGTGAGGGATCCCTTGAGAATACTTACAGTAAAATAATGGGTAAATATATTTAGAAACGAGGGAGGAACTGTGGAAAGACAGAAGGAAAGGGCAGAAGATTGAGACTAGGAAAGAGAACTCAAATGTACAGACTGCATGTGCTGTAACTGAGGTTAAGGTTGAGGTCTGCGTTGCTTAGGTATCACCTGTTTTGTCCCCTCCAAAGTGCGCGTGTTCTCGTATGAACTTCTGCTGTGCCTTGTTCAACCACACATGTGTGTGTTTGCTCCCCATCCTTCCATACGCTGCCATCCATTGTTCAGAGTTCATCTTAGATTCATTTCCCACCCCACATGAAGCCTTCCCTGCGTGTGCCAGTCCAACCACTGACTCCTACAGCAGTTACATTTGTTGTGCCATAGGGTGTGCTTTTCACTACTCCTCTTTTATGATGGTCAAGGTTATGTGTTAGGCTAGTTTTCTCAAACAGATTTTAAGTATAGTGAGAGATTTTTATATATCTAGACATCTGTCGGTGACTTCCTTCTTTTACGTTGTCACTCTGTAATACCTGTGCAACCAACATTTTAAAGACAGACCTTAAGTGTCTGAGCTCAATAATCGTCTCAGGTACATACTAGTGAGTTGAAAAAATATGTAGTTCCTATTAGAGTTAGTAAAAATGTACACTTTAAAGGGGTTTCTAAATTCGTAGTAATTTTTTATTATGGTATTTTTGACTGTATTCCCCATGCTATACTTTTTATCTCTGTATCATATTTTATAATTAAAAACTGGAAAGTTGAACCGCTTACTACCCTTTACTACTTTATCAGTTTCACCCATCCTGTCACCCATCTCTTCTCTGCCACCCACTTGTTTCTTCTGTTTTTAAGAGTCTATTTATTTGTTTTGTGTTTTAGATTCCACACATGAGGGAAACCATATGGTATTTGTCTTGTATGACTTAGCATGATAACCTTCACGGTCCATCCATGTTGTTGCAAACGGCAAGATTGTATTATTTTTTATGGCCAAGTAATAGTCCGTGATAGTCCGTTGTATATATAAATACATAGCATGGATATAAATTCATAGTACATTTTGTTACATGTGGTCTCAAAGAGGACACAGCACAATTACTATTGTTTGGGGAGAGATGAGGATGGAGCTGTGTACCCAGTTCTTTTTTATGAGCAAAGAAGTCCCTGATTTTACAAGGCTGATAATCTTGGGCTCATAATTTACTAAGTTATTTATGAATATGCAATTAATATAATTTATGAATGTATTCCATGTTTGCTTAGCAAGCTCTTCCCAAGCTGGCTCTTGCATACATGATTAACGTGGGCTCTCACTATGCTCGGTCCTTCATTGCACTCAAAACCCCCTTTCTTCGCTGCCCCTCTCCCCCTTCTCTGCCCGATAAACTCTAACCCATCCTCAGGTCTCCTTCACGTCTCTTCCGTGGAGTCTTCACAGTCCTCTTAGATTCCTTCTGTGTGTATATGTGCACATTAATAATTGACTACATAGAAATCTTTCATCCACTAAACTGGCATGTAGGAGATGATTAGGAAATACTTGCTGAAGAAAGAAGGAAAAGATGGCGTGCACATGAGAGCTCATAATTGTATGGGAGCTCCTTGGTACAATGAATGTTGAGGATTTATACTGATTTGAAGATGATTGTCATTATCATCATTGTTCGACCTCCAGGTCAAAGATGCTTGATTGAATTATCTTTTGTGGGAAAATTTTTGTGTTAATTTTGTATTAAAATCCAAATGTTTGGTTTCTGTCTCTATCACTAGCTGTACTTAAATTCTTTAATACTGTTTTCTTGTCTGTAAGATGTGAAATTCTAACACCTTTTCCTCCATTTGTTCATTTGTTCACTAGACAAATATTTATGTTCTAGACATTGTTATTTTTACCTGTAAATTTTAACCTTTAAATAATCATATTGATTTTTCTACTCCTGTTGCCCAGACCTTTAGAGAAATGCACTAAAATGTTTCTTTTATCAGTTTTCTGTTAGTCACTTATTTACCTACCTTATTCTTTTGAAAAAATGCACAAAATAAACTGTCTTTAAGATATATGGCCTCTAGAGATTGTAGTCTCAACTCTGTTTCTAAATAGTTGTATATGGGTAGGTGGTTTAAATCTTAATCTAGTACCTGAATGATATACAGAAATTGCTTTTGTGAGTCCCTTATCAGGGCAGCATTGATTGCTAAATAGAATATTAAGGAGATTGATAATCAAGATTACTTATTTTTTTCCAAAGAGAGAAAGTAATAGAAGATAAGAAATTTCATGCAAATTTATGCAGGGGATACATTAGCTATGATTTCCAGGTATACGTCTTCTCAAAGTATGTTTCTCCTGTGTAAACAAAGCATTTTCTTTGCTTTTGTCTTCATGAATAGAGAATTGATTATCTTAATTGAACCTCTATTCAGACTCACTTACAAATGATGGTAACAAATTGTAAAGAAACAGAATAAGGAATTTCAGCTCTTGGAAGGTTTCACTGCACAGGTGAATTTTAATGAAAATCGAATTTGATATTAAAATCATGAACTAGTTAATTGATTTCTTGGTAAAAATAGAAGAGGAAAGCTAATAAGTGAGAGCATGGGGATAATACACTTTGGTGGCACATGTCATGCTATTGCAGAGGAGATGATAGGTTGGTAGTGGCGTGTGTTCTATCGAACAGCGAGAGTGAGAATTAGGACACAGCAAGTCAGGTTGAAGTATCTGAATTCAGTCTTACTGTCTTCATGGTAGAGATGGTAAAGATGCAGGAAGTTGACAGCAAGAGATTTTTATTCTTTAATAACATACACTTCAGATGGAGATTCTTATGTAGAATTTAATAAGATGTGTTTTTACAGTTTAAAGTGAATTTTATCAGCCATTATTTCATGATTATAAGCCATTGCTTACTGTGTGCTGCAGATCATGATTTTTCTTATTTTAATTTATAATTCATTTCAGCTACAGTTGAAAAAAGAAGCCTAAAATGAATAGTGAAGCACACTGAAGAAAATATTATCATGGCTTATTTTAGAGATGATTTATTTATGTTTGTAAATAAAAATTTATTTTCTTGCCACACTGTCATGGAGGAAGTAACAAAATTAAGGGAATTCAAGAGCAAAATGTCTTAGAAAATGTATTTTCCTCATTTAGGCATACTGTTTTGTATTCTTTTGTGAAAGAATTCCTTATTTAAAAAAATTAAAACTTCCAATGAAGGACAACTATATGACTTTTCAGTTAAATACTTTACATGAAATATTAAGGGAACTCGAGCAATTTAGAATATTTACTGAGTTTTGGTATTTTTTCTCCCTCTCTTTTTTCTCTCCTTCCTTCCATGTCCATCTGTCTGTCCATGGAAATTCCTCACCTACGTAGAAACTTCTTAGAATATTTGATTTGGGGGTGCCTGGGTGGCTCAGTCGGTTAAGCATCCATCTTGATTTCGGCTCAGGTCATGATCTCTTGGTTTGGTGAGTTCCAGTCCTGCATAGGCATGGAGCCTGCTTGGGATTCTCTCTTCTCTCTCTCTGCCTCTCCCCTGATCCTGCGTGTGCTCTCTTTCTCAAAATGAATAAACATTAAAAAAAGGAATATTGGGTTTATAGTTGGTATTTATGCTCTGGCCTATTTCACATCATGACTGGGGGATTTCAAAATAAGAAAAAGATGGAATTTTAGGTAGTTTGTTATTTTAAAAATACCTGCTTTGTTTAATAGAAACAACTTTGAGCTGGCTAATTAGAAAGAGTGCATATGGGAATCAGACTTAGAAATGCTTCGACAATAAAATTTACCGTTTTAAAACGTGTAAGAGGGACGCTTAAAATCAGTTAATCAGTCGGTTAAGCGTCCGACTTCCATGATCTTGTGGTTCGTGGGTTCTAGCCCCGTATCAGGCTCTGTGCTGACAGCTTAGATCCTGGAGCCTGCTTTGGATTCTGTCTGTCTGTCTGTCTGTCTGTCTGTCTGTCTGTCTGTCTGTCTCTCTCTGTCCCGCCTTTGCCCACACCCCTAAAAAATTTTTTTTGAAGGTGCAAAAGTTTTCTGAAGCCGATGCAAGTAATATTCTTTAGAAATCNTTTTTTTTTTTTTTATTGCTCGGTGCACAAGGCATGACATTTTTTTCTCCTGTTGCTTTTCAGTCCCATCGTATTTTATTGAAATCTTGTGTGCTCTCCTTGGAATGTAAACTGAGTGAAGTTAGAAAACTTGTTTTTAGTCTCTTGTTAAATGAGCTTTTCCCAAAATTGGAATGTTATTTCTTAGTGGATATTAAGGATTCACTAATTTTCTTTTTGTTATATAGCAATTGGACTCTAATTTGGCTTTCAGACATAAAGGAATTATATTTCTGTATTTTAGCAATACATTAATATTGATTTTAACATACATCTTCTAAAATCATCACATGTTCTTTATGTCCTAACTTCGATTTCTTTTTCTAAAAATGAAATGATAATATAGATTTATTTAGTAGTATTGTTCTAGCACTAGAATATATCTCAAGAATATTTCAAGAGATTCGAATTTTAATCCCAAATTCAGTAGCTGTGAATAATACAGAGGTAAGAGCCAAGGAAACATCCAAGTCTCTCTCACTTTAGTCATAAACGCTCAGATACTAGTCATGCACAATGCTGACTTCCAGCTATCTTGCCTTCAGAAAATTCAGTAAAGCTTTTCCAAATGAACCAAAAGTTATCAACCTGTTGCCCCAAATACCAAGTTATATATACATATAACCATTAGTGCCATAAAGAAGCTTACATCAACATCCTCCTTGGACCACTCCACGCAGCCATTCTGGAACGTTTGTATGCGTGATGACAACCCGGTGCAGTGGTTCCAAGGAAGGGAGCAGAACCATACAAGGCAGGATTGAAAAGGACTTTACTAAGAGATCTGTTCTGTGATTGTATTCTGCTGTATCCATATTTCTCTCTGAGAGCCTTTGCTAATTTTATATCATATACATAAGAAAATAGCTACTAAGGAGATTTGTTATAAAGCAGTTCTTGCTAGTTTTTTATGCACTTTAAAGAGTACTCACTTGTACTTTAAAAGGTGAAGCAAATGAGCAAATAAACTGGTGAACCCAGAATTACGGATCCGTATAGCCCCTTGGTAATATTCGGAAATAGTGATTGATAGAACAGTAATCCTTCACACTTTTTGTTCCTGCCAATCCATGTTTTAAGTTTTCTCCCTCTCGGTCCCATTTGGGAAGGAATTGGTTTAGGCACGTTGCCTGTGATGTGTTGTGTTCTTGCAAGCGATGATAAATGCATGCCTCGGTGTCTGTGTAGCCATGTCTATTTTATCCTAAACATAGGTTTTAGAGTTGGAAGTTGTCTGATACTGAAGTAGAAAACCGAGTCTCTGGTTTATTGATAAAGTAATTATCAAATTATCATACCTGTTCTTTATCAGAATTGTCCCTGAATTCTATTTTGAAATCATACCAGTTCTATACCTGATGTTTACTGAGAGGAGTTCAAGTCAGTTTACAATTACAAGTCCTTCTTAATGTCTGATGTTAGTTGCCTTTCTCTTGGGAAGGAAACAGTTTTATTGAGTGCCTATCTCTTGCCTGAGTGCTTTGTACACGTGTAATTTTTATGCGAAAGTGGCCTTGTCTGGCCTTGATTGGAAGAGTAAAAGACTAAAGACCTAGGCTTAGTTCTGCCATTAACTTGTTTTATGATTTTAGGGAGTTTGCTTAAATCTATAGGTCAGCAGGTGTTTGCTTGTAATTCTTTGTGATCAATAAAGTTGAGTATTTGCTAATAATCTTTTTTAAGTGTAATAAAATACCCAACAAAATATATGATTTTAACCATTTTTAAATGTACAGTAGTGTTAACTATGTACACATGGATATGGAGCTGATCTCAAGAACTTTTTCATTTTGCAAAACTGCAATATTATACCCATTAAACAACAACTTTTCTTTCCCCCTTCTCCCAGCCCATGGCAACCACCATTCTATTTTCTGTTCCTGAGAGTTTGACTCATCTAAGTGGAATCACACAGTTTTTGTCTTTGTGACTGGCTTCTTTCACTTAGCATAGTATCCTCGAGGCCAATCCATGTTGTGTGTAACACATTCCATGGTATGTTTATACCACATTTTGTTTATGCATTGATCTGTCAATGGACATTTGGGTTGCTTCCACCTCTTGGCTGTTGTGAATAATGCTGCATAGAACGTGGGGGACCAGATATCTCTTTGAGATCCTTGTAATCTTTAACTTGCAGTTCTGATGCTGGAAGGCAGTAGGTCCAGTGTGTTTTGTTCTCATCCTAACCACTGTGCTACCGCTAATGACCTATGATAATAAGGAATTGGAGAGGATCAAAATAATGAAAAGTCCAAATCGTATTCTTTGGTTTCAGGAGGTGTGTTTTTTTTTGTTTTTAAGTTTAACTATTTATGTAACAACAACATTACATCGCAGTACACAGAATGCAAAATACAGAACAGAGACACTAATGTACTCATAAACTAGTGTCAGTAGCAAGTGGCTCAGTAGCTTATGAAATTCTTCATAAGAGTATGAGCTTGCACGTGATCTGTATGCCATGTAAACTTAAAAGTACCATGGCAGCTTTATTACCCTGTGTTGTTGGTAGATAGCAGGTTATTCAAATACTGCAGATGCTCACAGATGGACTATCACCAGTTACATGTCACTGTATGAGAAAACTGAAGAAAACCCAAGTATATATTTTAGTATAATTACTTATAAAGTTGTATGCCTGAAATACACAAACATATGTCACTTCTCTATAATTAATGAGCAAACTCAATTGATAATGATAAAACTAAGTAACCAAGCTTCATAATTGAAGAAAAAGAACAATTGAATATTTTACTCATACTCAACGTAAGATGAGAGATAGCTAAGATAACAGATTTTTGAGTATCTGATTGTACTAATCCCTAATAATTTGGCTAAATAGATTCCCAGAAAATAGCTTTTAAAGCTGCATGAAAAGAAAGTACAGGAAATTGTTACTCATTTTCCTTAGAGAATAGCAGAAAAAACTTGCATTTTTTAGAGTTTGTGACCATCTTGGGTTCCTAGTAAACCGCTGACCATTCATACGTACTCTGAGACTCCTGGCTCTAAGACAGCTGTTCTCTATGTACATGGACCCTTCACAGCTGTGCTGTTCACTTATGATCACATACATAATTCGCCTTCTCTCAACAACTAGAACGTGCACACAGTTACAGCACTGGCCGATTGAAAGAAAGTTGAAGAGAAGATATGATGTAAATTTAAAAAGGCATGACTTGCTGTAGGTGGGAGAGAAGAGTCACAGGGCAAGACCACACAGTACCTGTGTCAATCACATGTTGCGGGGGGGAATCAGAAACTTCATCCCGTGAGTGATAAGCAAATACAGGCATGGCATTTCCACTTATACCTGACCCAGTGCCAAGGAGTGACCTAGTCAGCAGTGAAATAATCATGGACCCTTTGTAGGTGAAGCACCATGGCTCACACTTGGATACATGACATTTATGAAAGTGTGAAGCATGGCTCAGTAGGAATAATTGTATTTAATTGTGGACATTTTTAGTGTGGGTTTTTTTTAAATCTTACTGTCTTTAAGCAAGTCACCAAAAATTCCAGTATTCCCAAATATTCTTTGAATACAGAGTTCAGAACTTCAGCTATAAGTCCCTGTCTTTCGGTTATCTCTTTAATACCCTCTGTTTCCTCCCCCTTTTCCACTTGACCCTAGTTAAGTTTCTAATCCTCACAGATGGGCTGGTCTCTATCAGTCCTTTCCTCTGAAGTGTTATTTTTAAACTACCTTTATTTATTTATTTTTTTATTCCTCCGTGTTATTATTTTGACTTTTCTGGAGGCATCTGTTAACATTATTTGGTTGTAATCTGGAGCTGAAATTTATGACACCCTTAAATAGGTTACAAAACCAATTATGGAGATCTCAGGAGTATACTGAGTATAATGATTTCCAAAATTTTGCATTTCAAAACAAATAGAAAATGAGGGATGTGCATAGTGTTACCACCTCTTGTTACTTTTTCATTAGGCACGTTTAAAAGCACACACAGTCATCATTATCATTATTTTACCAAAAACAATGCAAAATGATAATTTTACATTAGAGTAAAATGAAGTCCTTTCCTACATTAGTTGGGAGTTTTACATCAACATAAATATGTGCACATCAGTACTGAGAACTGTTTTTGTAACCCTGAACTTTTGCTTTATCTGACTAAACAATAGCTACTACAGATACTTTGACCCCTCGGCAATCCAAAGATGTGTTAGTTCTGAATCCCAGGTCTGTCCACCTTTTAAGAATAATTTACATTCCTTTGCTTCCCTTCTACCAAAACAACTGCTTTGTGTCATTTATTGAGTGCCTGCATTGGCCAGCTCGGTAGAAGGCACTTTACTTCCTCATTAATCCATAGCATCACGAATTAATTATTAATACCATAGTAACTCCTAGACAATGAAACTCTGGTCCAGGAAGCTTGTGATATGCCACACGTCATGCAGCTGGAGTGGTGGGTGGACTCAAGACTTCATAGAAGTTGCTCGGACACCACCTCTACTGCCCCTGTATGTTCTTCCCACACAAACCCCATCCATTCCTCCCTTATTTCAGTTTGTAGTGGTGGGAGAATGCCTGTCCTGCGGAGTTCAGTGGAAGCTAACCCCAGGTGGAGGTGGTCTTCTGCTTCCCAAACTGCACTCTGGCAAGGCACTGCCTCCACTCGGAAGACGGGGTGAGGGTTGGGGGGAGTTTCATGTTTGATTTTTCCAGTGTCGATCTTCCGTGTCCCTATACAGTTTGTGCCCTCTGCCTTTGCTTATGTTATACTTTCACCTGAAATGCCCTTCTTCATGTCCTTTACACGCCCCAATCCTTATTTAGCCTGAGCAGAACTTAAATACCACTCTTTATAAAACTTAACATCTGCCACCACGACTACCCTATCCCAGCCTTCCATCCTGCAGAACATATATCATTTCTTTCCTTGTATTAGAATTACCTGTATTTGTGCTTTTCAGATATTTGTGCTGACTGGCCTACCTGTTCCCTTGTTTAGAATTCAGATAAAGACTACAGAAGAAAAATTCCTTATGGAGTAGTTAATTAATAGCAAATAAAATATTTAAGACTGCAGCATACATTTATGAGCTTCTCATTTATTCAGAGCAAAAGGATGCTTTCTAAAGCATTTTAGATATATTTTATTACAACCCCAGGGTATTCTATTCAACCCCAGTGTATTCATGAAATTGAAAAAATAAGGTAAAATATGTCATAAGGTACATGTAGGGTCATATATATTGCTTAGTTTTAACCTTGGAAATATGCTATAATGAAAAGCTAGCTACAAATATAGAAGCTAAAATTTAAAGTATATGAATGTTTCCTAATACAAACCTTAGTGAGGAAAATGTGTTCGCTGTCCAGGGATCTGGGATCACAGTTAGCTTCTGCACTATATTTTTGCAACAGGTATTTTCTGAATGTTACTATGTGCAAGGTACACATGATAAGGGACTTTGAGGGATACAAAGAGAAATAAAACCTGATTACTCCTCGTAAAATGCTTCTAGATCAATAGAGTCAATAAAGTAGAGACATCTATACAGTAGTTCCCTCTTATCCATGGCAGTATGTCCAGGACCCCTACAATACCTGAATCAGTGGATAGTACAAAATCCCGTGTACACTATTTTTTCCTTGTACATACCTATGATAAAATTTAATTTATAAGTTAGTCACAATAAGAGATTCATAACAATAAAGTAGAACAATTATAATACTGTATTATGATACAAGTTATGTGAATGTGGTGTCTCTCTCAAAATACCTTATTGTACTGTACTCACACTTATTTTTGTGATGATATAAGATGATAAAATGCCTACATGATGAGGTGAAGGAAATGACATAGGCACTGTGACGTGCTGCTGGCTTTGTTGACTTTCTGACAGCATGTCCCAAGATCCTCTTCCAGCCCGTAATTTGCTGCAGGGAGCTGAAACTATAGATGAAGACTCCTGTACTTCCTTTCTTTCACTGATGAGTGGCATGTCATTGTTTGCATATCTTATGTTTTATTTATCCATTTGTCATTTGTGAGGGCATTTGGGTTGTTCTTGGCTATCGTAAATAATACTGCTATGTGCAAGTTTTATTTATGTGTAAGTTTTTGTGTGGACATATATTTCCATTTCTCTTGGATGTATACCTAGGATTGGAATTGCTTGTTTGGTAACTCTTTTACTAATCTTTTTTTAAGAACTACTTGTTTTGCAAAGCAAAGTACCCTGTAATCTCATTGTCCTTGTTTGATCTCTCCTCTTCTTCCCTGGAGTCATTGCTGTGATAATATTGGGAGGTGGGAGGGAGAGAAACCAAAGAAAAATATTTTATTGCTGTGATTGCTTTTTAACTATTTGTTTAAGACTAGCCCATATTGGAAATGATCTAATTTTACTAGGAGGCTGACTCTCAGAGCAGGGCTGTCTTAGCCAAATGACTGAAGCCCCTTTCTATAAAATGCTAAAAGGAGCATTTGGTTTGGTTTGGGAATGTTCATTCTGTGACATCTCATTCAGTGATAGCAGAATCACCTGTTTCCTTGGAAAACACACCATGATGGCTTGTAACTTTTACATGTGTAGGGGACGTTTCACACACTATTTAGCATTTTCACCTTTTTGAATTCACGGTGAGGGAATTTTCATGTTCTACTGGGTTTATTCATATGCATTTGTCAGAACCTGAATTCCTTCAATTTACTGATGATTTTAAATTGCTATTTAATTTTCACCAAACATGCACTAGTTTTTGAACCTGCAGAGAGTAGTTTTCCAGTAACTCACTGAGAGAAGTTGAGACTGCCCTTGGATTTTTCCATGGAGAAAGGAGGAATTGATAGAACAAACCACAAGGAATGTGATAAAGCTGATCATGCACATGACTAAAAACCGATCTTGTCAGCGTTCTGTTGCTCTAAACCTAGAGCCTAACTGGCTCTGTGAGAGAAATGAAAATTTTGGCCACGTGGCAGTGGGGTACATGATCCCACTCATTCTCTGGCTGCTTTATGCATTGCTGTTAGGAATTCTTGCCCTTAAAAATGTTGAGTTTATGACTTCAGTGTTTTTCTGCTTGTCAGCAGCCTGAAACAATTCTTAAGACTGGCAGATGTCACTAGGTAATTGAAACCTAAATCATGCTCAGGGCTTTTGGGGATGAATGATCCTCTCAAGACTCAGAACTGTCTAATTTGTGGCTTAGGTACTTAGAGTCAGTTCAGCCCCAAGAAATACAGTTGTTCCAAGCATTCGCTCTTGACCAGGGACAGGAGTCAGGGATGGTTGATAGCTCATGGACTCTTAAAAGTTATGGTTCTTCTTTTCTCCAAAATGTATATGTCTATACTAAGAATTTTTTTATATTGTTTCAGTAGTTTTGTGGCTTCTAGGAACCTTATATTAAGAACTCTTAATCCAAAGCCTACCCTCTTATCATATTGGAAAGTCCATACAAACTTCTCTTAGAATCTTTTAAAAACAGTATTTCATCTCTTTGACTTCAAAAACCTTACTTACTGATTGATAGAAAGAAGAAAAATTCTGTAATCCACGTCCACCACGCAAAGCTTCTCTACCATCAAAGATAAACCATAGGTTCATCGTCATCTCAAAAAATTCTTCCTTGCTGATCACCCTCCACACCGCCCCCCACCCCCCAACTCCTGGCAGTCACTGATCTGTTTTCTGTCCCTGATTTGTTGTTGTTGTTACCAAATTTTAATATAAATTGAATCACTCAGTGTATAGCCTTTGAAGTTCATTCTCTTTCACTTAGCAAGATGCATTTGAAATTCACCCATATTGCTGTCCTTGTCATTGTTGAGTAATAGTCCATTCATCAAACTATTTACTTCTTGGTTTACAAAATAGTACTTCTATTTATTCTTGAACTACCTTTGCTAACATTCTAACATTGATACTTTCAACTCTTTATGACCTTATTAATCAGTTTTATAGTTTCAGTCTGTTCTCTTTTGTGTACAATCTTCTCTTTGTTTTATTATAACACCATTTCCTAAGGAGACTTAAATCTCTTGCACATTTCTGCCCATGTTAGAATTATGTTTGGAGAAAGCAGAGGATACTTAAAAAGGATAAGATCACCAAACTGCTAGAATGTTTTTTTCCTATTTGTACAGTTCTGCTACTAATGATGATAAACACGATTGCAGAGTTTTTGTTCTGCTTTTCTCATCAGACACTCACAGCAATGTTGAATGGTAGATGGCCGTGTTTAGATTATACAGATGAGGAAACAACCTCCTAGAGTTAGTAAATTGCTTCAGGACACATAGCCAGACAGTGGTGGGACAATCAAATCAGTGTCTTGTGACTTATTTCATATTAAAGCATTAATTATTGTGACAATAATGACAAACTGGAATTTGTATTTTATTTAATATCTTACTTGGTGTAACTTTCTTCTGGAAAGAAGAGAATGAGAGAGATGATCAGTAATGGGAAGCACTATTATTTAATAGGATATTATGAAATTGTAGCATTCTCCGTATCTTTCAGAGCTCTGTGAGAGAGTCATATATTAAGTAAGCAAGTAAATAAGTAATTTAGGAAGAATAATGAATTTTGTGCAAAGCAGTTTTAGAAGGAATTTCATTTTGTTGAATGTCTTATTAAAGGTTAAAATGCTGAATCATAGTCTCTTCTGTCATACTGTATTTCAGATTACCTTCTTCTATAGCAATGCTCAACAGTAAGTGTGCGGTAGATAGTTGTTGAGTGGATATTCCAAATTCTGAAGATTCTTTCAAATTTGAGACTTGCTCTTTGAGGCTTTGAATATTCATGTACAAGCCCTTTGCCCGTCATTCTTAACTATGTTCACTTCATGTATTATGTATATTGCCTCCTCATCATCTTTCAGCCAGATATTTCTCTTGTTTTGGAATGCTTGGAAAAAAAGAGATACTGAGTGGAATTCGGGTAAGCTCGACCAGTTTAAGAAAGAAATTATGTAAACAGATGGCCTTTGCCTGAACTCTCCTGCTCGTCCCCCTGGACGTCATTGCTTTTATCATCCCCGCCATCCCATGTTTCTTTGTCCTCTCAGTTCCTCTATGATTAGGTGATCAGTGCTGCAAACGTGTTGCCTTCCTCTGATTTGCTAGGTCTATTTGATAAATGCTGGAAGTTAGGACGGGCAGATACATGCCTGAGCAAGAACTCCTCAATTGTAGAGTCCAGAGCCCTTTATCGGAGTTGGGGATTTCAAGTGCAGTTCAGCCAGTATACATATTAGAAGTGCAGAAAATACCCACTTTGGCCAGATACCAAAGAACCAAGTATAAAAATCAGCATTAGGCCAAAGCCCAACGTCACCATTATGAAATACATTTCCAGCAGCCAGAAACCAAAAATATTCTAAAAACTTTTAATTAGTATTACAACATTGTTATTAAAAAGTGAAGGAGTCAGAGTATTAACATTTGGCATTGTGGTGCAAGAGCAGTGATCTCTTAGCACTGTCAGCTGCTCCTGTGTTTACCATTCTGCACGTGTGCCTCAGTAGATAGATGCTGACTTTCAACCTTAATATCATTAACCTTTTTGTGCTTCTAGTTCAGAAAAACCATTTCCATAATTTCTTCACTCAGGAACTTTGTACCTGGGATTTATAGCTTGGGTAAATCTCAGGAAATCAGTCCATCCCTAACTACTGAAGATGGTTGGCTGCCTTCATCAACCAGAATTTTTATTTTAAATTTCAAAACTATGAAGTATTAATGCTTTCTTAGAAAGTTATTCTGAAGTTTTATTAGTGAGTACAAAATATATTTTGAATACCTCATTTTTCTCTAAAATTTTCTTTTCTTCACCACTTTTACTTTCTTTTAGAGGATCAGAAATAGTTTATTATAAATTTTGGAATTTTCCCTTATGAAATTTTGATGTGTCAAAGTTGACATTTTGCTTTTAATTCATGCTGTAGGGGAAGCCTTCCTTTTAAAAGTCCTAAATGGAATTAAATGACTAAAATTTAAAGACATTCCTTGAAGCTTATTTTATTTTTAATGAATGCTGTATCATATACAGGAAGGTAATATAGGTAATTCTCTGCATGTACACTTTGAATTACTTTCCTCCCTGGGGATCACGACCCACAAGCATGCATATTGTCTCCATCCATCCACTGCAGGCAGTATTGCTGCCATTTCCACTCCTCAGCAAAGTGATTGAAATGAAGTCTTACTCCCTGTAATTTTATAAACATTTAAAGTCTTTGGCCTAATAAACTATACTACAGTGCTAAGTAAGGATCTCTTACTTTGCAGGTAGTTTAAGGAAATAATCTCTTCTCTTTCCCTCTCTTCTCTTTCCCTACCTTGTCACCCTCCTCTCCATTTCTCAGAGATGCTGTAGGGTCATGTCACTTTTTCTTTGTTATTAAGCTTCAAGTGTTTTACATTTTTAACCCACATTTTGTGCTCTCTCAGTTTTAGTATTAGAATTTCATTTTTGCTTTTGCTGTGGTTTTGAGTACACTCACAAAAAGAAATAAAGAAAATACAGCTTCTATACAGCATGTATAGAAGCATATTTATTTTTTATTTTTTATTTTTTTAAGTTGACTTAATTTTGAGAGGGAGAGAGAGCAAGCACCTGAACAGGGGAGGGGCCAAGAGAGGAGGGAGACACAGAATCCAAAGCAGACTCCAGGGTCTGAGCTGTCACCACAGAATCTGATGCGAGGCGTGAACCCATGAACTGTAAGATCATGACCTGAGCCAAAGTTGGATGCTTAACCAACTGAACTGCACAGTGCCTCTAGAAGCATATTTCAGCATAGGGTAGAACTCTCTCTGTTGTCTGCCAGATGAAGTTTAAACAGTATTCTAAAATTTTTTTTAATGTTTATTTATTTTTGAGAGAGAGAGAGAGAGAGAGGTTGAGGGGAGAGAAGGGAGGGACAGAATCGGAAGCAGGCTCCAGGCTCTGGGCTGTCAGCACAGAGCCCGAGGCAGAGCTCAAACTCACAAACCATGAGGTCATGACCTGAGCCAAAGTCGGATGCTGAACCGACTGAGCCACCCAAGTGCACCACCAGTATTCTCAAATTTTTAATTTCTCCAAAGTAAGATCCTAACTTATTCAGTTTTGCATACCCATAATGGGCTAAATGTACTGAACACTCAGGATATGATTATTAATTCAGCCTGAAGGAAATGATTGAGGTTTCTGTATTTTTTGAATGAATGTAAGGGGTAAGGACTTGATCATTGATAAGTCCATAACTAGATTCTTTGTGTATGTATAACAATGTGTGTGTGGATTTTTTTTAATGTAATTTATTTTCAAGTTAGCTAACATACAGTATATATAGTGTGCTCTTGGCATTAGGAGTAGATTCCTATGATTCATCACTTACGTGGAACACCCTGTGCTCATCCCAAGTGCCCTCCTCAGTGCCCATCCCCCATTTTCCCCTCTCCATCACCCCCCACCCCCACCCTCACTATTTTTTCCTCTTCCCTTCCCCCATGGTCTTCTGTTAAGTTTCTCAAGATCCACATATGAGTGAAAACATGATATCTTTCTCTGACTGACTTAATTCACTTAGCATAATACCTTCTAGTTCCATCCACGTTGCTGCAAATGGCAGGATTTCATTCCTCCTTATTGCCAAGTAGTATTCCATTGTATATATAAACCACATCTTTATCCATCTATCAATTGATGGACATTTGGGCTCTTTCCATTATTTGCTATTGTTGATAGCACTGCCATAAACATTGGGGGTACTTGTACCCCCATGACTCAGCACTCCTATATCCTTTGGGTAAATTCCTAGTAGTGCTATTGCTGGGTCCTAGGGTAATTCTATATTTAATATTTTGAGGAACCTCCACACTGTTTTCCAGAGCAACTGCACCAGTTTTTATTCTCACCAGTAGTGCAAGAGGGTTCCTATTTCTCCACATCCTCACCAACATGTGTTGTTTCCTGAGTTGTTAATTTTAGCCACTCTGTCTGGTTTCAGGTGGTATCTCACTGTGGTTTTGATTTGTATTTCCCTGATGATGAGTCATATTGAGTATCTTTTCATGTGTCTTTTGGCTATCTGGATGTCTTCTTTGGAGAAGTGTCTACTCATGTCTTCTGCCCATTTCTTCACTGAATTATTTTTTTCTTGGTTGTTGAGTTTGGTAAATTCTTTATAGCTTTTGGATACTAACCCTTTATCTGATACGTCATTTGCAGATATCTTCTCCCAGTCTCTTGGTTGCCTTTTAGTTTTGTGGATTGTTTTCTTTGCAGTGCAGAAGCATTTTATCTTGATGAAGTTCCAATAGTTCACTTTTGCTTTTATTTCCCTTGCCTTTGAAGATGTGTCAAGTAAGAAGTTGCAGCAGCTGAGGTCAGAAAGGTTGTTGCTTGTTTTCTCCTCTAGGAGATGGTTTCCTGTCTCACATTTAGATCTTTCATCCATTTTGAGTTTGTTTTTGTGTATGATATAAGAAAATGGTCCAATTTCATTCTTTTGCACATTGCTGTCCAGTTCTCCCAGCACAGTTTGCTGAAGAGACTGTCTTTTTTCCATTGGATACTCTTTTCTGCTTTGTCAAAGATTAGTTGGCCATACAGTTGTGGGTCCAGTTCTGGATTCTTTATTCTAGTCCATTGGTCTATGTGTCCGTTCTTGCACAAGTACTATACTGTCTTGATAATTACAGACTTGAAGTAGAGGCTAAATTCTGGGATTGTGATGCCTCCCGCTTTGGTTTTCTTTTTCAACATAACTTTGGCTCTTCATGGTCTTTTGTGGTTCACACAAACGTTAGGATTGTTTGTCCTAGCTTTGAGAAAAATGCCTGTGCAATTTTGATTAGGATTGCATTGAAAGTGCAGATTGCTTTGGGTAGTATTGACATTTTAAGAATATTTATTCTTCCAATCCATGAGCATGGAAAGTTTTCTCCATTTCTTTGTGTCTTCTTCAGTTTCTTTCATAAGTTTTCAGCATGCAGAACCTTTACATCTTTAGTTGGGTTTATTCCTAGGTATTTTATTGTTCTTGGTGCAATTGTAGATGGGATTGACTTCTTGATTTCTCTTTCTTTTGCTTCATTATTGGTGTATAGAAATGCAACAAATTTCTGTACATAGGTTTTTTTTATCCTATGACTTTGCTGAATTCATGTTTCAGTTCTAGCAGCTTTTTGGTGCAGTCTTTTGGGTTTTCCCTGTAGAGTATTGTGTCATCTGAGAAGTCAAAGTTTGACTTCTTGTTTGCCAGTTTGGATGCCTTTTATTTCATTTTGTTGTCTGATTGCTGATGCTAGGACTTCCAACACTGTGAACAACAGTGGTGAGAGTGAACATCCCTGTCATGTTCCTGATCTCAGGGGGAAAGCTCTCAGTTTTTCCCCGTTGAGGATATTAGCAGCTGTGGGCTTTTCATATATGGCTTTTAAGATGGTAAGGTATGTTCCTTCCATCCTGACTTTCTTGAGGGTTTTTTAAAGAAAGGATGCAGTGTTTTGTCAAATGCTTTTTCTGCATCTATTGACAGTATTATATGGTTCTTATCCATTCTTCTATTAATGTGTTATATTACACTGATTGATTTGCAAATATTGAACCAGCCCTGCAACCCAGGAATGAATCCCACTTGATCATGGTGAATAATTCTTTTAATACACTGTTGAATTCAATTTGCTAGTACCTTGTTGAGAATTTTTGCATCCACATTTATCAGGGATATTGGCCTGTAATTCTCCTTTTTTTGTGGAGTCTCTGGCTTGGAAATCAAGGTAATATTGGTTTCACAGAATAAGTCTGGAAGCTTTCCTTCCATTTCAGTTTTTTGAAATCGCTTGAGGAGGATAGGTATTTAAATGTCTGGTAGAATTTCCCTGAGAAGCCATCTGGCCCAAGACTCTTATTTGTTGGGAGATTTTTGATAACTGGTTCAATTTCTTCACTGGTTTTATGGGTCTGTTCAAATTTTCTCTTTCTTCCTGTTTGAGTTTTGGTAGTATGTGAGTGTCTAGGAATTTGTCCATTTCTTCCAGGTTGTCCAGTTTGTATATAATTTTTCACAGTTTTCTCTAGTAATTGTTTGTATTTCTGTGGTATTAGTTGTACTCTCTCCTCTTTCATTTCTGATTTTATCTACTTGGGTCCTCTTCATTTTGAGAAGTCTGCCTAGGGGTTTATCATTTTTGTTTATTTTTTCAAGAAACCAGCTCTTTGTTTCATTGATCTACTGTTTTTTGTTTGTTTGTTTGGTTGGTTTGGGTTGGGTTTTGGATTCTATATTGTTTATTTCTGCTCTGATCTTTATTATTTTTCTTCTTCTCCTGGCTTTGGGGTTTCTTTGCTGTTCTGCTTTTAGTTCCTTTAGATGTGCTGTTAGGTTTTGTATTTGGGATTTCTCTTGTTTCTTGACATAGGCCTCAGTTTCAACATGTTTTCCCTTTTGGACTGCCTTTGCTGCATCCCAGAGCATTTGAACTGTTGTGTTTTCATTTTCATTTGCATATATTTTTTAATTTCTTCATTAATTGTCTGTCTGGCCCATTCATTCTTTAGTGTAGGATGTTCTTTAACCTCCATGCATTTCGAAGCTTTCCACATTTTTTCTTGTGGTTTATTTCAAGTTTCATAGCATTGTGATCTGAAAATTTGCACGTTAGAATCTCAGTTCTTATTTATTTATTTATTTATTTTTAATGTTTTATTTATTTCTGAGAGCGGGAGAGAGACAGAGAGAGACAGTGTGAGCAGAGGAGGGTCAGAGAGAGGGAGAAACAGAATCTGAAACAGGCTCCAGGCTCTGAGCTAGCTGTCAGCACAGAGCCCGACACGGGGCTTGAACTCAACCATGAGATCATGACCTGAACCAAAGTCGGACGCTTAACTGAATGAGCCACCCAGGCGCCCCAGTTCTTTCATATTTATTGAGGGCTGTTTTGTGACCCAGTATGTGATCTATCTTGGAGAATGTTCTATATGCAGTCGAGAAGAATGTATACTTCTTCTTTTTTTTTTTTTTTTTAATGTTTTTATTTACTTCTAGGAGAGAGAGAGAGAGAGACAGCATGAGCAGGGGAGGGTCAGAGAGAGAGGGAATCACAGACTGAAACAGGCTCCAGGCTCTGAGCTGGCAGTCAGCACAGAGCCCGACGCGGGGCCCGAACCCACGAACTGCGAGATCATGACCTAAGCGAAAGTCTGACGCTTAACCGACTAAGCCACCCAGGCGCCCCAAGAATGTATACTTCTGCTTTTGGTTGAAAAGTTCTGAATATATCTGTCAAGTCCATTTGGTTCAGTGTATCATTCAAAGCCATTGTTTCTTTTTGTTTTTTAATTTTTTTCAACATTTATTGTTGAGAGACAAAGAGAGACAGAGCACGAACAGGGGAGGGGTGGAGAGAAAGGAAGACACAGAATCTGAAGCAGGCTCCAGGCTCTGCGCTGTCAGCAAAGAGCCCGATACAGGACTCAAACTCATGAATTGTGAGATCATGACCTGAACCAAAGTTGGACCCTTAACCGACTGAGCCACCCAGGCACCCCTCAAAGTGATTGTTTCTTTATTGATTTCTGCCTAGATGATCTGTCCATTGCTTGTAAGTGGAGTATTAAAGTCCCATGCAATCCCTGTATTATTATCAACAAGATTGCTCATGTTAGGCTGGTTTCAAGTTGGGGGCATAAACATTTATAATTGTTAGCTCTTCTTGATGGATAGACCCCATAATTATAATATAATGCCCTACTTGATCACTTGTTACAGCCTTTAGTTTAAAATCTAGTTTGTCTGATAATAAATATGGCTACTTTACCTTTCTTTAGACTTCCAGTAGCATGATAGGTGGTTCTCCATCCCCTCACTTTCAATCTGAAGGTGTCCTCAGGTCTAAAATGTGTCTCTTGTAGACACCATATAGATGGATCTTAGTTTTTTTTTAATCCATTCTGGTACCCTGTGTCTTTTGATTGGGGCATTTAGTCCATTTACATTCAGAGTTACTATTGAAGGATATGGATTTAGTGTCATTGTGTTTATCTGTAGGTTTCATGCTTGTGGTGATGTCTCTGATCCTTTGTAATCTTTGCAGCATTTCATGCACAGAGTTCCCCCTTAGGGTCTCTTGGAGGCCTGACTTAGTGGTCATGAACTCCTTCGGTTTTTGTTTGTTTGGGAAAGCCATTATTTCTCCTTCTATTCTCAATAACAGCCGTGCTGGATGAAGGCTTCTTGGCTGCATATTTTTCCTATTAAGCGCCTTGAATATTTCCTGCCACTCCCTTCAGTCCTGACAAGTTTCAGTGAACAGGTCTGCTACTACCCTTATGTGTCTACATAGGTTAAGGCCTGTTTGTCCTTTGCTGCTTTCAAGACTTCTCTCTTTATCTTTGTATTTTTGCCATTTTCACTATGATATGCCGTGGTGAAGACCTATTCTTGTTGAATCTGAAGGAAGTTTTCTGTGCCTCCTGGATTTGAATGTCTGCTTCCTTCCCCAGATTAGGGAAGTTCTCAGCTGTAATTTGTTCAAGTAAACCTTCTGCCTCTTTCTCTCTCTTCTTCTTCTGGAACTCCTGTCATAGGGATATTATTACGTTTCATCGAATCATTTAGTTTTCTAATTCTCCCCCTCATGGTCTAGTATTTTCTTACCTTTTTCTTGGCTTTATCATTTTCAGTAATCTTCTATTTCACTTTTTCTCCCATCTTTTCCCTCCATCCTTGCTGTCAATGCATATACTTTGCACCTCATTTACAGCATTTCTTAATTCATCTTGACTATTTCTTAATTCCTTGATCTCTGCAGTGATAGATTCTCTGCTGTCTTCTATGCTTTTTTCAAGCCCAGCGATTAATCTTATGACTATTTTATTATAAATTCTTGATCAGATACATTGTTTATATCTGTTCTGAGCCCTTTTCTGGCTGTCATTTCTTCCTTGGATTTCTTTTGAGGAGAATTCTTCCATTTCAACATTTTGGCCAGTTTTTTTGCCCTTTACTTGTTTTAATAGCTTGTTATGTGTCCTGTACCTGCAAACACTACTATATTAAAAAGGGCTCATACACTATCCAGGGTCTGGCCCTTCAGGGGGTGTTTTAAGGATTGTGTTGCATGCTCTTTGTTGTGACTCTGGTTGCTTTATCTCCCTATTTGTAGTGGCCGTTTGGACCTTCCACCAGGGTGTGCTTTGATTTGTTTGTTGAAATAACACTGGAAAAAATTTAAAAGGGAGTGGTGGTGGAAGAAGCCTTATCCCATACAAAGGAATGACAGGAGTGGGGAAAAAGAAAAGAAAAAAAAATTGACCAGGCAGAGAATCAGAGAAACTATATGGCTTAATCCAGAGAAAGAGAGAGAGAAAATAAAGAAGAAGAAAATAAAGATACAGAAGAGGTGTAAAAAGAATAGATTAAAAATGCTTAAGTAGACCAACAACTGAAATAACAGGAAAGGAAGGAAAAAATATATATACATATAAATAAGAATTAAATCAGAAAATGCAAAACCTCTGGGTGCCTTGGAGCCGGTGTTTGTGCTGGTCTGGAGGAGGGGCCGTCTAGTTCCATCAGTGTGGGTCTCGCTCAGGTAGGTATGCAGTCACCAGGCACAGAGGGGCGGGGTTTGGTGTAGGCGGTTCCGCCTCCCCTGTTGGCACTTGTTCCCTGAAGCCCCACCTCGTTGGTGATGGGGAGAAAGATGGCAACACCTCAGTCTCTCCTCCCCAGACCAGGTGACCCTAACCACTCTGTTCGGGCCGTCCTCAGAGTGCCATGTGGGCACACGTGGACTGGTTCTGTTCTGCTGCACAGTCTCCCACACCTCCCCCGGCGCTTGGCTGGGGTTCAGACCCCAAACGCCGATGTTTTAAGTGATCCTGCTCCACTTGCCCTGGTTCTCAGGTAGAGCCCCTCCGCCCAGGCAGCCAACAAAGGACCTCTGGCTGTCAGGCGCCTGCAGGTTCTTTTGTCCTTCAACAGACTCTGTACCTTCTTCCCACAGCACTTAGAGGAGGGGGATGCTCTCTCTGAGCTCACTGCCAAGCCCTGGTCTGGCTCCTCTGCAGGCACAAGAACAGGGACCGGGGAGGCAGGCCCTGTCCAGAGAAAGCCCTGCCACCCTGGATCAACTGAGAAATTGGTTCTTTCTCATTTTTTCCATTCCTCGGTCCCTGGTTTTTCTCTCATCCAAATACAGCCTACACATCCAGAGCCTCTCTTTCGCTTCCTTTGGTCCCTCCACAGAAGGGGATACCTCCCCTTCATGCCTACACCACCTGTTTTATCTCTTCCAATTCGTAATCATGCACCTGTGGCCTGCCAAGTTGTCCCTGTGGGCCCCTGGAGATGTTTCTGTCACTCTGTTGCTCGGATTCCAAATGTGTATATATACTCTTACCTGAAGTTTTCTTGTTGATCTTCTAGAGGGAACTTTAAACATAACTTATTATTTGCTATTTTATTTTAAGTTTGTTTATTTATTTTGAGAGAGGGAGAGAGAGCATGCACTCATGGGCGCAACTGGAAGAGGGGGCAGAGAGAGTGGGAAAGAGAATCCCAGGCAGGTTCCACGCTGTCAGCCAAAGCCCAACATGAGGCTCAAGCTCACCAACTGTGAGATCATGACCGGAGTCACAATCAAGAGCTGGATACTTAACTGACTGCGCCACCTAGGCACCCCTATTGTTATTTTATGGGCATTATCACACATTCATCCTTCTTTACTGACCACTCACTTTTTCTTTTTAAGATGCTGATTGCGTATTTTCCAAGCATCTGCAGTTAGAGTCATTATCACCTTCCTTTTGCCTAAATACTGTAAAATATGTCTATTTTATACTTGAGGAAACTGAGACATAAGTGGCTGACAATTAACAATAAAAATCATACAGTAAGGTCTAAATTGATGAGATTTCTCACTTAACTAGTGTTAAACCTTTATAATCAGTATATACTCAATAATAATAGTATTGTATCCCACTTTAATATTTTCACATTAAATATGTATTATCAAATATTTGAGAACCTGCTCTGTGCCTTTTGATTACATCAGCGAGCAATGTTAAGCACGTTCAATGAAGAAAATTCAGGTGATACAAGCTTTGTTTAACATGTCATGAAGTAGGCAGTCTCCTTTTGGAGAACTGCAGAATGGGATGGAAGGCAGGAAGTGTTTACAAGATAAAGAAGAAGGAAGAGGAAAAATAAAATTTGATTGATTGGGGCCACATAACCGTGTTCCATTAAGAAGGCCTAGAGTTGGCTTGGCACTTGGGGGTTAGCTGACTGGGTACAGTGCATTTTTGCTCACACGGGGCATTTACCGAGACACAAGAGTTGTGATTTGCTCATGTGGCATCCCAGGTAGGCGTGCCTCCATCTTGGGCCTGGAAATTGATTTCAACAGTGGTAAAAGGACATGGTTTCTACTTCCCTGGAACCTACTGCTTAGGAAGGAATATGGACGTTGAATAACGAATTCATTCTAGGTGTAGCACTGAAGACAAATCTACAGGAAATTTTACTAAGGATGATGTTTAGAAATGTTTAATCTGAGACTTGATGACTTGGAGTTAACCACGTGGTATAATAAAAAATCTATTTGATTTTGTTCTTGGTTCAGGACACTGAACTTCTAAAATATTTGGAATTTCCTGAGTGATAGGAGTGTTTTATTACTCATAAGGAGTCCCTGTCCAGCACACTTGAGTTTATGTTCACAGGGTAACTCAAGGAGGAATCTCTAGATAGCTTTAGAAGGGGACTGGTCACCAGAAAGACAGCTCATGATTAGAGGATGGGAACTTTTAGCCCCACCTCCCATCTCTTGGGAGGAAATTGGGCCTGGAAATTGAGTTATAAGAACTCATGAACATGGGGCACCTGGGTGGCTCAGCCGTTAGGTGGCTGACTCTTGGTTTTGGGTTGGGTCATTATCTCATGGTTTTTGGGATTGGATCCCTCCTCAGGCCCTGTGCTGCTGTCACAGAGCCTGCTTGGGATTCTCTCTCTCTCTCTCTCTCTCTCTCTCTCTCTCTCTGCCCCTTTCCTGCTTGTGTTCTCTCTCACAAAATAAGTAAACATTAAAAAACAGAACAACACCCCAAAAACCTCTTGAACAGCAGGAACTTCCAGGTTGGTGACTATGTCTGTGTGCTAGGAAGGTAGCCCCCCTGGAGAGGGGCTGGAAGCTGTGCACCCCCTCCTCACACCATACCTTGCCCTAGGTCTCTCTTCCATTTGGTTGTTCCCGAGTTGCAACCTTTAGAATAAATAAACCAGCAGTCATAAGCAGGCCACTTCTCCGAGTTCTGAATTATTCTACAGAACCATTGAACCTGTGAGGAGGAGCAGCGTGAGAATCCCTGAATTTGTAGTTGGCTAGGGAGAAGTACAGGTTATTTGGGGGCCCCATTTGCAGCTGGCATCTGTTGTGTTGGCAGTCTTGTGGGACTGAGCCCTTTACCTGTGGGGTCTCTGCTAACCCTGCATAGTGTCAGAATTGAATTGCCAGGATACTCGTTTGGCGATAGAAAATTGGTGTCGAAAAGATACCACGTTTGGTGTCAAAACCCACCATACACTGGGCAGGAGGAAGTGAAAGAAGATTGCGTGGCAAAACACCCAGTGGGAGGACGCTGAGGTGAGAAAGGGCTTGACTTGGGCTGGAACCTGGAAGAAGTGGTGTCCTAAAGGTTGTAAGCAGACGGTAGCTGCGATCAGATTTGGAACTTAGGAAAAAACAACAACATTCTGATTACAACGTGGAGAATTGATGTGATCAGAGAGAGGGGAAGAATGGTTCTGGGGAGCCTCATGAGGAAGCTCGTGTGGGATTGCATCCAGGAGACACTGAGGATGCACCTGGGAGACCAGGGCATTGAGAGTGGAGGGGGGTGCCTGCAGCCTGCATAGAAAGCAGCACCCCATGTTTTAGGAAGCTTATAAAATATGCTCTCTTCCGAAAAAATAATTGTACCAGCAGCAAATCCAGAGATTCATGGGGAAAAATTGAGATTCAGGGTGATACAAAAGAAGACATAGTGTACATCCAGGCTCATGTGACTTTGGTTCAGTTATTTTGTCCTCTAAATTTCAGTTTTTTTTTTCAATTTGGAAACGAGAACAATAGTTATCTTCTTACTTCATAGGGCTTGCAAATCATGTAAGATGAAGTATGTCAGAGCCCTTTGTGAATTTGTTGTTGGAGGGCGATACTTCACATCTGTGTTTCTTACCTTTCTCAAAACCAAAAACAAAATAGAAGTCAGTTGGGCTACATTCCTTTCTCAGATATTTTCTTCTGTCCTACTTATAATTGAGTCATCCAAGTAACTATTTTAGGAAAAGCCATTCTTACTTTAGGTGAAATATTTTCCTCAGAGGTTCTGAAATTGTATTTCAGGAACAGCCAATTCCTAGAGGTGGCCCTGATCTGTGTGTGTGTGAGGCCTTATTTGTCAGGGCCGTAAGAGAGAAGAGAGGAGAACAGGTGTGACAGTAGGGGTTCTGGTTTTGTTTTGAGCTGGGGTTGGGGGAGGAGGTGAGAGAGAGATTAGTTAGTGAGGCGCGGGAGTGCTTGCATCTTTCAGCCTGAAAGTACCTCAAGAGAACATGTTGACAGTTAGGATCCATAATCAATCAGCTACATGTTAGAGGGTCCATAACATGAAGACTTGATTCTGGGTGATATTGGGGATTTAGCAGGGCCAGTGGAGTTCATTCACTTTTGATGGGCTATTCCCCAGGAAGAGTAGAACCTGGCTTTCATACTAGTGCTTCTCCATGGGTGACTTTCCTGAAACAGTTCCTTTTATGGTCAAGATAGAGCCTTTGTCTCATTCACTCATTCACCCAGAACCTAGTCATGGAGCCTTGAATAAAGGTGTTTTTGTAAGGCACCTTTACAGTATTTACCAAGTCGCCTTCTGAAACCACATTTGACATATACCATTATGCTTCTGTGCATATTGATTCCCAGGAATATATTACGTACCTATGTAGTCCACAGAACATGGTTGATTTTCCTCCTTACCATCTCCCAAACCTGTCCCCACCTCCATCTCCCATGGCTACATACTTCATTGAATCCCTCATTCCACTTGGATTATTATAGTTTTTAAACCAATATCTTACCTTCAGATAATATATCCTCCAACCACTCTTCCCATTGCTGTCAAAGTGTAACATCTCTAAGGAAAAAATTTAATTACTTTCCTGCCAAAATGCTTAAATAGTTCCCTTTTGCCCTAAGTTTCTAGCCTTGGGGTTCTAACACACAGAGGTGTCACAGTCAGTTAGTTGAGAGATGATAGGTACATCAGAGTATTTGTGTTCTCTTGAAAGTGAGCCCAAAAGGAGATAAAAAGAAGTATAGTGCCTTTTTTATAAATGCTCTTTTAAATGATCTGTGGAATCACAAAGAAAATCACAAAAGCAGCTACAACATCCTTTTTTTTTTTCCCCTACCTTCTGTAGCTAGAAGGAGCATACAAACTAGACCTTACGAGAAAGACATAGTACTTTTCTCCAGAATGTTTTCATTATGGCACTACTCCTAGTGACTTTTACTTATGCTTTATATTTGTTGTAAATGATAGTGTTTTTATTTTATTTTTTAATAAATTGAAGGCATCAAGAAAGCACATTATATTTTTTATATCACAGAGCACATTATATTTTTCATATTACAGATATATTTTATAGTTCTATATTTCTGACCATACAAAGAATGAACTAAGCAAGAATGATCAATATAAAAATGCCTTTTTTCCCATCGTCCTTACACTTCTAGTAGGTTGAAATTGTGTTTCTGAAGGAGTGATTGCCAACGTAAATTCATTTGTCATTGTCATGACTTAAGGTGTTAATGCAGTACAGACAGTATGGTATAGGCATCGACAGTGTGATCATCTTATCAGGAAGCAGCAAAACCCAAATGTTGTTAATTGGAAGAGTTATATTAACAAATGCTTTCATCATTCTTAGTATTTTCCTTCAAATAGTTATATATGTACACTGGAATATTGAATGAGATATTTATACTAAGTCTCACTGTCTAATTTATTTCTCTGTTATAGATATTTTATGGCCACGTGATACATAATAAATGCTAAAGGAGCATATTAAATGGTATTAGGTGTTAAAATGCAGTTAAATTAAATATTCTGTGTGAAGTGTCAGAGCATAGGTCTCAAAGCCCACAGAGCAGGTGGAAATTAGAGTAATTCTCACACACGAGGAAACCATGAGAGGTGAGCCTAACTCTGCTTAAATCCTTGGCTGAGTGTCACATTTTATAGGCTCAGGGGAGACCCGTAGGAAGCCAGGCTAAAAAAGCAGCAGTCGGAAACCACAAGAACAAAGCAGAGATATAAGCAGCTGAGCACCTTGGGTTAGAGACAGTTTGCAGTTTGAATCCAAGTAAGGTAACTGCCTAATACAATATAAATCCAGTAGTTTCAGAAAAATGGGAAAGAATTCTGTTTCCGTATCAGCAATGTCTATTTTTCTACAAAAATACTAGAGATGTAATTAGGAAAATGTTATCCATACTGAAGAGAAAGGTGTTCAAAGAAACTGTTAGGCCTAATTTGATTTAAACAAAGATTTCAAAGCTGCTATTTTAAATATGCTCTAGGAATTAAAGGAAAGTATGTTCAGAGGATTAAAGGAAAATATAGTATGAATGAAATAAGCAGAGAGATGATCTCAGAGCAATGGAAACTATGTTTAAAACAAAACAAGCAGACTTGGAAGTCCTAGAGCTGAAAAGCACAATTACTTTTTTAAAAAAATTGCTAGAAGGACTCAAAAGTAGTTTGGAAATATTGGAAGAAGGGAATAGCAGACTTGAAGACCCAGTAGAAATGACTCTGTCCAAAGAACAGAAGAGAGGCACCTGGCTGGCTCAGTTGGTGGAGTGTGTGATTCTTGATCTCTAGGTGGTGGGTTCAAGCCCCACACTGAGTGTAGAGATTACTTAAAAATAAAATTTAAAAAAAAAAAAAAAACACGAAGTAAAAAGATTGAAGAAAAGTGAACAAGAGCTCAGAGAACTGTGAAGTAGGCCAATATTATATGTCCTTGCAATCATGGAAAGAGAGATAACAAAGAGGCATACAAATATTTGAAGAAATAATGACCAAATTCTCCCCACATTTAGCAAAAAAACATGAAATGATAGATCCAAGAAGCTTGCAGAGCCCCAAGAAAGATGAACACAAAGAAGACCTTGCCCCAGACATAATATGGTAAAATTCCTCTATGATAAAGAGAAATGGTTGAAAGAACTAGAGGAAAATGATACTTGTTGCTTGGATTTCAAGGGAAAAACTAAAAATATTTGCTGTTAATCATAAAATACAAGATTTTAAGAGAAAATTAGAATTTTGGAAAGCTTGTAGCCACCAATAGCTTCCCCATACTTTGAAAGGCAATTCTTAGGATATCAATGGTGATATTAACAAATGTGATTTAAAAAAATATTGTATAATGTGTCAACATTTGAAGATCCACATAAGGAAGATCTGTATACTTCAGTGAACCAATATTTTCCAAATAGCTGATGGATGATGTTATGCAGTCATTCACTGGTAAAGGATATGTTCAAAGTGAAAAGTAGACCAGTGGATTTTAATTTAACAGTACAGAATGGCTTCAGATTCTACATTGCAACTACTTGTTATGAACTGGAGTACCTGGGTGACTCAGTTGCTTGAGCATTCTCTTGATTTCAGCTCAGGTCATGATGCCAGGGCTGTGGAATTGAACCTTGCCTCAAGCTTCATGCTGTATATGGAGCCTGCTTAGGATTCATATTCTCTCTTTCTCTGCTCCCCACCCCACCCTTCCTAGCTTCCTCTCCCTCTGTCCCTCTTTCCTGCTCATGGTTGCTCTGTCTCTTTCTAAAAAAAAAAAAGAAAGAGAGGAGAAAGAAAAAGAAGGAAAGGAAAGGGAAGGGAGGAAGGAAGAAAGAAAACTTAGGACTGGTTGTGTTATCAAAGAAAAGGAAGTACAGTTACCAAGAAAGGCTATTAAATGACTCCCCCCTTTCCTAACTATCTATCTCAGAGAGACTGGATTTTCTTCATATACTTGACTCAGAGCAACACACTGTGAAGGCAGAGATACATTTGGACATTCTTTTAAACTGGTTATTAAAGAAAGTTGCAAAAATATAAAACAATGTTCTTTTATTGTGGGGAAATTATAGCTGTTTTTCATAAAATATGCCATTTATGTTAATATATAGTGAGTTTTATTGTTACTTGTAAATTAATATTTTTAAATCCTAGTTTTAATTTCTAATACAGTAAATGTCAGTAGTTACAATCCACGTTCATAGATCTTTGGAGTCCTTCATACTTTTTAAGTGTAAAGGTGTCCTAAAACCAAAAAACTTGAGAGTAGTTTTGAGTCTGCTCTGTCTTCAGATTCCTTTGAGAGCATCAGAATGGAAAATTGGAAAGATCTTGTAGCCCAGGAGATAGTGTTTTTGAGCATATGATGGCATTCAGTTTTTGTTGATATCCTTGATTATTTCCAAGTAGACCATGTAGTGTGCTGTGGAGGGTGCTGCTTCCTGCTTCTGAGGACAGCCCTCCCCCACTTTGATGTATTTTGTTTAGCCCTGTTATTGTCAGCAGGGAGCTTTACCAGGAAAGAAATAGGGGCCTTTTGAAGTGGTGACTAATCCTTCTTTTCTTTTCTTCTTCCTCCTCTTGTTGTGTTTAGAGGTTATTGAGGGAGAGATGTTCAGAAAGTGTGAGAGGGCCTCTATGGTGGCCTGCACTGTCACTTGCTATGCTATTCTGAGTTGGTAGTCACTTTCTGGGAAAGAACATTAAACATTTGAAAACAGAATCATTGACATTTGTCTCATATGGTGTGAAGAATTATTTTTTTTAAGTCCAGAATCTCATCCAGAATATATTTTTTTAAAGTCCTGCTTATAATCTGTTAAATGCATGTGGTGATGCTTGTTTTGGTTTTGTAACCTAGTAGACAAGAAGCACAATGTGCCAGAAATAAATGTTCTATAAAGGGTGGTCATTACATAAACGCGTAGTAAGTTTAAATTAACATTACATTACTTTGTTCTTTGACAAAAATAAACCACTATAAAATAAAACCAAATTAAAAAAAAACTCCCACCTATGTACCTGCTTGCATGAAACTGAATTATTCCCATCCTCTTCCATGTGTTACTGTGTTTCCTGTCTCTTGGTATTTCTCTCCTTTTTCCATTGTTTTTAGTGTCTTCATACTTATACTTGAATTTAGAACACTCATTATTAATTAGCTTATACAGATCTGATTGTTAATTTTAACACTTAGATTACTGTGGTCATAAAGTCATCAGACAACAGGAGTCTCTGTACCCTCTCTTCTGGCCTTTTATGTTTTCACATATTTTGGGGAGGTTTGAAATTTACATTTGTGTGGACAGGACCACTAAAACAGCTTTATTTTATTCTTTATTTCTTTAACAGTTAAATTATGTGGAAGTAATAAAATTGACAGTTTTCCCCATGCTGTTTTAAGGGACTTAATGGTGATTTACTTTCTGAACCATATTTTCCTTATAATTTTGAAACAACATGGGTTTTCTTTCTCGTTGCAAATGATTATCATTCTGAAAGTCACATAGAGGCTTCACCAGAATAGAGGTCTTCCAATTTGAGGTTCTTAATTAGAGAAGCATTTATTTGGGTCTAGAAATAAGACTTGATTATCATCAGCTGTTTTCTTACACCACAATTTCCCTTGTGTTTTTTTAGGCCAGAGATGAAGAGGAAGCCTTTCTGGATTGGAGCGATGATGATGATGATGGATTTGATCCAAGCACGCTTCCAGATCCAGATAAGCACAGAAGCTCTGAAGAATCCGATAGTGACGATATGGAGAATAAAATTAGGTATGTTTTTACTTTTGGTAGCACTAAATATATGGGTCTTCTGGTTTGAATCCAAAGGATGTGTAGAGACCAGTGTCACATGGTCTTCTCATTATTTTAGGGGCGCTCTTATTTCTGTAATCACTGTTAGTTGTAAGAGTGTTTTAATAACAGTTATTTTTTTCTTTCTCTCTTCATATCTCTCTCCTTCTGGATCCTTTATGCTTAAATACTGGGTGCACTAGTGTACATTTAATGCAAACAGAGGCAAAATTTTATTTTGATTCACTGTCAAAGGATTCTGTTGAGAGTGTTGTTTAAAAATTCTCTCTGATTTTTGGAAAAGAGCAGTTATACTTTCATATTCTTTGATATAAAATTAAGTAACAAATACACAAAATAATGGAAAACTTATACATAAACAGTGCTTGACAAATTCTCTCAATTTAAAATCTGTTCATTTGCAACATGGACTTATTTGTGACCATACCAGAAACAGATGGAATGCGATAAATTGAATAACAGTTGATTTGCTAAGCATTTGTTTTCATAGTACTGTGTGTTAGATTAAATTGAGATTGTATTGATTTAAAAGCTGAGGGCACTGAACTTCATGGCCATTCTAAGCCAATGAGCCTCCTTAGGCAGAAGGGAGATACTAATGATAGATGAGGTCATGACAGATTGAAGGAAAGAGGAAGCTTGAAGGAACCTCTGACCACCTGCTGGGAGACTTTCGAGTTGGAGAGAGATGCCACTAAGAGCCAGAATATGGTTTTGAGTAAGACCATTATGAAAAAAAATCTCAAAAACAGATTATCCTCTAAGTGCAACAGGGGATTGTTTCAGAGTTAATCTTTATTTTGATCTTGTGTTCATTTAAACATAGAATTATTCTTATAATACTGAAATGACATCTAAAATGTAGCCTTCCCAAGTGATACCAGAAACTTGAGACATTAGCTCTTGGTCAGCTGGTTAGTGGACATAATAGCTTTCTAGTATTTCTAGTGGACATAACAGCTTCAATACCACAGGAGGCACCAGAGGTGAAAATAATTTTATTAGGTTTTAGAAAAATATATAAATGTGTGCCATAAGGCTTAAATAACTTCAGTTTGGGGCATAGTCCTGAAATTGACCTCTGAGGGTGAATATGCACACTTTGCTTCAGAAAGTTCCTTGGTGCACATGTTGAGACCTTGATGAACTATCAGTATGGTTAAGTGTGCTGCCCTTTATGTTTTAAAATAAATGTCCCTTCTTCAGAGTTGGTTTGTGGGATCTCCATTTCGATAGATGTGATCTAAGTCAACATGTGTGGCTTTACATGATTAATTTCTTTCAAAAGAGAGAATTCAATTGAGTGAAATTTAAAGATTTTAATGGGGTTACTCAACAATTCATGAATCAAGCGGCATCCATTTAGCAGATACAGAGACCCTCTGAAGAGCTTTAAAAAATGAANATCAAAGAGTGGATTGTTTCAGACAAGGTCACCTTCCTGTTGGGGATGGAAATGGTCGTTGGGCAGATGACCTGGCTAGTGCCAACCAGGTGATTGCAGATTGACTGGCTATAGGTCACCTTCCTGAAAGAGGCTGAAGCTGCAACTAGGTTAGGTATCTTGGTTTGCTGATATGGGGCTTGGCACAAGTAACTTCGTTTTGGGCCTGTTGTCTCTTTTTTAACACTTCCAAGTGTTTGTGTGTAATTTTACTTTCTGGAGAGAACATTCATTGGTTCTTACAGTTTGTTATTCAGCCGTACTTTGCATATCTGTGTCATATACCTTAAAACACAGAACCAGCCTTTGAAGTCATTGGCCAGATGTCAGCATTCCTTCTGCACCTGATTTATAAGGACTTTTCCCTAACATTTTTTATGATAGCTTCTGGGTCATCCTTAATCTGTGTGCAGTAGACATTTCATTTCATTCTTGTGGCATTTCTTACCCTCATAGTGACATTTCCCTGCTACTACCTCATTAATATGACTTGTTCTCTAATAGCTTCATGTGTTTCATCTTCTTAATTAGCCTGTAAATGCTTCAGAGCTAGAAACTGTCTTTTGTACCAACACATCCAGCTCTTGCCTCTACTCCTGTGTCCAATGTTACTATCATAGGCACAGAGAAGGCCCTGAAGTATTTGAATCGATTAATTGATTGATAAAGGAGTTTTATAGAGTAAAAAAAGAGAAGTATAATTATAAGCAGCTATATGATTGGCCCTAATAGTTTAAATGACACAGGAGATGATAGAAGAGATGGTTGGAGAACTGGAGAAGCCAAGTTCAGATAGTGTAATAGTGAGGGATGAGAAGGTCAGAATACCTTGAGATACCAGAGCATCTCAACTTAAAGAAAAATGTTCAGATGGAAAATAATTAAGCATTCCATGAAAATTAAAACAGTTTTAATTTCAGCACAGCTAGTAAGTCTGCATTAACGAGGATTGAAGGAATTGGCAAATTTGTCCTAAACTGAAGAAAAATCATCTTCTGTTGAGGAGTATCATCAATAAGGGCTCATTCCCTTTAGCACATATAAGGAACTTTCCAGCAGTTTTGTTTTTATTTATGATAACAGTGATTATCTAGTCTAACCCTCTCTTCTAATGGATGAAGAAACCAAGGCTTCAAGGGATAAAATAATTTGTGATCCCAATACTAAGGGGCAGATCACTGTAACCTGTGTAAATTACATCGACTCTGTAGTTCTGATACTCCAGTGAAGTTATATAGAATTACTCCAGCCTTAGGAAGCATAGCTCAGGAACACTATCTGAAGACCACTTTTATGTCATTTGGGTCCATGAACTTGATCCATGAACTAAGTGTAGGATAGACTTGACTAAATCATGGTTTCCTGACTTCAACATTACTGACATTCTGGCCCAGATAGTTCTCTGTTCTGGTGGGTTGGGAGTGATGGTGAACTGTTGAGCATCATCCCTGGAGTCTGCCACCAGTGCTGCCCCACTGCTTCGCCACCTGGGCCAACCAGAAATATCTTCACACATTGCCACATATCCCTCAAGGAGCAACATCTCCCACTGGACTAGACCCAGGATGGCAGGTCCATATTACTGGTGGTTGATCTCTCCGTGCCTCGTCCAGGATATACTTTGTCTGTATTCCTTTCCACAGAGCCCAAGCAGTCCTTCTCAGTATGGCCTATATCAGTCCATTGGGATTCCCACCCAAGGTAAAACCTACTTGCCATTCCGGAACAAAGGCAGGATATGGGGTAGTTACAAGCAGTAGCCTATGCATGAAATTCCTATTTATACTCTACTTCTATTTTTCTCCCGTTTCCCTTCTCTGTTAAAATGACCTCACTGAAAATGAATAAAGATAGTGTAAACTAAAAACCAGAATTGTTTTTAGATAGATAAAAGTATTCACAAGTACATCCATATACACTATGGTTTTGACAGTAGTAATTGCCGTTTTCTACCACTATTTGTAATAATAGCACTAATGCGCTGTTACTGTCTTGCTCCAGTTTGGCTGCGTCTGTTTTCCTTGACCTCTCATAAACAAGGATAGATGCTAGGGATTTTGTGATGTCAGCTTTAGAGGGCTCTCCTGGCATGTTCACAGGTTTTATTTGCTGCGCTGTTCTAACCCTCAGCTCGGTAATTGCAGGAACAGTGAGTGTTTCAGCTTCTTGGTCATCTTCTCTCTCCCAGGAGGTTATTCCTTGGTTATTAAGTTCGCATTTTCCAATACGAATTTACTTTTATGGGACCAGATAGCACCAATTAGCAAATGGCTGTGAGTCTCAAAATAAGTAGCATGAGCTAGTTTCTTTCAAAGTTTCCTCTGGGTAGTTTCTTTTTCCCTCACTTCAGTGACACCATAAATATTCAGCATGAGTAACACTTTTGTCTCTCTACATGGAAAGACACTTAGTCATTAGGAAGTAGGCAAAGGAGAGCCCGATGTGGTGGGGAATGACTGAATCCGAGGTCAATAATTCTTCCTCAGGGAGGCGTGATAGGGTTTTAAATAGTGTACCTCCATTTTCCCCAGCGCAGTGCACAGCATAGCGTTTAAGCCATCCTTATCCCTCTGTAGACTTCTCAAAATTGCCAGCTCTACCACTGATGCCTGAGGCATTCTGACGTGCAGGATTTGGCTTCTTTAAGTTAGAATGACAAAAAGAGACCTCTTGATAAATGTCCTAGGGACAGTGAAGATAATGTGACCTTGAGTTCCTTTGAAGGAGCCTTAAGAATGCTCTCATTAGTAGCTCATTTATCCTCAGAAAGAGAGCTGTGAAGTAGGAGGAACAGTACTGTACCCCACGGCCAGCGGGCTCAGCAGCAGCAGGTGCCAGAACTCCATCAGAAGCTGTAAGCTTCCTTGTGCTACTTTTGAAAACAGAGAAGGGAGAGCTTGCTTTGACACGGTGTGGTTTCTTTCCTCTTCTTTCCTCCTCACACACTGGCCCAGGCTGTGCTTTACCCGGTAGCTTTCCTTCTAGTTCCTCCTAACCGTGGAATTAGCATAGGTAGAGTTACTGCAGTGTGTTAGCATTTGTCTTGCTCGTTGTCATCGTCGTTGCTGTTGCTAAAATAGAAACTTGGATAGAAGACCTAGCTGGCTCGTTGCTGCAGGAGGCTTTGTGACACCGTGGAATGCATTGGTCTGCTAGGAACTGCACTGAATCGTGTTCTTGCCTCTAGTGAGTTTTGATACTGAGGAAGAACGATAAAGATTTCACAGGAATAAAGACCTCAAATATTACACTTGTCTTTGTGCTACTAAGTGATTTTTTACTTATCACCCCAACAGGCTATATATACAGTGTTTTTCTACTGCTTTCATCATAAAAATATTTGGCCATCTTCTCTGTGTGGTGCCAGGAACTGGAGTAAGAACCTTCTGTATTATTTCAATCACATTATACCTATTTAAGGATTAAAAATATCCTCTTATCTGTTAATCTCCAACTTGTAATATTTCTTCCATCCATTCTTTCAACTAAGAATTTTTTAGTAAGTCATCACGTGCCAGGCATAGTGAGTGCAGGTGCAGAGGATAAAGCATAAAGAAAAATCCCTTTCCTACTGTCACAGTTTTTAGTTCAGCAGAGGTTACAGACAGCTGTGCATGTAATTACAGAAAATGTGATGGGTATGTGCTGTGATCTGTGCCCTGGGGGGGCCAGCAAAGCAGGGCAGGTGGGGGATGAGCACAGAGAGCACTTGATGTCTAACCTGGGCTTGGTGAATCTAGAAGAGCTTCCTGAACGGAGTGACATCTAAGCTAAACCTGAAGGAAGCTTTAAGTCTTACCTGAGCAGAAGGTAGGTTGCCCTTCTAAAGAGTGGGGCGAGAGTATCTTTAACCATATTTCACTTAAACGCTTTGTTCAATAAAATTGTTCCTAAGCTGTGCCTAACAAGCTGAGAGATTTGGTTCTGAGCATGTAATATAAGATTAATTTTTGGGTATCTGGTAGCATTCATCATGTTTGGTTTATGGCCATCTTCATGTGAATTGCTAATGATGAAAATTTGCAAAGTAGTGAATACGATGAAAAAAGAAGCAGCTGGGTGTTCAAGATATTCATTATCAAATGAATTACGTTTTTATCAAAGTCAAATTACGTTTTTAATATTTATAATCCTAACCTTTTTCAAACAAAAAAAGTAAAGAGAAAAAGGTTGTGGTTAGACTTTTACTGCCTGATATTTCAGTGTTTTCTTCACGGACCACAGTCTCTGGCCACAGCAGGTTGCTTTATAAAGAATTGTTATATTGGTGGAGTGTTTGGTAGATTTTTCTAGGTGGCATAAGACCAGTTACATCTAAAATTTGTACTGAGACTATTGGCATAATTTAGACATGGTAACTTCTGTATGGATTGATGCCTTTTCCTATGCAGAATAAACTGCATCCAGTCTCAGGAGCTGTTCTTTTTGGCTTGTGTGATACAGCTCTGCATCAAAAGATTGCCAAAGGATTTTTATCTGATTTTTCATTTGTTTGGGGTTTTCTTTTATTTTTCAACTGTTTTCCATGTTGGGGCACCTGGGTGGCTCAGTCAGTTAAGCGGCCGACGTCAGCTCAGGTCACGATCTTGCAGTTTGTGGGTTTGGGCCCAGTGTCGGGCTCTATGCTGACAGCTCAGAGCCTGGAACCTGCTTTGGATTCTGTGTCTCCGTCTCTCTCTGCCTCTCCCCCTCTAGTGTTCTGTCTCTTATTCTCAAAAATAAACATTAAAAAAAATTTAAACTGTGTTCCATGTTAGTTTTCTGTTACTGAGTGAACTTGCGTGTCTTTAGGAGTTCTGTCCTGCCTGGAGGTGATCCACATGGTTTCTCCTCATGTTGTTCTGTGATATTTCTTCAGTAAATCTTGCTTCGCAACTTCTCTTTTAAGACTTAATAGTCGGCTTTGTAATGTGTGAAATGCTTTCCACCTGCAACAGAAATGTGTGTGACTCAGAGATGAATTTCTGGGCAAAAAAAGTGCCTGGAAAGCATTTTCATTTCTGCTTAACTGTTTTTGGTTGGGACTGGGCATGGCACATTACATATTTTATATGAATTTTAGTAGAATTGTTGGTGTTGAATCTAGGGGAGGATTATTTACAAAAACTTTTTTTCCCTCAGAGTCTAGGTGATTATGAAAAGAAAAATACTGTTGACTACAGTTTCCATTTACTTGAATCCCTGTTCGTTGGTAGATCCAGTTGTGGGTGGCAGATGGGGAAAGAAGTCAGCTCAGCTTAATGACATATTGACTTTATTGTGTGCCTGCCATTCTTTCCTTTCACTGTTTTAACTTCAGGAGATTTATCCCTGATTGTAATATGCCTCACAGCTTTCAAGGGAAAATCTCCATCATCTCTTCTTATCTGTGAAGTACAAAGTTCCACGGACTATCAGATTTCATTGAGCTTTGACCAGAATTCAACATGAATTGTGGTTAACAAGAAGTTAGTTTAATTTAATTTTACTTTCTTTAAATTGTGTTCATTTTATCTTTCTCCTTTTTGACATTGCCCTAAAAACAAAGCAAAGCAAAACAAAACAGAATATCCTGGTGGTGTATAGCATGGGTGGAGAGACTTAAAAGGCAGATTGTTGGGTTGGGTGTGGGGGTAAGCAGTATTATTTATCTTGGGACTTACAGGGGAAAGGATGCTACTCATTGAGGAAGGAAGGTGTTATTTTCTTGGAGGGGGGGGGTTAAGGTGGAAAAGATGTATTGGGGAGATTTGGGATTTAGGAGGCTCCCAGCTTGACCTTACTTAGAGCCCAATTTTTGCTCTGTGCTTTCTGTGTCTCTGTCATTTACCCAGCTACTGAGTAAGTGTGACTCACTGAAAGTTGGGACTTTGTCATGTTTCAGAAGTGTTAAGATCTTCAAGAAGGTGGATGAATGGCTTGGATGCCAAAAAGCCAAGAAGAACCATGTAGCAAGGGTAAAGAACCACCCAAGAAGGCACTCTTGGCTGCTGCCCAGAGCCTGGTGCATGGCAACTTCGTTTTCACTGAAAAGACTGTTGAGAAAGAGGGACATATTCTTAGGGTGATCCTTTTCTTCATTTCACATGACTTCGTGTAGAATGGATTCATAGCTAATGACTGTATACATTCCATTATTTATACACCTTAATTTCTTTATCCACTCCCCTTTTAGAATTCTAGGTTGTACCCATGCTTAGGATTTTTCATTTTTGTTCTTTGGTTTTGTTTACTTCTGTCTTTCTCATTATAAGTATTTTCTTAGTGGCAGTAAAATTGGTGTATAATATTATACGACTTCATGTATACCACGTTATTATATAACAGTTATATGGGATACAAAATAATTACCACCAAAAGTCTAATTACCACCTGTCAACATACAATTGACCCCCTTTACACATTTCACCTACCCTCTAACTCCTTTCTCCTCTGGTAACCATCAATCTGTTCTCTGTATCTTTGAGCTTGTGGTGGTATTCTTTTGTTTGCTTGTTTGTTTCAGATTCCACATATGAGCAAAATCATACAGTACTTGTCTTTCTCTGTCTGATTTATTTCACTTAGCATCATATACTCCAAGTCCGTCCATGTTGTCACAGATGGCAAGATTTTGTTCTTATTTTTGGCTGCGTAGTAACCCATTGTCTATTTATACTACCTCTTCTTTATCCATTTATCTATTGATGGACATTTAGGTTTTTTCTGTATCTTATTGTAAATAATGCTGCAGCAAACCTATAGCAGTGTACCTACCTTTTCAAATTGGTGTTTTTGTTTTGTTTGGATAAATACCCAGAAGTGGAAAAGCTGAATCATATGGTAGATCAATTCTTAATTTTTGAGAAATCTCTGTACTGTTTTCCATAGTGGCTGCACCAGTATACATTCCCACCATCTGTGTACAATGTCATATCCTCGCTAATACTTGCTATCTTGTCCTTTTGATAATAGTCATTTTTATTGCTGTAAGGTAGTATCTCATTGTAGTTTTGAATTGCAATGATTACTGTTGTTGCACATCTTTTCATGTGTCTGTTGACCATCTTTATGTCTTCTTTGAAAAAAAAGGTCTATTCAGATCTTCTGCCTATTTTAAATTTTTTTTTAATGTCAAGTTGTAAACGTTCTTCATTTTGCATGTTAACCCCTTACTGGGGTTATCTTTTCCCATTCAGTAGGTTGCCTTTTCATTTTGTTGATGGTTTTCCTTGCTGTGCAGAAACTTTTTAGTTTAATGTAGTCCCATTTGTTCATGTTTGCTTTTGTTTCAGTTGCCTTTGGAGTCAGATCTACAAGCACATCACTGAGGTTGATGTCAAGGAGCTTACTGCATAAGTTTTTCTGTAAGAATTTGATGTTTTCAAGTCTTCTATTCACATGTTTAATCCATTTTTATTTAATTTTTGTGTATAGTGTAAGATAGCAGTCTAGTTTTATTCTTTTGCTTGTGGCTGACAAGTTTTTCCAGCACCATTTATTGGAGAGACATCTTTTCTCCATTGTATGTTCTTGACTCCTTTGTCCCAAATTAATCGTATATATGAGAGTTTATTTGGGGGGTCTTAGTTCCATGCCTTTGGCCCATGTGTCTTTTTTGTGCTAGTATGATATTGTTTTGATGACTATAGCTTTTACGATGATTGAAAATAGGAAGCATGATACCTCCAGGTTTGTTCTTCTTTCTCAAGATTGCTTTGACCATTCGAGATCTTTTATGGTTCCATACAAATTTTAGGATTATTTTTTCTAGTTCTGTGAAAAATGCCATCAGAATTCCGATAGGAATTGCAATGAATCTATAAATTGCTTTGGTTATATGGACATTTTAACAATACTAATTCTTCCATCCATGATCATGGAATATATTCCCATTTATTAGTGTCTTCATATCTATAAATGGTGTCTTAACAGTTTTTAGTATTCAGGTTTTTCACCTCCTTGGTTAAAATTTTTTTCTAGGTACATATTTTATTCTTTTTGATGCAAGTGTAGATGAAATTGCTTTCTTAATTTCTCTTTCTAGCAGTTCATCATTAGTGTGTAGAAACACCACACATTTCTATATATTGATTTTGCGTTCTATAACTTTATTAAATGTATTTATTAGTTCTAACAGCTTATTGATGAAAATCCTTTAGGATTTTCTGTCATATCATGTCATCTACAAATAGTGACAGTTTTATGTTTTCCTTTTTGGTTCTTATTACTTCTGACTTTTATTTCTTTGTCTTGCCTAATTGCTCTTGCCTATAACGCTAGAAGTGCTATACTGAATAAAAGTGGTGAGGGGGCACCTGGGTGGCTCAGTCAATAAAACAACCAACTGCGGCTCAGGTCACGATCTCATGGTTCATGAGTTCGAGCCCCCAGTCAGCCTGTGTGCTGACAGCTCAAGCCTAGAGTCTGCTTCAGATTATTTGTCTCCCCCTCTCTCTCTGCCCCTCCCCTGCTCATGCTCTGTCTCTCTGTCTCTCAGAAATAAACAAACATTAAAAAAAAATTTTTTTTTAAGTGGTGAGAATGGGCCTTGTTGTTCTTGATCTTAGAAGAATAGCTTTTTGGTTTTTCCCATTGAGAATGATATTAGCTGTAGGTTTGTCAATATGCTCTTTATTATGTTGAGGTACATTCTCTTTATACCCACTTGAATGAGAGTTTTTATCATAAATGGATGTTGAATTTTGTCAAATCCTTTTTTGAACCCTGTCTCTTTTTTTCTTGATGAGGCTGGCTAAACGTTTATCAATTTTGTTGATCTTTTCAAAGAACTAGCTTAGTTTCACTGATCTTTTCTGTTGTCTTAGTTTCTATTTCATTTGTTTCTGCTCTGATCTTTATTATTTCCTTCCTTCTACTAACTGTAAGCTTTATTTGTTGTTCTTTTTCTACTTGCTTTAGGTGTGATGTTAGATTGTTTTTGTTTGTTTTTTTTCTCGGTTCTTGAGGTAGTCCTGTGTAGCTGCGAACTTCCCTGTCAGCACTACTTTTGCTCCATCCATAGTTTTTGGTATATCCTATTTCTGTTTATATTTCTCTTTAGGTAATTTTTTATTTCTCCTTTTATTTTTTTCATTGACTCATTGGATGTTTAGTAGCATGTTGTTTAACCTCTGTGTTTTTGTGGTTTTGCTCATTTTCTTCTTTATACATTGGAAAAGATGCTTGATGATTTAAAAATTTGAGTTTGTTGAGACTTGTTTGTAGTCTTAACATATGAGCGTTCCTGAAGACTGGTCCATATGTACTTGAGAAGACTGTGTATTCTGCCTCTTTTGGATGGAATGTTCTATAGATATTTATTAAGCTCATCTAGTTTGATGTATCATTTAAGGCTAGTGTTTCTGTATTGATTTCCTGTCTGGATGATCTAACCATTGGTAGGAGTGAGGAGTTGTAGTCCCCTGTTCCTATTATTGTATTGATATCATTTTCTCCCTTTAGGTCTGTTAATACTTGTTTTATATATATTGGTGCTCCTATGTTGGATGCATATATATTTATAAATATTATATATTCCTGTTGGATTGACCCCTTTTTCATTATGTGGGCCTTTGTCTTTCATTACAGTATTTGTTTTAAAGTCTGTTTTTTTGATGGAAGTTTAACTACATCGGCTTTCATTTCCATTTTTGAAAACTGGAATGTCTTTCTCTATCCCTTCACTTTCAGCCTGCATAGTCCTCACTTCTGTAGTTATTTTTTACGTATCATATAGATAGGTCTTTTTGTTTTTGTTTTTAATCCATTCAGCCATTCTGTCTTTTGATTGGAATATTTAGTATTTTCACATTTAAACTAATTAATTATTGATAGGTGTATACTTATTGCCATTTTGTTTATTGTTTTTAGGTTATTTTTGTAATTCTCCTTTGCACCTTCTTTTCTTACTGTCTGCCCTTATGATGAATTTCTTTAGTGTTAGGTTTGGACCCCTTTCTCTTTGTTTTCTGGCTGTTCTGTAGTTCCCTGATTCCTTTCTTTTTCTCTCTTTTCCTGTGGTTTGATGGCTTTCTGTAGTGTTATGTTTAAATTTTTTTCTCATTTTTTGGTATGTATTTATTAAAAGTTTTTGCTGTGTGATTACCATGAAGTTCTCATATAACAACCTTTGTATAGAATGGTTCATTTTAAGTTGATAGGAACCTAAATTTGAATGCATTCAGAAAGTTTATATATATTTTTTTGGAGAGAAAGAGAGTGAGCACAAGCAGGGGAGAAGTAGAGGAAGAGTGAGAGAGAATCTTAAGCAAGCTCTACTCCAAGCACAGAGCCTAACATGGAGCTTAATCTGTGAGATCATGACCTAGAGTTGGACACTAACCAACTGAACCACCCAGGTGGCCCTGAAAAATATGTCTTATATATATGTGCACATACATAGTCATTTACTTAGAGCAAGCTTTATAAATAATTGATCCATTGTCTTTTCTATATATTTACCTTTTCCAGTGAGGTTTTTACTTTGATATATTTTTTTATTGCTGATTAGTGTCATTTCTTTTCAGCCTAAAGAAGTCCCTTTAACATTTTTTGTATGTCTAGTTTAGTGGTGATGAACTTTTACTTTTTGTTTACCTAGAAAACTCTTAATCTCCCCTTTAATTCTGAATGATAACTGCATTGAGTAGAGAATTTCTTAGTTGGAATTTTTTTCCTTTCAAAAGCACTTTGAATATGTCATGCCACTTCCTTACCCCAGCAAAATTTTTGCTGAAAAATCTGCTGAAAGCCTTATGGGGTTTTCCTTGTACTTAATGAGTAGTTTATTCTTGCTGCTTTTGAGATTTCTCTCTATCTTTAACTCTTCCCCCGTCCCCCTCCCCAGTCAATGAAAGTGTGAAAGGGCAACTTCATTGAGGTCCCAGGGCCTTGGGGCTCAGGCAGGAGACTACCCTGTGGGCAAAGGAAGAGCCAGTGGAGGGACCTTGTTTTACCCTTTTTTGGGGGGCGGGGGTGGAATATGTTGGTGTGGCCACACTTCTTGTGGCAATTGACAGCACAGGGGAGCAGGTAAACAAAGCATTGGAAGCACATCATCTTGTTGCAGTTGTATTTCTGGGCCAGCTGGGAGAGGGAAGGCTTAATGATGTCACCCCTCAGGTGAAGCACCAAGTTCAGGATGGATTCTTTCTGGATATTGTAGTCTGACAAAGTGTGGTTATTCTCTAGCTATTTGCTACCAAAAGTCAGATGCTGTTGGTCAGGTGAGATACCCTCCTCATCTTTGATTTTGACCTTGACATTCTCAGTCATGTCACTGGACTCATCCTCAAGGGCAGTGGTCTTGCCTATCAGGGTCTGTATCCCTCTGTCCACAAGGCCACTAACCCTTAGCCACTTGGCCACTTCATTGAAGAGAGTCTTTTTTACCATTTTAACTATAATGTGTCTTGATGTGGATCTCTTTGAGTTCGTCTCTCATGGAACTCTCTGAGCTTCATTGATCTGAATTTTTGTTCCCTTCTTCAGATTAGGGAGATTTTCAGACATTATTTTTTCAAATAGTTTTCGGGCCCCTTCTATCTTTTCTCCTTCTGGGTCCCCTATAATGCAAATGTTATTCCACTTGATGTTGTCACAAAGGTCCTTTAAGATATCTTCTCTCACAAAAACTTCTTTTTGCTGCACTATTTAGGTGAATTCCATTGTTTGGTATTTCAGCTTGCTAGTCTGTTCTTCTGCTTTATCAGTCTGCTATTGAACCCCTCTAGGGTATGTTTCAGTTTAGGTATTATTCTTCAGCTTTGTAATTTCTGCATGATACTTTGTTATATCTTCTGTCTCATTTGAAGTTCTCACTGCATTCTTCCATTCTGAGGCCTTTTCTTGTTCTTTCATTTGGAGCATATTCCTCTATTCCTCTGTCTCCTCATTTTGCTTGACTCTCTGTGTTTGTTTCTACATATTAGGTAAGTTAGCTGCCTCTCCCAGAAGGAGTGCCCTTCTTTAGGAGATATCCCATGGGACTCAGAAACAATATCCCTCCTGGCCACTTGCACCAGGAACTCGGGGTGGGGGGCGTTCCCCTGTATGAGTTACATGTGCCTGCCTTCTGTGGTGGGATGACAGCTGTGGCCCAGGAGTGTGGGGGGATGTTGCCCACCCCAGCTGCATTGTGCTCCTGTGGCGCTGAGGTGGGCAGGGCTCTTACCTGGCCTGGCTGTGGTATGGAGGTAGGCAGGGCACTTAGCAGTTGGGCACCCTCCAGTGACAACGTGATGCCCACCAAAATGATGCCCACCAACATCGACACCAACAAGTTAGAATAAGACTTGAAAAGTGACTCCTACCCATGGCTATATCCTGAAGGGTTCGAATCAAGTTCCTGTCTCTCTGACAGACTCTTGAAGATGAGTAAGTTGGTGTCCATCACGTATGATCCAGGTACTTTTCAAACTGGTGTCTTTTACCTGGGTCCCAGAGCAAGGAAGTCTCTTATCAGTTCCCTACAGTTTTCCTACATGTAATGCCCGTTAGTTTTTAATGGCATTTGGGGGGCTCATCTCTCCAGTGCCTGATGTAGCTCCCTCACTTCTTTGGGAAAAGTTTTGTATCTTTGAGATTCTTCCCGACTGTGTATCACCACACCTGAGCTTAGTTGCTGTTTTGTATTGTTGAGGCAAGACTTTGTCTCTTCTTCTTCTTATTTCAGTGCTGCTCTTTCATCCTTTGTTGTGGGGGCTCTGATTCATCTGGTTATCAGGTCTTTTTTCAGAGGAAATTATTTCATACGTACTTCACAATTTGTTGTGACCATGAGGAGAAGTGCGCTTGGGATCTTCTATGCCACCATATTGAACCCCTCTCACCTGTAAGTAGTTCTGTAGTGGACAGCTTTGTTAAAGATTGGATTTTCTCTCTCTTGATTTCATTTGAGAGACTAATGAGCAGTAAGAATAAACTGTTATAGTTAACTCTTCCAGATACCTGGAACACTGAGGACATGTTTGGATAGGGAATGAGCTTGAATATTGAAAACTAAGGAGTGAAAAGTAGTTTGAGGAGAAAAGCTGACTGTGCTTCTGGGAAGCACAAAATGTTCTACATACACATTGGCAGTGAGAGAAATACATAATACAAACCCAACTTGTATGGGTGTTTAATTTTTTTTTATTCTGAGAGAAGAGAAATAATTATGGATGTTATGTCTTCTTCTAAATTACTTCAGAGCAGGGATTCTTAATCTGGTTTCTATAGATGAGCTTTTGAGGATTCTTGAACATCTTGAAATTGTATGCAAAATTATGGTGTGGGTGTGCATGCTGTGTAGATGCTCCCGTGCATTTATTTGGAAAAGGGGGCCATTTATTTTTATTGAATTCTCAGTGGATTTATGAACCAGAAAAATAGAGAGGCGAGGGGCAGAACTTTTGCGAGTTCCAAATGACGTGTGCATTTTTCAGAAGGAAACATGCATGTAGATCATTAGTGTGATGGCGACTTCTGCCTTCTATTTCCTTTTGACCGCCCCCGGCCGGCCTTTTCTTGTTATTAGAATTTTGATCTAAGAGGACATGTTTTGCTCTTTTACTTGTTTGTTCAGTGAATGCTGGATGCTGAGCCAATCAGTCTTTTCTTTGACCAATTTTTTTTTTTTGACAAATCTGTTTTTAGTGCTGAGCAGCTAGAAAAGAAACATTAAGGACATGATGCATTTTTGTTCCATTTCTATATGCGGAAGGCCTCACCATCAGATGGAAGCTGGATAGATTTTTATGGAATGTACTGCAGTAATTAATCTTCATTAGGACTGTTGCCATGGCCTTGTAAATTAAAATTTATGATAAGGGGGAAAGTCTCTGGCATAATGTATTTGAACACCAGAGTGCCTATACTTAGGGATAGGAGTTTTTTTGGGTTTTTTTTTTAATGGTCCCAAGCTTATTTATTATTAGCTTACTACTCCTTAGGACAAAGTCCAGGCTACATTTATTGATATGAATGCAGAAGGAGAGCTTTGTACAAAAGGGACACAACGTGGACACTCAAGTGCTGACTCTTGGCTTTCCAACGTAATCTGGCAGCGTGTTATAAAAAGAAACTCCAGGGTTTCTGTGGGACTGAACATTCACTGTTTCCCATCTCAGGCCTCAGCTTCCTCAGAGCTATATTAGTCAGCAGTTTCACTTGATTTCTTTCCTTTGCATTTCAAAAAAGAGAGAGAAAAGCAAGAATTTGAAAAGCGTGCACAGACACCGTGGCAAAGGGAGTGTGCTTTCTTCAGTCTACACCTCGTCCTGGCTTTTGTTAGATGTCCGAATAGGCTTGTGCGGTGATGGTGATCTGTTTTAGGATGTCACACAGCCCTAACTGTACATGAGAAAATGCAGCTGCTCCAGACGGTAAGCGCTCTGCCACAAGCCAGCCTTCATGGCGCTTTCTGGTTGCAGGCTCTTTGCTAGGGTCAGGCTTACCGAACCCTAGTGTTCAGCTTGCCATTTTATCACTTAATAATTGGGCCCCTTGCCCCAGTTTCCTTGTCCCTGTGTTTCTGCAGAGCCTGCATTCACCAGGCAGGAAGCTGACAGATTTCCCAGCAGGTCTCTTTCTTCCGTGGTGCCTTGGCCACAGTCACGGAACAGTGCTTGGAACATTCTTGAGGCTTGGAGTAGGGGTTCTGACTGCAGCATCCTTGCAGCCCAGGGAGTATGGTTTCCAGGTTACAGAGGACGTTCTGATCTCTTTTTATGGGAGGTAATTCACACATCATTTATTTAAAGAACGCTGTTTAACAACGAGCAGTCTTCCTGTTCACGGCAAGTACTACTGANCTTTTTCCTGCCATGTTTTTTTTTTTTTTTTTTTTTTTTTTTTTTTTTTTTTGTAATGTATCATTTGTCCTGTCCCTTCCCACTTGTGTAAGTCTGGCTAAAGCTTCCTACGGGTCAGAGAGTTTAAAAAAAAAAAAAATCAAGTGGTGTAAGACCTAGTACTTTCCTCGACATGGAAAAAGAATATATCAGTGAATTAGTCTCTTTCCTTCTGCCTTTCTGTTATAATACGTAGGAACTTAAACTGAGTCAGCTCCTGGCAGGATGGTCTCAGAGGCATCTGTATCTCAAAAATAGTTGCTCTAGCAGGTGTAAAATAAGAATTACACGAACTTCTGTGGATGAAGAGACTGAACGCCTTGCCCACATACACCACTGCATATAATTTGGGAACGTTGATCTTTGTGCCATATTGTCAACGAACTTTGCAACATGGAAGAAGTAGCTTTGTGAAATTAAGTCTGTATGAGAATAGCAGGCTAATTGGTCCTGTGAGAAAACTGGCTTTTGGAATCAGACCTGAGTTTGAATCTTACTTCCTTTTATAAATTTTGGACAATGGACAAGGTACTTAATCTCTGTGACCCTCAATTTTCTTCACCAGTCAGATGAATATAGTTCTTACCTTGCAAGGTTATTGTGAAAATCTAATGAAGGTTAAAAGAAAGAGTATGATACATCATAGGGCCACTAATATATGATAATCCTTTTAATTACTAAAAGCAGAACTGTGATAGGAATTTTTAAATGAGTGTGTTATTTACAAGAATAAAACTTAATGTCCTCTGGGATACCTGCTTTCCATTTATTCCTCATCAGAGTCATTCATTACGATGTGGCAGGCCTTTTATTTAAAACAGTCTATAAAAATATCCTACAGACTTAACTGAAATGATGCATAATATAGTGATGAAAATGTCAAAGTGTCATGTATTCTGTTGACCATGGAAATAGAGAGTCCACATTCCTGCACCGGAGTGTGGGAAATGCCCCGTGTGCCTGGCATAGAGCTGTAAAGAGGAGAGACTGGGTCCGGTCCTCACAAAGCTTCATCTCTGGGTGCGGGGGTGGTGACACACCATAAAGAAGCAAACAGAAAGGAAAAGAATGGTTGGTAAGGACCATGAAAGCAGTGAGTGTAGGATAATGAGAGAGCGTCTGCAGAGCTGACTTTATATGAGGTGCTGTGAGGGGAAACCTGAAGAATTATTGAAAACCATTAAGGGAAGAAGGAATAATCATTCTAACCATTAATTGCTTGGACAGTTAACAGAATTTAATTACTCTAATCACACAGCTGTAGCTGTACACTCACACCTCCTCCTGCCAGAGGAGCTTCCTGGGCTCCTTCTCATCCATCGTCTCCAACCATGTGTCTGTCCCGAGCCACTAGTTGGTCTCATGCAAGGTGATGAAGCTAAGAAACAGCTGCCATTCTAGCTCACACTGCGGCAGCTCACTGGAAGGGTGTGTGGCCGCCTGGTGTTTATGAGAACAGGACAGGGAAGGTAAGACGGTCTGAGTTCCCCCTGAAGACTGGGACGTTACCTGAGGTTAGGGATTACAGCATGTCGTTCTCTGGGGATAAGAGGAGAAAACGAATACTTGAGGTTATGTTGATGGTGTATCAACTCTTGAACTATGCATATCTTTTTATGAATAGGTTTTTTTTTTTGCAATTAGTTTTTATAGTAAAAATTTAATGAAAAGTAGAGCTTCTATATTTACCCCCCAGCACACGATAGCCTTTTCTGTTACCAACATTTTATTAGTGTCTGTGGCCATCCATGAACTTGTCCTGACGCATCATCATCCAAAGTTTATAGTTCACACTAGGATTCACTCTTTGTGTGGTACATTCTCTGAATTTTGTTAAGTACATAATGACATGTATCTACCTTTATGGGATCTTACAGAATCGTTCCACTGCCCTGAAAACCCCTGTGCTCTACCTGTTCATTCCTTCTTCCTTTCCCTCCCCACCCTTTTTTCTTCCTGCCACTCAAGCACTGGCAACCATTGGTATTTGTCCATAGTTTTGCTTCTGGAATGTGGTGTAGGTGGAGTGATACAGTATATAGCCTCTTCAGGCGGCTTCTTTCACTTAGCGATACAGTTTCACATTTCCTCCATGTCTTTTTATGGCCTGATGGCTCGTTTCAGTTTATCACTGAGTAACAGTCCACTGTGTGGACGTGCTACTGTTTAGTTTTCCATTCTTCTATTGAAAGACATCTTGGTTGATTCCAAGTTTTGGCAATTATGAATAAAGTTGCTGTAAACATTCATGTGCAGGTTTTTTATGGACACAGTTTTCAGCTTCTTTGGGTAAATACCAATGAGTATAATTGCTAGATCACATGGTAAGAGTGTGTTCAATTTTTTAAGAAATTGCCAAATCGTCTTCCCAAGGTTCTGTGCTATTTTGCATGCCCACCAGCAGTGAATGAATGATTCGGTTGCTCCCCACCCTCACCGGCATTTGGTATTGTCAGTGCTTAGATTTTAGACATTCTGTAAGAATTTTATGGTTTGAAGAAAGCTGGTTGTTTTTTTTAACTTGTGAGTACAGTGGAACCTGACAATAAAAAAAATTTTTTTTTAAGATTTGGTAATATATACAGGGTGAAATCTTACTCCATTTAACACGAAGTTTTAACTTAGCAGAGCACTTCCTTATGAATGGAAGTATATTCCCAACCTCTCAAAGCTTAAGGTTTTCTGTTTTAGGTAGGACTAATGAGAATTTTAATAAAGGCACCAAAGGCTGCTGTTGCTGAGAACTTTGACCAACCACAGTACCCAGAAGTCTCTCTCCTTTATGAGACATCTGCCTTGGGTTTTTACCCAGCAAGGGGCTGACCCCTCCTACCCCACCATGCCATATGCCTTCCTGATCCAACCCAGCACCTCTTCCCGTGTGCAGTTCCCCATCATTAGGACATGAGCTTAGCAGCCAAAACCTGGGTTGTAATGGTCAGGTTTTATAGTTCTCTTCTTTGCCTACTCTTGTTCAGTAGCCTGTTCTGCTTAATGGGTTTTAGGTGTTAGCCTTCACTTTATCTATCATTTATATCACTTTGTTTTATTTATTTTGAGAGTGAGAGAGTGAGAATGGGATAGGAGCAGAGAGAGATCCTTAGCAGGCTCTGTGCTATCAGTGCATAGCCCAGTGCGGGGCTTAAACTCACAAACCATGAGATCGTGACCTGAGCCGAAACCAAGAGTCTGACGCTTAACCAGCTAAGCCACCCAGGGGCCCTGATTTTCAGTGAAAAACTATTTGATACTTTACAGACTTAAGACTGTTTGGAACTCAAGGCATTTTAAATTAAAAGGCTTTCACCGTACATGATAAAGTCCAATATAACCCATATAGCATTAAAAGAAACATAAAATACGTATACATCCCACCATGGGGAGTTGGAAGAGATATAGGTAACACAGTGCATTTGCTATGCGTGTATCACTTGCTTATCAGTTATTTTCTATAAGGTAGATATTCACATTTAAGAAAAGTGACACTCCATGAAGTTAAGCCATTTTAACCTTTGTTTTAGGCAGTTGCTAGCATCCCAGTCAGATCTGACCCCAAAACCCCTCTCTTCACTCCATACCAAAATTTTTGTAAAGCCATATTTAGTAACTGATTTTAAAAATTTAGCATTTCAGGGGTGCCTGGGTGGCTCATTTGGTTAAGCGTCCAACTCTTGTTTCAGCTCAGGTCATGATCTCATGGTTCCTGAGTTCAGGCTCCGAGTCAGGCTCTGCACTGACAGTGTGGAACCTGCATGGGATGCTTCTGCGTGCTCTCTCTCTCTCGCTCTCTCTCTGTCTCTCTCTCTCTCTCTCTCTCTCCCTCCCCATCGCTCCCTCTCCCTTTCCCTCGCTTTCTCCCTCCCTCTCTCTTTCTCTCTCTGACCCTCCCCCACTTGTGCTCAATTGCTCTCTTTTTCTCAAAATAAACTTTAAAAAATTTAAAAAGTAACCATTTCAACATGAAACATTGTGGAGAGGGAAGATAAAGGAGATATTCTTTGGGATATGAGATGTATGCCTGCCAGAGAAGTTACGTGTATTGTTGGAAAGAAAATAAAAATTATTTGTTTGTTGAATTGAAATGCCAGGTTATGCTCTTTCTGTAATGTTTGAAATATTGCCTCATTTCTTATTTTGAGTCTGAGGTTATTGGGTACTTCTTTCTGGTATTATTTTACTTCTGCCTTGTTTTAATTTTCACTGTGGCTTTGATCTATTGGATTTCTTTGGAATTAATGATGCATTTTTTGAAAAGAAAAATGCAGCACAGGTTTAAATGTCTGCTTACATACCAGCTTGCAAAGAAGGTAAGAATGTGATTTTGATTAGAAAGATCGTTATCTCTGACCCTACATGTTAGAGAGTGGACCAATCAGATATTTCACGGTACTGAAGCTCAGTCCACTGGCTTTCTTCACCATTTATTTCAGAGACATTTATCGAGCCCCTGGATACTAGGGCAGTGTAGCCACAAAGAAGAATAAGGTAAAGTTTTTGTCCTCCAGGAACTTGCAGATTAATGAGGGGAGCAGGTAAGTAAGTAGATGATCTCTCTGTGAGATGATGTCATGGAGGAATCTGTAGTATATGGGGGGGGGAGCACCTCAGAGGGCACTTCACCCAGAAGGAGATGGCCTGGAAAAGCTTCCTGGAGTTGCGTTATGTGAAGGAGGGGATGGAATGACAAAGCCTAAATTAGGGTAGTTGCGGACATGCTGGGAAAACTTAGATGGATTTGCGAGAGGTTAGGATAGAATTGATCAATTAAGTTAAGGTTGTGAAGGAGAATGTGGTTAAAGACAACTTCCAGCCTTTAATAAGGGCGTTACTGTTCACTCAGAAGGCAGATGTAGGCGAAACAGTTTGGGGGAGATGTGGTAGTTAGGGCATGATGAGTGTGAGGTGCTTTTGAAGATGAAGGCAGAGATACCCAGGAGCTGGTTGAACATGCTGACGGGTGGTCAGGGAAGAACTCTAGGCTAAAGATGCATATCGTTAAAGTCATTAGCATTATGGAAGATAGTTGAAATACTTGAACTATTACATAAATATCCAGAATGAAGATGTAAAATGAGAACAATAAAGAGCTGAGGATGGAACCTGGAAACCTGGGTTTTGAAGTAATGGACAGAGGAGGAGGAAGCTGAGAAGACTGGCAGGAGGTAGAAACTAACCTTTATGTACTGAAAATCTAGATAATTGGCCATGACATCTTATCTTGTTTATATAATCTTGAAAAACATATATAAAGCCAGAATTTGGGATGCCAGGAACTTGTGCACCCGCAGACTGGACTGAATGCTCTGGAGGTGCTCCCACGAATAGTGCTCTCCTCTGTGACTCTGTTGGAAGTGGAATTAGAAGCAAAATCTGTTGAAACATTGCCCTCTTCACTGCAGTAGTGGTACTTCTTGGCCATTTGAACAACCCCAGCAAGGTCACTATTTTTACCATTCAGATTAGTGGACATTTACTGAATGATTTCTTTATTCAGGCCATCTTCAGGGATGAAGACAAATTCCCCTGACCTCACAAAGCTAATGATTTATTAGGCATAGGAAAGAGAGCTACATAAAATCACCATAATGTCATTCAGAATGAGTACCACAGGAGAGGCATAAACAGTACATAAAGCGGGAACATGCAAGGTGGAATCTTCAAGGAGGAGATGACATTTGAATTGGTTTTGAAGTATATGGAGCGTTTACAATTTACATAGTTATAAAACAGGAAAGGGGAGTTCCAAATGGAGGCAAAAGAAATTGAGAGTCTAGAGCATACTAGCGACTAAAAAGTAGTTCAGAAGAACAGGGGGTGTATTAAACGAAGGGGTATAATGCAGAATAGGATACAGAGGCAAGCCTATACCAGGTCATGGGAGACCTTAAAGATTATAATAATAATTCTAAATAACAGTAGAATGCAGTCACTGAAATGTTGAAGAATTACAAGAGCCAAGGTATGCTTCACAAAGAACCTTCCTTTAAGCACACATAGTGTCAGGAATGGGAGGAGTGTTACATACTTAAGGCTTAATGTATGATATTTCAGTAAGAACTTAGACTTATGAAGACTGGTGAGTTTTTTGGTTTTGTTTTTTAATTCTCAAGTTCGTTAACATACAGTGTAGTCTTGGCTTCAGGAGTAGAACCCAGTGATTCATCTCTTACACATGACACACAGTGCTCATCCTGAAACGTTCTCCCTTAATGCCCATTTAACCTACCTCCCACCTCTTCACCCCCATCAACCCTGTTTGTTCTCTGTATTTAAGAGCCTCTTATGGTTTGCCTCCCTCTCTGTTTTTATCTAATGTTTCCTTCCCTTTCTCTGTGGAATTGCTCAAATTCCACATATGAATGAAATCCTATGATATTTGTCTTTCTCTTAACTGACTGACTTCACTTGGCATAATACACTCTAGTTCCTTCCAAATTGCTACAAATGGCAAGATTTCATTCTTTTTCATTGCCGAATAATATTCCATTCTTTATCCATTCATCAGTTGATGGACATTTGGGCTCTTACCATACTTCGACTATTGTCAGTAGGGCCGCTATAAACATTGGGGTGCATCTGCCCCTTCGAATCAGCATTTTTGTATCCTTAGGATAAATGCGTATTAGTGTAGTTGCTGGGTCGTAGGGTAGTTCTGTTTTTAATTTTTTGAGGAATCTTCATACTGTTTTCCAGAGTGGCCGGCACCAGTTTGCATTCCCACCAACAGTGCAAGAGAGTTCCCCTTTCTCCACATCCTTGCCAACATCTGTTGTTTACTGAGTTGTTAATTTTAGCCACTCTGACAGGTGTGAGGTGCTGTCTCATTGTGGTTTTGACCTGTATTTCCCTGATGATGAGATGTTGAGCATCTTTTCATGTGTTTGTTAGCCATCTGGATGTCTTTGGGTAAGTGTCTATTCATGTCTTCTGCCCATTTCTTCACTGGATTATTGGGGGGAGGGTTGAGTTTGGTAAGTTCTTCATAGATTTTGGATACTAACCCTTCATCTGATAGGTCATTAGCAAATATAAGACTATTTTTTAACTTTTTATTTTCTCCTTGGGGAATAGTGAGCATGGAAATCATATTGTATGGCTTTCTTAGAAGCCTAACAGGTAAAACTAAAAAGTAGAACTAACCGAACTCTGAGAAATTACTCTCTATGGCCCATGGTTCATGGAGCACAGTTTTTGAGTCTAGAACAATGGCTTGTGCCATTTTCATCATCACAGAGAACTTTTGCTTTCAACCTTCATGGTCCCTACATTGGCGAAAGATTTTTGTCTTTTAAGAATGTTAATAAAAAGTTAATGTTTCATATTTGTTTTATTGACCAAGACAATTTCCAGTTCAGTCAAATGTTTACAAAGCTCAGTTAATAAGATTGGAGCCAGAACTTAGTCTCAGGCACGTAGTTGTGGGTGTCTTGAAATGTGGAAACTGACTCGTCACCCGTCTGCCCTGTCAGGAGAAAGTTCCCCTTTCCCCATACCTCTGTGGATACAGGGGCCCAAGTTAAAGCCTATATGTCACACCTACTCGCACGCTTCTGAGCTTTGTGGAGTTACAAAGAATAACTGTAGTTATTCTTTGCCCAGAACTACTTTTCCCTTCAAATGTAATTTTCTTTTTTATTGCACAGAGTAATACAAGTTTGTTACAGAAAAAAAAAAAATCTAAAAAAATCTTCCAGGTCTTTTTCTCAGCAAACATACATAGAAGCCTTTATTAAAGATGGACTCTTATTCTGTATTGGTTTTGTAACTGTTTTCAGTGTCAATAAAGAAATTCCTGCAACAGTGTTTTTAAAAGCTACATAGTGTCTTCATTTCTAATTTTATAACTTATTTAACAAATGAGTCCCTTATGATTGGATGTTTGGGTTTTCAACTTTCTGAGATAACAATTTTGCCTTGAGTATTCTGTAACTAAATCTTTATACACATCTTTATTTATTTCTTTGGGCTAAATTCTCAGAAGTGAAATTGCTGGATAGGCACACTTGAAAGATTTTTGAAAGGTCCACCAAATTGCCCTCCAGGAAATTTAGTAGTGATATTTCTACCCAGGAGTTTTTACATTCTAATTAGGAATTACAATGCATACAGGTAAAAAAGATCACTTTATTGTTAGGAAGGAGTAATGCTAAGTCAAAATTACTAACAAACAATTAAGAGTTGTAGGCATTCAGAGGAAAGAGATAACTTTTAATAGGGAATAGGTATCTTTCATGAAAGATGACAAATTGAAGATAGTTCTTTTTTTTAGTGTTTATTTTATTTTTAGAGAAAGCGACAGAGCACAAGCAGAGGCAGGGCAGAGAGAGAGGGAGACACAGACTCTAAAGCAGGCTCCAGGCTCTGAGCTGGCAGCACAGAGCCCAACGGGGGGTGGGGGGGGAGGTCTTGAATCCACAGACTGTGAGATCATGACCTGAGGTGAGTTAGCACTCAACTGACTGAGCCACCCAGGTGCCCCTAGAAATAGAAGATGGTTCTTAAAACAAGGGAGGGATGAGCAGGAGGGAGGCACCCCGTTGACAGAAGCCACAGGTGGGACACACAGACGGGGTCTCTGATCTACACAAGGGCCTCATTTGAAGAGTCCAGGAAGAGGCGCCAGGAGGAAGGTTGACCTTATCAGGTGTTCCTCCCTCTTTGGTTTCTCATAAATGTGCTGAACACAGGCTCTCCTCAGTCTGGGTGAACAGGCAGCTGCCAGCACCTGAAAAAATCAAAATGTGTAAACCCGGAGCTCAGACCTCCTGAAAAATCTGTTCATTTTCTGGGAGAAATGAGTTTTGGGTTCAGAAAACTTAGAAAGTCATATTCCATTTAAAAGTCAGTAATGTATTTATTAAGATGTTGAAGTTGAATTCACATTTCACTGTTAAATCCTTTTATTATCAGCGAATAAATGGTTGTGCATGTTTACATTGAGTATTGTGACACGCTTCCATGTGATCATCTTCACTAAAATTTCAAAGCCATTGAAGTAACATTTCCCTGTTACTGTCGGCTCAGATTACATATTACAATATATTTCTCTTTGTGTTGTATGATTAGTTCTTTAAATGACACACCAGATTTTACTAATTAAATCTCTCTATTAATTGGATTGTTGAAAGATAAATAGTTCTGAATTCTTTTGCTTTGGTGGTTTTGTGTTTAGAGCCATAGTGAGGCTTTTAGTGCCCTGAGCCATGCTTCTGCTTTTTAAGCCGTGCTATATCAGCCAGTATATTGCAATGTTACAACGTTGAGCAGTAAGATGGCCCTTTTTGACATTGACTTCATAGATTTGAGGTATGTGGAGAGTGTTTGACACGTTATGTCCCATAGAAATACTGAAATAAAAATAAAATGCAGAGCTCAGGCCCCGACTTTTGGCCCCGTTTTGTAGGCCACCGCCTAGTTGTCAGTTCATACTGTGAGCCTCCTTACCTCCGTCAGTTCAGTGGCGTAAACGTCCTTTGGGAAGAAGATTCACAGGTGTTACTGCTGTTTCCCACCTGTATTGTGGTTCTCTCTTCCAGCAGACCTGTTTTCATAATGTTCCACCATGTGACTGGTAAACTGTATCAGTGATGTGCTACCATGGGGCAGCCAACAGAGCTCTTGATTGGGAGGGGCAAGAGCCCCGTCCAGCAATTGCAGATAATAAGCAAAGAACCAAGAAACTAGAACTAACTCACTGTTACATGCATTAGGCTGTCAACCAATCCTAAGGACGTCCCTCCCAGGTCTTAATTAGATTCAGTAAGTCACCAGGGAACATTAACTCTACAAGGTCGGAACCCTTCCACTTGATTCATATAAGTATATGAATATATTTATAAATAAAGGATATAAATAAAGGTTTATAGTGCCACAGTTTCCCCTAGCTTTATTGAGATATAGTTGACATAGACCATTGTGTTAAATGTAAGGTGTACAACATGTTACTGGATATACTTGCATATTGTGAAATAATTCACATTCTAGTATTATTAGCTAACACCTCTATAGCATTACTGTGTGTGTGTGTGTGTGTGTGTCGTGATAACATTAACCGTTTACTTTCTTAGCAACTCTCAAGTATCTAATACAATATTGTTAACTATAATCACCATGTTGTACATTAGATCCCCAGAACTTATCTTAAAACTGGAACTTTGTACCTTTGACCAACATCTCTCACCTACCCCTTAGCCTCTGGTAACTACCATTCTAGTCTTTGATTGCTGTGTTCGCCTTTTTTTAGATTCCACATATAAGTGATATCATACAGATTTCATCTTTCTCTGTCTAACGTGATGCCCTCAAAGTCCATCCATTTTATTGCAAATGTCAGGATATCCTTTTTTCTCCATGGCTCAATAATATCCCATTGTGTATGTATAATATGCCATATCATCTCTCCATCCATCTGAACTGGATACTTGGGTTGTATTCATTTCTGCCAGTTGTGAATAAGGTTGCAATGAATATGAGAATGCAGATAACTCTTCAAGATCCTGTTTTCTTTTCCTCTGGATAATATACCCAGAACAGGTATTTGTGGATCATTTGGTAGTTCTGTTTTTAGGAACCTCCATGCTGTTTCCATAGAGGCTGTACTGGTTGCATTCTCCCCAACAGTGCACAAAGATTCCCTTTCCACGCTCTCACCAGTACCTTGTTATCTCTTGTCTTCTTGATGACAGCCAAATTTTACCAGGTATGAGGTCATATCTCACTGTGGCTTTGATTTTCATTTCCCTCTTAATTAGTGATATTTGAGCACCTTTTCTCGTACCTATTGGCCATGTGTATGTCTTCTTTGGAAAATGTCTATTCAGTTCCTCTGCCTATTTTTTTAAAATTTTTTAGTGTTTTATATATTTCTGAGAGAGAGACACACACAGTGTGAGCAGGGGAGAGTCAGAGAGAGAGAGGGAGATAGAGAATCTGAAGCAGGCTCCAGGCTCTAAGCGGCTGTCAGCACAGAGCCTGATGCGGGGCTCAAACCCACGAACTGTGAGATCATGACCTGACCCAAAGTCGGACGCCCAACCAACCGAGCCACCCAGGCACCCCTACTCTGCCTATTTTTTAATCACACTATTTGAAGGGATTTTGTTTTTGGGTTGTTGTTCTTTTGTTTTGTTTTGCTATTGAATTGTAGGACTTCCTTATATATTTTGGATATTAAATTTTTATCGTATATATGGCTTGTAATATTTTCTCCATTTTGTAGGTTGCCTTTTCATTTTTGTTCGTTTTGCTGTGCAGAAGCTTTCTATTGTGATGTAGCCTTATTGACTTTTGTTTACTGTGTTTCTGGTATCTTATCAGACACAACCTGTTGCCAAGACCAGTGTCATAGAGATTTATCCCTATGTTTTCTTCTGGAGTTTTATGGTTTGGAGTCTTCTTTTTAGGTCTTTAATCCATTTTGTGTTATGTTTTGTGAAAGGAGTCCAGTTTCATTCTTCTAAATGTGGTTATCCAGTTTTCATACCACCTTTTATTAAAGAGATCATCCTTTCTCCACTATTTTCTGCTCCCTTGTTAGGTATTAATTGTCCATATGTGCAAAGATTTATTTCTGGGCTCTCTGTTGTGTTGTTCTGTGTTATCTCTTTCTGTATAAGTACCATACTACCGGCTTGGTTACTTTAGCTTTGTAGTATAGTTTGAGGTCAGGATTGTGATATCTCTGGATTTGTTCTTTCATAGGATTGCCTTGGCTTGTTGGAATCATTAGTGATTTTATGAATTTACGATTCATTTTTCTGTTTCTGTGAAAAATGCCATTGGAATTTTCATAAGGATTGCATTGAATGTATGGATAATTTGAAATAGTGTGGGTATTTTAACAGCATTAATTCTTCTGATCCGTGAATATGGGATATCTTTCTATTTATTTGTCTTTTTCAAATTTCTCTCATCAAAGTTGTACCAGTTTACAGTATAGTGATAATTCACCTACTTAATTAAAATTATTCCCAAGAAGGTTTTCAATGTTGTTATATATGCATGGGGTAGTATTTTTAAATTTCTTTTTCAGATAACTTACTTTTAATCTAAAGAAATGTTACTGTTTTTGTTTCTTGCAACTCTACCTAATTTATTCATTAGTTCTAACAGTTTTTGGTGGAGTCATTAATATTTTCTATACATAAGATCATATCTGCAAACAATAACCAGTTTACTTCCTTTCTGATTTGAATGCCTTTTTTTTCTTCTCTGATGCTTTTACTAGGACTTCTAGTACTATGTTGAATAGAAATAATCAGAATGGGCATCCTTGAATTGTTCCTGATCCTAGAGAAAAAGCTTTCAACCATTACTGAGTATAATGTTAACCATGGCTTGGTCATATATGGTTTTTATTATGTTGACGTATATTCTCTCTCTGCTGAGTTTTTAATCAAGAAAAGATTGTTGAATTTTGTCAAATGCTTTTTCTAATCTATTGAGATGATTATATGATTTTTATTTTTCATTTTATTAATTTGCTATATCACATTTAAAATTTGGATATGTTGAACCATACGTGCATCCCAGGGGTGAATCCCAACTTAATCGTGTTGTGTGATTCTTTTACTGTGCTGTTGAATTTAGTTTGCTAATATGTTGCTGATAATTTTTCCATCATCATTCCATAATCGTCTCATGATCTTTTATATTTTTTGTGGGATCAGTTGTTAAGTCTCCTTTCTAGTTTCTGATTTTTAGTCTGCTTTCTTTTTTCTTGAGTTAGACTAGCTAAATGTTTGTTAGTTTTGCTTATCTTTAAAAAAACCTAGTTACTGGTTTTGGTGATCTCTCTTGATTTGTTTTTCTGGTCTCTCACTTATGTTTTTCCTGATCTTTGTATTTCATTATTTCTGCTAACTTTGGACTTCGTTTGTTCATTTTTTAGTTCCCTTGAGTGAAAACTTAGGTTATTTGAGATCTTTCTTGTTTCTTAATGTGGGCCTTTAACATTATAAGCTTCCTACTTAGAAATGCTTTTGCTGTATCTCACAGGTTTTAGTATCTTGTGTTTCCATTTTTGGAGATTAAAAAAAATGTTTTTTAAAATTTCTTCCTTCACCCAGTGGTTGTTCAAGATGATGATGTTGAATTTTACATATTTATGAATTTTTCAGTTTTCCTCTTGTAATTGTTTTCTAGTTTCATACCATTGTGGTGTTAAAGATACTCGCTAAGATTTTAGTCTTACAATTTGCTGAGAGTTGTTTTGTGACCTGTCATATGATCTGCCCTGGAGATTGTTCCATAATGTGCTTGAGAAGAACATGTATTCTGTTGCTGCCATGTGGAATGTTTTGTGTGCATATATCAGGTCCATTTATCCAAAGCATAGTTCATTTTCAACATTTCCATATTAATCCTGTTTGTCTGAATAGTCTAGCCATTGTTGAAAGTGGATTACTGAAGTTCTCTTTTCTTATTGTATCGGTATTTCTCCCTTCAGTTTGTTAATATTTACTAAATACATTGTATTGCTCCTATGTTGGGTGTATATATGTTTATGATTGTTATATTCTCTTAATGAAGTGACTTTATCATCATGGTATGCTATTTTTCATCTTTTGTTATTGTTTCTTATGGTATATTGCTGGAGGCCTGCTCCAGCCGGTCCAGGGGTCCCTGAAGGATGGACAGTGTCGGCAAGAGAGAGTGAGAGAGCCCCAAGAGTCTTTCTGATCATCAGGCAGGCATCTCTGTCCTGTCGGTTTTGGTGTCTTTATTTAAAGGTCCAATGACAACATGAGATCAGAAAAAGGAATCCTTACAATGGAAAACTCTTTGGGATAAGATGCCTTGAAAAGTGTACAAAAACCGGTTTTACAGAAGTATTCTTCAGAATTACCCCAATCGTAATGAGGTTGAGTAAATCTCACAACTAAGAAAATAACAGGATGTTCTTAGTGAAAAACAGGATGACATACATATTTGTTCTAAGTTAATAACACTAAGGTTAGGTCATAGGTTACGTGTATAGATGGGCTGGGAGTCATTCAGTCTGGCTCACAAGAGGACCAGTGTTTTGAGCTGGTTCATAAGTTGTTTGTGGAAACCTTTTTGACCTGATGCTGAATGTGTAAACACCATGGAGGCCCTAAATGTGTTGGCCTTTGTTTTTGGGTTGTTTTAGCTACTCTTATCTATCCTCATCCCAGCCGCCAGTGTGAGGGAGGGTGTTTGTGGAAAGTAGGCCTTAGGGAAGGGACTGCCATCCATCACCAGTTAGAAAAGGTATGAGTATTAACTTAAGTTCTGCCCTTATCTGTTCCTTAACTCTAAATTAGGCTCTTTGTCTCAGGGCCAGGCTCAGTTGTAACTTTTGTGTTCTTAACCCCCTTTATTATCTAAGTCTTGGATCTGCAAGGCCCATAGGAAGAGCCTTTTGACAATCATCCACAGTGCTTTCATCTAAAATCTCTTTTGAAGAGAAGGAATATACTTTTCCTTATGAGGAATCTGTGTGGGGAATATCGGTCTGATCTGGAATATTGTGAGGCCTGGTCAATACCAGCAGGCTCAATTCCAACATGAGCCAGTAGTAGCAGAAGGAGATACCAGTTTTCGTTTCTTATGGCAGGAGCTGTGCAAATGCTGTCATTTCCAGTGAGGCCACTGTGGCTCCCAGCAGTATATTTTGTCTCATATAAGTATAGCTACCCCTGCTCTCTTTTGGTTTCCAGTTGCATGGTATACCTTTTTCCAGCCTTTCATTTTTAAGGACTATATGTCCTTAAAGATGAAATGGGTTTCTTGTAGGCAGTATAATGTTGGGTCTTATCCATCCAGCCATTCTATGCCTTTTGGTTGGAAGATTTAATTCATTTTATTTAGAATAATTATTCATAGGTAAGGACTTACTAATGTTATCTCTTTTCTGTTTTGTCATCCCTTGATTTTTTCTTCCTCTCTTGCTATCTTCCTTTTTGAATTGATTTCCTATAGAGATATGCTCTCATTCCCTTCTCTTTATCTTTTGTTGATCTACTTTAAGTTTTTACTTTGTGGTTACCATGAAGCTTACATAAAACATCTTATAGATATAACAGTCTGTTTTATGCTAATAATGGCTTATTTCAATTGCATTCAAAACTTCTATTACTCCCCTCTTAGGTTTTTGGTGTCAAAATTTACCTCTTTTTATATTGTGTGTTCATTAGCCAATATTATAGCTATTGTTATTTTTTTATGTTTATTTTTGAGAGAGAGAGACAGACATAGCCTGAGTGGAGGAGGGAGAGAGAGAGAAGGAGATACAGACTCCCAAGCAGGCTCCAAGCTCTGAGCTGTCAACACAGAGCTCGATACAAGGCTCAGACTCACCAACCTTGAGATCATGACCTGAGCAAAGGTTGGACGCTTAACCAACTGAGCCACCCAGGTGCCCCATTGTAGCTTATTGTTATTTTTAATACTCTTGCCCTTTAACCTTTAACCTTCAATAATCTGGAGTTTTGTGGTGAACACACCACCATATTACAGCACTAGCATCTTTTGAATTTAACTATGTACTTGACCAGTTTATTGGATAATTTCATATGTTTTCATGTACTCTGAATCCTTTCATTTCAACTTGGATTCTTTCAGCTTTTGTTTGCCCAGGATAGTTGTCATCAACCTTTCATTTCTGAAGGACATCTTTGCTGGATAGAGTATTGTTGGTTGGAGTTTTTTTCTTTCATATCCTCCTAAGCCTGTAAAGTTTCTGCTGAGTAATCTGCTAAGAGCCTTATTGGAATTCCCTTGTCAGTTACAAGTTTCTTTTCTCTTGCTCTGTTTAAGATTCTGTCTTTGTCTTTGATTTTTGACAGTTTTATTATGTGTCTTGAAAGAAATTTCTTTGAATTGAATTTGTTTGGGGACCTAAAACCTTCAATAACTTGGATATCCAAATCTCTCCCCAGATGTGGGAAGTTCTCATCTATGATTTCTTTAAATAAGCTTTCTGCTCCCTTATTCCTCTTGTCTCCATCCAAGATTCCAGTGATTTACAGAGTGTTTCTTTTGAAGGTAAGTCATAGGTAATGTAGGCTTTTTTCACTCTCTTTCATTCTTTTCCTGTGTTCTTCTCTGACTAGATAATTTCCAAGTTTCTGTCTTCTAACTTGCAGATTCTTTCTTCTGCTTGATTTCTTCTGATGATCCTCCCTTCTGAGGTTTTATTTAATTCATGGTGTTCTTCAACTGCAGGGTTTCTGGGGCATTTGGTAAATAATTTCTGTCTTTTTGTTAAACTTCTCATTTTGTCTATACAGTTTTCCTGGCTCAGTTGAGTTTTCTGGTTATTTTGTTTTTGTTTTTTTTGTTTGTTTGTTTGTTTTTTGGTACCTTGTTGAACTTCCTTAAAACAGCTATTTTAATTTCTTTATCCAGTAAATTGTAGATCTTCATGTCTTTGGGATCAGCTGTTGGAAATTTTCTGTGACCTTTCGGTGGTGTCAGCCTTCCTAAATCGGTCACATTGCTTGAAATTTTGTGTTGCTGTCTTCACATCTGCAGTAGCAGTCACCTCCCTTAGTCTTTACTAACTGCCTTCAAGAGAGAAATGCCTTCTGTCACCCCTGGGTCAGCTACAGATTCTGAGGTTTTCTCACCTGCTCCACACTTCTTGCTTCTTATTGTGGCAGAATTTTTTTTAACTGGTATGTCTTCTCTTGATCTTGCAACACATCAGGCCAAATGCTCACAGCTTCCCTTTTGCTTTCCCAAGAATCGCACTAATGCTGCCGTGGTCTTTCCCTGACCTGCAGATTTGGGTCATGCTTAGCAGCTATCTTCCAGAGCTTGCTCCCACCACCAGTCAGGAGCAGGCACAGGGAGCTGGGCACAGGTGGTGGAGGGTATGGGTGAGGCACATGAGTGCTGGGGAGTTCCCATGGGCCACTTGGAGGGGTCTGTGTGTAGGGCNCTTGGGTAAATTCCTAGCAGTGCTATTGCTGGGTCATAGGGGAGTTCTGGTGTTAGTTTCCTGAGGAACCTCCACACTGTTTTCCAGAGGGGCTGCACCTGTTTACGTTCCCACCAACAGTGTAGGAGAGTGCCATGGGCAGGGTTCTTGATCGGATGCATGACACCGTGAGGAAGATTCACCCCCTTTATTCTCAGAGTCCTGCCTGCCAGTCTCCTAGCCTTTTCCTGCCCCCAACCATGCAGCTCATGGTTTAGTATTCTGGATGGAGTGAGACACATGGGCCTTTTTGGCAGCATTAGGCACAGCAGGGGAAGCTGGGCACTCTCTCACTTGCTCTCCTTCCACCATGGGAAGAATAGTGGACACAGTCTCTCAGCCCTCAGTTGTGCCATCTCGGGGGAGGAGTGACAGGCGTGAAGTCACACTGTTGCTCTTGTCCTCTCCAGTGTGCTAGAATTTCTCCCCTGGAGACCTGGACTTGCACAAGGGTTCTTGTCCGTGGGTGTTTCTTTAAGGTGCTGTTCTCCCACTGCCGAGAGGGGCTGGAGCCAGCTCACAGCTGGGAATGTGGTCTGCGTGCCTGTTACCCAAGCGCGGTTGGGTGAGACTCCTCTCAGGTCTCTTGGTGTCTAGTGCTGGGATCCCACAGCTCCCACAAAGCCGTGCTGTCCATGGAAGGACGCCACATGTTCTTGGGAGGAACACGACTGGGAATGTCTTCTGCAGCCATGTTGCTGACCTCACCCTCTAGCACTGCACCATTGGGAAGAGGCTTCTTCTGAAGAGACCACATTGTGACCATATTTTGCTTTCTTGCTTACCTTATATTTTCTAGATTCATCGCATTATTCCCCTTTTGGGAGACTTACCTATTGAACATCTATATTGTTGTTTAATAATTAATTTGTTATACAAATTGCTACTTATTTGCTATGCAAAGTAGGATAAAATACCTTTCTAGAATTTGAACTGGTCCACAAAGCAGCACAGCTGCTAATTATGAAAATATTTGGGTTACATAAATTTCCCATCTTCCTTTTATTATCTGAACCAGCTATTTCCTGCAGGGAATATAATGTTCACGACCACATTAACAAAGGATGCATTAGTAAAGCCCACTAATTAGGCGGCTTCTGATGAGCTGCACTGAGATTCACTTGAAATACAGGCAGGGCAGAAATCAGTATTATCTTGTACCAAATAAGTCCTGGTACTCTAGCCAGGGGGACTTGCACAGGATGGGCAGTATGCAAGCAGATTAAGACTCCATACTTTTTTTTTTTTTTTTAAAGCCCCCTTCCACTAAGAATTATTATCTTTGCTAACTTAATTTCCCATCATGGAGAACTCTTTTCATGTTTATGTCTTCAAGTACCCTTTGAAAACATAGTTGTTTGAGGCTGTAAGTAGTTTCATAGTGCTGTCTCATTTGTCTTTCCTCCAGTGGTGGGAGAGGATGGCTGCTGAGTCAGAGCATTGAGCATTTCTGGGAGGTGAAATGGGAAATTATTTATGGCTCTGCTTCAAGCTGGGCATAAGTAGATATGCTGATTAGGCACATTCACTCATAGCTAGGCATGCTTCTTAGGAAGTAATATACTCCATTGGAACTTGAGCAATTTGTTCTTTTTTGGAATACATCATATGCTTGGAATATAGTATTTCTATGATTTTTTTTCTTTTCTATTATATAACATCAATGTGAGAATTTATCTGAAAGGAAGTAGTTTATAAGCAGAAAGGAAATTAATGTATTGAGTATTACTATGTTCTTGACTTTATATAATTTTAAGTAATTCTTAGAGCAATTCTGCCAAGTAAGTTATATAATCTTCACCTTTACAGATAAAGAGACTAAGGCCTAGAAATGTTAGTTGATTGACTAAAATTTGACTGTGTTAGTGCCAAATCAGTGTTCTTTCCACAGCTAATTGTTTTCTTTCTTGTCTTCCAAATACTAACTGAAGCTAGTCAACTCATTGCTTTCAATAGCCTAGCTTTGGAGCTAAATTTAGAGTCCTTGGGTTTGTATCCTATGTTTATAATCTGGATACAATTGTTTAATCATTGTAGCATGAAGCTAATGCTCCCCAACCAAGGATGTCCCTGGAGATAGATGGTGTGATCTGTGTACAGCGTGTAGCGTGGTGCCCGGCCGTTAGCAGGCCCTTCACGAAGGGTTGCTGCTGCGAGGGCTGCTAGATGAGCTTTAATTCTGCTTTAATCCTGCATTCAGTAATTGGGTCCTCTTTGAACATGATGATGGTATCTCACAGTACTTTGAGAATGTTCTCCTGTTTTGCTTTTTCTTCTATTTTTAATGTATAAAGTGATTTCCTGTACCTTCAGGAACTAGCTTTATGTTTATGGTCTGTGCCTCAGGTGTACGCAGAACACTGCAGTAATAATGGTTCTTTGGTTTTTTAAATTGAAGTATAGCTGACACACAATGTTACATTAGTTTCAGGGGTACAACATAGTGGTTCCCCAACTCTGTACCTTATGCTGTGCTCACCACACGGTGACACGTCTGTCACCATACAACACTATTACAGTAACATTGATTATATTCCCTATCCTGTGCCCGCGATTTATGCATGCCATTACTGGAGGTCTGTTCCTCCTGCTCCCTTCACCCATTTCACCTGTCCCCTGCCTGCCCTCTGGCAACAATCAGTTCTCTATGTTTATGGGTCTGTTTCTGCTTTTTGTTTGTTTTGTTTTTCAGATTCCACATATGGGCAAAATCATATGATATTTTTCTTTCTCAGTCTGACTTATTTCATTTAGCATAGTGTCCTCTAGATCCATCCATGTTGTTGCAAATGGCAAGTGCTTTGTTTCTTTTTATGGCTGAGTAATATTCCTATCTGTAGATCTGTGTGTGTGTGTGTGTGTGTGTGTGTCTGTGTGTCTGTGTATATGCCACATCTTCTCTATCCGTTCATCTGTTGATGGACACTTAGGTTGCTTCCATATTTGGTTATTGTAAATGCTACAGTGAACATAGAGGTGCATATATCTTTTTGAATTAGTGATTTCATTTTCTTTAGATAAATACCCAGTAGTGGAATCATATGATATTTCTATTTTAATTTTTTGAGGAACCTCCATACTGTTTTTTATTGTGGCTATGTCAGTTGACATTCCCACCAACAGTGCACAAGATTGGTACACTCCATATCCTTACCAACACTTGTTATTTCTTATCTTTTTTATACTAGCTATTCTAATACCTCATTATAGTTTTGAATTGCATTTCCCTGATGATTAGTGATGTTGAGCATCTTTTCATGTGCCTCTTGACCATCTGTGTGTCTTCTCTGGAAAAATATGTATTCAGTTCCTGTGCCCATTTTTTAATAACTGAACTTTTTAAATGTTTTATTTCTGAGAGAGAGAGAGAGAGAGAGACAGCGTGAGCAGGGGAGGGTCACAGAGAGAGGGAGGGAGATACAGAATCCGAAACAGGTTACAGGCTCTGATCTGGCTGTCAGCACAGAGCCCAACGTGGGGCTCGAACCCACGAACTGCGAGCTCATGACCTGAGCCGAAGTCAGACGCTTAACCGATTGAGCCACCCAGGCGCCCCATCCTGTGCCCATTTTTAAATTGGATTATTTGGCTTTTTTGGTATTTAATTGTATAAATGCTTTGTATATTTTGGATTTTAACCCCTTGTCAGGATGTCATTTACAAATATCTTCTATTCAGTAGGGTGCCTTGTTGTTTGGTTGGTGGTTTCCTTCACTACAAAAGCTTTTTAGGTTGATGTAGCCCTAGTGATTTATTTTTGCTTTTCCCTTGCATGAAGAGAGACATACTTGGAAAAATGTTGCCAAGGTTAGTGTCCAAGAGATCACTGCCTATATTTTCTTTTAAGAAGTTTTATTGTTCAGGTCTCATATTTAGGTCTTTAATCTATTTTGAGATTATTTTTGTGTATGGTAAGAAAGTAGTCCAGTTTCATTCTTTTATATGTAACTAGCTGTCCAGTTTTCCCATCACCATTTATTGAAGAGCCTGTCTTTTACCCATTGTATATTCATACTTTTCATGGATTAATTAACCATATAAGCTTGGGTTTATTTGAGGGCTATCTATCCTGTTACATAGATATGCATGTCTGTTTTTGTACCAGTACCATACTGCTTTGAGTACTATAGCTTTGTAGTTTATTTTGAAATTTGGGATTATGATATCTCCAGCTTTGCTCTACTTTCTCAATACTGCTTTGGTCATTTGGGGTCTTTTGTGGTTCTATACAAATTTTAGGAGTATATTTTGTAGTTCTGTGAAAAATGCCTTTGGAATTTTGATAGGGATTACACTGAATCTGTAGATTGCTTTGGATAGTAGGACATTTTAACAATAATAACTCTTCCAGTCCATAAGCATACTATACCTTTCCATTTATTTTTGCCATCTTCAAATTTATTTCATCACTGTCTTATACTTTTCATAGTATAGATCTCTCATCTCCTTGGCTTAATTTATTCCTAGGGATTGGATTTGATTTGATATTTTTTGTTGCAAGTTTTTAAATTTTCTGTTAAGTTTATGTGTTCTGAGAGAGAGGGCACAAGTCGGGAAGGGGCAGAGAAAAGGAGAGACAGAATCCCAAGCAGGCTCCGTGCCACCAGTGCAGAGCTTATTACGGGGCTTGAACTCACAAACTGTGAGACCGTGACCCGAGCCGAGATCAAGAGTCAGATGCTCAACAGAGCAAGCCACCCAGGCACCCCTTTTGGTGCAATTGTAAGTGGGATTGTTTTCTTAATTCCTTTTTCTGCTACTCCATTATTAGTCTATAGAAATGCAACACATTTCTGTATACCGATTTTGTATTCTGCAACTTTACAGAATTTATTTCTAATAGGTTTTTTTGGTGGAGCCTTTAGGATTTTCTGTATTTACTATCATGTCATCTGGAAATAGTGTCAGTTTTACTTCTTCCTTACCAATCTGGATGCCTTTTATTTCTATTTCTTGTCTGATTGCAGCAGCTAGTATTTCCAGTACTTTGCTGATTAACAGTGGTGAGAGTGGAATACTGCTATAATGTTTGTTTTTCCAAGACCATGTTTGGTTCTTAGATACAGATTTTGAGTGGAGAAAGTTTATTTGATGTTACGTAATTTGACATTTGAGGTTCTCTTTTACTCTTGACCTGTATATGACAACTTAATACAACAGATGTTAGTATCTGGTATCCTGGGACCTGCTAGCCGCTGAGAGGGTCATCTAACTTTAATACAGATGGGTTGCTGTGGCAGGACAAGCACAGTCTGGAGCCAGAGTGCAGACACCAGGGTCCCCAGGTTGTGGATGACATAACCGTAGCTCCCTAGAATTGTGAGGATTGGATGAGACAGTGTGTAGGGTACCTGTGCAGTGCCTGGTGCATGGGAGGCCCTCTCTCCCCATCTGTTAATGGGAAGGTACTTATGACACACAGATATCCTGATGATGTTACAGTTTCTTTCTCTCTTGAATAATAATATCACTTTACCAACTCTCTGTTATTGGTAATTTTGTCCTATTTTAAGTGTTTGATTTCATAATGGATTTAGTTATTTATCAAGTAAATCATTGGATTTGTTCCCACCAGCGATACCAAGAAGAAGCAGGGAATGAGGAAAAGGAACAACAGCGAAGTGGAAGACGTGGGACCCACGAGTCGTAACAGAAAGAAGGCCAAGTGGGAGACCTTAGAGCCTTTGGACACGGGCCTGTCTTTAGCAGAGGATGAAGAGCTCGTGTTACATCTGCTCAAAAGTCAAAGCTAGATGCTCCGTGCTCTTCTCCTTGAGACCTCTGGTCCTGATTATGTGGACAAGAAGGTGAAAAAAACAATTGGCTTTGGGGCACTTAGGTAACATGAGTCCCATGCCCAAAGGATCTGTCCTTGGACCAAAGCAGTTCTGTCTCTAAGCTGCTTTCACGGGTCACGCTGGTGCCCTCCCAGAGCAAGCTCAGGGTGAGGGTGGGTTGCACAGTTTCTCCATCCCGTTTTCCAGCATGTGCTCTGTTAGATTTTATCCGTGCGCTCCAACATCTTCTCATTGGAAGTGCTTCCTTTGTTTTACCGGCAACTTCTGGAGACCTTGTTTCATTGTCAGAAATTCCTCTTTTGCTTACCATACAGGAATTTCTGTGTACTATTAAGCAAAATTGCTCATAATTTTGTTGTATTTAATATCTCTAAAGAGACAGTATGATGGACCAGTCCTGAGAAAAGTATTTTTGAATTGCAACGATAAATAAATAATAAACATATTTCCTATAAAGTACTAACGTTTTCATTGTGTCCCGTAATGTGAGAGCACTCTCAGGGGAAGGTCTCCGAGTATAGTGCTGGGCCAGTTCCGGACAGTGAATTTGTCACGTTCTTAATTAGGTTTCCTAAAGGTATTACTTAGCTTATACTTGCAGATTGCGCGGACGTTTTTGAAATTTGCTCAAATCCTGCATCTGGAGACTGTGCTCCACAACCAGCCCGAGTCAGCACCCAGTAGGCTGTAGTCGTCTCTGTCTGTCTGTCTCTCTCTCTGTCTCTGTGTGTCTGTCTCTCTCTCTCTGTCTCGCTCTGTGTCTCTGTCTCTCTATTTTTTTTAATGTTTATTTCAGAGAGAGAGAGAGACTGAGTGAGAGTGAGGGAGGGGCAGAGAGAGGGAGACACAGAATCTGAAGCAGCTCCAGGCTCCGAGCTGTCAGCACAGAGCCAGACGTGGGGCTCAAACTCATAAACTGTGAGATCATGACCTGAGCCCCAGTCAGACCACCTAACTGACTGAGCCACCCAAGCATCCCTGGGTCTTGTCTTAAGTGCCTCGGTCAGCAAGCAAGACAGAGCCTGGTTTTGGTTACAAATAATGGTCGGATTCTTTGTGGGGAAAGAAATTTGGCTTTGGCCTGCTGGTTTTACCGTAGATTTGTCACCCTCTCACTGTTGTGTCTCCTGCCCACTCCACACACAAGTGCACGCACATATGCTTCGATAACTGGGTGCTAATCACTCACGAATGCAAGGGAGCATATCCCACAGACACTTCCAGCTCAGCCTGCGTCCATACCGTCTCTGCTTGGTGTGATCTGTGTCCCTCAAGGGCAGCACGGAGACACTCGACCGCCCTTCACTTGGCTGCTCCTGTCGGTCGTCTGCGTGTGACTCTTCTATCCACTGTTGGTCCGTTATCCTCCCCGCTTCTGTCTTCATTCAGACGTCACATTCCCCTCCTGACCTGCTCCCATTACTGCAGTGACCCCCGGCTGGTCCTGGGGTAGCTGCGCCCTCCCGTGGCCACAGCTGCCACGTAGCACCGAGCTGAGCGGTTTCTTCTGTTACGGAGCTTACCGTGCAGCGTCCCAGACGTCGCCTGTCAGCCCCTTGCCCCTGTTATGTGGCACGTTTCTAGACTGTGCTTCCCCAGCCTGTGCACTCCTAGAGCCACGGACAGTGCCTGCCCTTTAACGGGTTCTCATTAAGGCTTGTGGAATTAATGAACAAATAGCAATAGGCCAAGACGATTAAAAGTATGTGCCCTCTGGTAGGAAGCATGTAGAATGTTAAGAAAGGACACCTGGATAAAATGGCTGTTACGGGGAAGATGACTGTAATGGGGAGATCGGTGGGAAAGGAATTAGGGTACGACAGCCAGGGAAGAGTTTGAAACTAAATGTTCTGGCCCATGATCTCTTGGCCTCGAATATTTCCAAAGGGCCAAAGTATGTAAACTGAAGGTTTACATATTTCAGTTTGTCAAGAGCGTGTAAACTGAAGGTTTACCGTTGATTCACTGTGCAGTTTTGGATTTTGTTTGTTCTGACCCCAATAAAGGAAGGATTAAGGCAGTATATTCCATGTTTGTAAACATTCAATAAATATATCACCATGCCTTTAGTTCATAAACTACTTTGAGTTGTATTCTGTCCCTGTAACTGACTGGATCCTGACTAATCTGTACATTGTAGGGGATTTTAGTTTGCTGGTTTTGAAAAGTAATTAAAACCTCAGAACAGTGTTCATAGAAAACTCAGGTAAACAGCACAGGGTAGATTTTGTTTCGTGTTTATCGTATGGTATTATTTGTCAGCAGATATTCACTGCACCACCACCCCCCTTCCTTCTTTGCAAAGCATAATTTTTCTCCTCCGCTCCCTTTGGGCCTGCTGCATGGCTGACTCTAGCCCGTGGAATGTGGTGGAAGTGACGGTGGGCCAGTTATAAGCAGAGCCTTGAGGGTGTATTGATGTTCCCATCAGGCTTCTACCCTCTGAGACCAGGACCAGAGAGAGGGTAGTGCTTCCGTCTGGGTCCAGGCCGAGAAGACATGTTAGACCTGTGGCCACCACGTCCCCTCGAAATCTTGGGGAGCAAGAAATCCTCTAAGACTTGGGGGGGAGGACTTTTCTCAGAGAAAAAAGATAAAGGAAACTTCTAGCCAACGAGCAAGAGCATTCATCCACTCAATAATCCTTAATAAATTCAGCAACTACCATATGCCAGGCTCTGTGCTTGTGAGAGATGCACACAGTTCCCTCCCCTGCTCCCGTATAGTGGGGGAAAGAGGGAAGCGGCTTCATAGTTTTTGTGCATCATGAAAGGAGGTGGAAACTGAGTGAGCATTGTTGCCGGAGTGCAGGAAGGGGGGACAGAGATAGTGACTTGGCCGACGACCCAGAGACTAATTCTTGCTCGATGCTTAACTGAGGCTATGAGGCTGTTCATCAGACCCACTCATGCAAAATGATCCCTGAAATTACATGAGCCTCTTAGAGCAGATAGCCCAGCAGCCCAAGCCTTTGGGAGGCTGCTGGCTCGTAAGCTTAACGTGGCCTTTTAGATTTGTTTGGAGCTATAAAAAATGGGTAAGTTTAATTAAATGTAATTAATTTTGTTATACAACATTTGAAATATGCTGAACATGAAAAGTCATCTCCATGCCTGTCAGAGTGTGCCAGAGGATGCAGATGTTCCTGGGAGATGGGGGTGGGGTGGGGGGTGGGGGAGCAGAGATGGGAGGTGGCGATGTAGGTAGAGGTGAAAGAGCCTGTGACCAATATTTGGAAAACTTGTTTCAGATCTTTTAAGACTATTATTTATTGGGGAAGGGGCAGATAAAGAGCAAGAAGAGGGGCGCCTGGGGGGCTCAGTCGGTTAGGCGTCCAACTTCGGCTCAGGTCATGATCTCACAGTTCGTGGGTTCAAGCCCCGCACCGGGCTCTGTGCTGACAGCTTGCTCAGAGTCTGGAGCCTGCTTCCGATTCTGTGTCTCCCTCTCTCTCTGACCCTTCCCTGCTCACGCTGTCTGTCTATCTGCCTCTCTCAGAAATAACTAAAACGTTTTTTAAAATTGGAAAAAAAAAAAAAAAAAGAGCAAGAAGAGAGGATCCCAACCGCACTCAGCATGGAGCCCATTGTGCAGCTCAGTGTCACAACCATGAGATGACGACCTGAGATGAAATCAGGAGTCGGATGCTCGACTGAGCCACCCAGGCGTCCCTAGGACCCTTTTAACCAGCAGTGCGATTGCAGTGTGACTTTCTTCCCCAGGCCCTGCTGATCAGATAGCCCAGGGCAGACTGCTCTTAGGCCGTCTCCCCCGGTGCCTGCTGAGCCGGGGATTGGCAGCCAGCCCAAAGGCCAGCTGGGAGCCTGGGAGAGAGGCTGAGACTCAAAGCCCTGGCCACACAGGGACACACTGGGCCACTGAAACTTACCTGGTTGACCAAAAAGGGATAGGAGGCAGACCAGGGAGCACGCCACGCAGAAAGTGAGCTCGGACTGGGCGTTAGGTGGGGATCTGGAGAAAATAGAGAGGAAGCGGTGAGGGGTCCCTGTTGGTCGTGGACCATGAGGCAAATCCAGGGAAACTGCAGGCTGGAACAGTGGAGACCTGCAGACCCCTCTTGCTGAGATCTCCGAGGTCCACGGTGGCCCTTGAGGGCATGTCGTCATGAGGCTTTGCCTGCTCCGTGGTCTTATCAGAGTCCTGTGCACGTCTGTCTCCTTCACGACCCCCTGGCCTCAACCAGTCCACGTGAGTCCTTGGGGTTTCGTACCCAGCAGAGCTTCAGTGAACGCAGGATGCTCTGATGCCGTGCTGCTAGACGTGAGTGTGCAAGGGCAGCACCAGCGGCATCTTGCCCGAGTGCTAATCCCGGACAGTAGGTCTGAGGCGGGGCCTGAGAGTCTGCATTTCTTTTCAGCTCTCGGGTGACGGTGCACCGCTGGCCCCCAGTCACATTTGAGTAGCAAGGCGCTAATGGAATTCAGAGAGTTATTAAAATCATTATTCACAGATAGGCTTTTGTCAGAGTCCCAGCGGGAAACAGATGGCGCACACAAATTAGCATCATTCCAAGGGGATTCAATAAAAGGATTATTTACGCAGGCCAGGGCAGGGTGTGAGGAAATCGTAATGGGCAGTGTACCTGAGGCTGCTGGCTGGGGTGTCCCCCCCCACACACCCTGAGGGAAGTCGGGGGACAGGAGTGGGAAGGAGAGACGCTGGGCCTTGACCTTCCTGTGCAGCTGGCCGGAGGCGACCGCAGCGAACCAGCCCAGAGAATAAATCCCGGGGCCTCGCGATTGGCCCGTAGCCAGAAAGCACGCTGCCCAGAGAGGGGGACGCACGCGGAGCAAGGTGGAGAGCCCTAGGGGCGACGTCGCACCCTGGCGGCAGGCACCCCCGGGGCAGCACCCCCGCCCCCAGCCCAGAGCTGTCGTGACCGCGGTGCCGTGGTGGCCTTCACGTGCTGTGGCTCCTGCCCTCGGATACCGCCCTTGCCCCCGCTTCCCTCTCAGACCTCCGGCACTTGCCTTTCTTCACTCTTGGCCCGTGACCTTGATGTCGGTTTTACCGAGAAAATAGAAATGGTCAGGACACCTTCCCTGAACTGCATGCCTGCCCACCTGCCTGGCCTCCCCTCCGGCGCTGGGGGGATACTGTCCACGCTCCCGCCCTGGGTCGACCCCCCGCTGTGCTGGGCGCCCCCTGCCCTGCCCTTCCGCAGCTGTTCCCTCTTTCCACAGCATTCGCCCTTCCCCCGCTGCTGGGCCGCAAGGTCTCCAGCTTCCTCCCCAGA
>NW_027532173.1:842268-848096 GCF_008692635.1 Crocuta crocuta | reverse complement strand
GGGTTTGCGCCCATTGCCCACCATCCCTTGGCAGCCACAGCTGTTTCTCTCTCTTTCCCTTTGTGGTATAGATCATTCTGATCCCCATCTCCACTTCCTCCCTTGCCATTATGTGCAAATGATATTGAATAAACTGCTGATGTTAAAGTACACGGCTTGATAAACACTGACACTGCGCGCAAACCCCTACATATGCACCCTGGATAGTGGACGTACACATCCGTCGCCCCTCAAAGTTCCTCCTCTGGTCCTTCCCTCCCCCCGTTTCCCGGATGGCCACTGACGTGTTCTGGGTCACTATAGATCTGTTTATGTTTGCTAGGATTTTACGTAAATTGGATCACACACTGTGCGTTCATTTTTGTCTGGTTCCTGGCACTCAGCTGCTTCTTGAAATTCATCCAATTTGCAGTGCGTATCAAGCGTTCATTCTTTTATTTCTGGGTAGTAGTCCCTTGTGCGGATCATACCTCGCTTTATCCCTTCACCATTAACCAACAGGGGCAAAATTTCCATTTCTGGCAATTACAGATAACACTAGGAGATAGTGTAGAAGTCTGTGAGTGTAGCCCTATGTTTTCACTTCTCTTGGGTAAACACCTTGGAGAGCAGAGGGCTGTCTCATGTGATAGGCGTATATTTAACTTTTTAGGAAACTGCCATGTGATCTTTCAGGAAGGGGGGTCTGTGCCATTTCACATCACCCCCAGTAGTGTATGAGAGTCCCTGCTTCTGCACACCCTCACCAACACTTGATATGATCAGTCTTTTTAATTTTAGCCATTTTAATGGGTCTGTAGTAGTATCTTATTGGGACTTCCAGGCACATTTCCCTAATGGCTAAACATGTTGAGCAACTTTTCTTATCCTTATCCACCTTCCATATGTCTTCTCTGTGAAATGGGTATTCAGATATCTTGCCCGTTTTTAAAATTTTGGTTGCTTGTTTTCTTATTGAAATGTGTAAGTTTATCCGATATCCTGGACCCAAGTCTTTTATCAGATACATGATTTGCAGATATTTGCCCCCATTCTATGGATTGCCTTTTCATTCATTCTCTTTTGTTTCCTGACTGTCTTGAAGAGTAGACGTTTAATTTTAATGATGTTTAAATTATTCTTTCTTTTACCGAAGCTGTGACTGGTGTCATGTCTAAGAAATCTTTGCTTATCCCAAGGTCACAAAGATTTTCTCCTATACTTTCTTCTAAAAGATTTACAGCTTTAGGCTTTCCATTCAGATTCATGCTCTGTTTTCAGTTAATCCTTGTACACGGTGTAAAATGTGGATTGAACTTCGTCTTTTGCATCCAGTTGATCCCACAGCATTTGTTTAAAAGACTGTTTTTTCCCTCCACTGAATTGCCTTTGCATTTTGTCAAGTCAGAAAGTAAGAAAATGCTCAAAAAGAAAAAAACTCACAACGTGGTGGTGTGCCAAAGGGGTGTGGGAGCCAACTGTAAGCACTCCCAATCTGAGGCCAGAGCTGAGGAAGTTTGAGCAACAAACTTACTAAAGTAGGATTGAACTATAACCCAATGTACGTAAGGACCCATGAGTCGATGCTGATACAACTCAAGCACTGAAAAAAATAAACGTGGGACAAGAGACATATCTCCCATGCGAAAGAATCCCAAATAACTGATGCAGATACTCTGCCCTCCCGGAAGCAGGTGGTGCATAGTGACTTTCCTCCACAGACGACAGTATGAAAAAACGGAGTAGCTTCACAGCAGAAAGCCTGACAAACACCTCTCAGCCAGGCGATCGAGTCAATGGCAGCAGCACACGCCGTGGTGATGGCACGGACTCGATACGTGGGATGAGAATGGCGCACTGCCTCTGTGGCCTTCCGCCCAAGCACAGGACCTCAGTCACCTCATGAGAAGAGACATCACAGATACAACCTGAGAAACTTTCTACGACACAGCTGACCAGTACTTCTCAAAACTCACAAGGTCGTCAAATAAGGGAAGTCTGAGACTCACTCACGGCCACAAGGAGCATTAAGGACACATGCTACCGAATTAGGAAGTGGTGTCCTCAGTGGGACCGTGAACAGAAATACAGCATTAGATCAAGACCAAGGAGATCTGAATATGGCATTTATTTAATAAATATTTATCAGTGTTGGCTCATTGTTGTGAGAAATGTACCATAATTGTGTAAAAATGGGATAAAAATGGGATCTGGGTGGGGTGCCTGGGTGGCTTAGTCGGTTAAGCGTCCGACTTTCGCTTAGGTCATGATCTCGCAGTTCGTGGGTTCGGGCCCCGCGTCGGGCTCTGTGCTGACTGCCAGCTCAGAGCCTGGAGCCTGTTTCAGTCTGTGACTCCCTCTCTCTCTGATCCTCCCCTGCTCACGCTGTCTCTCTCTCTCTCTAGAAATAAATAAAAAAAAAAAACATTAAAAAAAAATGGGATCAGGGAACTCTGTACTGGCTTTACAATGACTCTTAAGTCTTTCTAATGCTGAAAAAGTTTAAATGAAAAGTATATTTTAAAAATGACACCTAGCAGATGCTGCATATTCTATTTAACCCAATATATTATGAGTGGACGTTTAAGTAGTTTCTAAATTTTTGCTCTTTACCCCATTTATGGGAAACATCCTTACGATTAAATCTCTGCACTCATCTGTTAATATTTCCTTCAGAAGAAGTTTGTAGAAGTGAAGTTGTAGACTAACAGGTATGCATGTTATAACAGTATTAAGGATTTTGATGCAATATCCCTAATGAGGCACCTTCAGTGGAAGAATGTTAACTCCAAATAATGAAGGATGACCAGTTTGGGAAAGAACTCTGATACCTGTCCTGTCCCAGCCAGTCACATCAACTGCCACGCAGTACTTCTGTCAGCTCCCTGAGAAAGTCGCTGGCCAAGGTCTGAGCTCACGAGGCCTGTGTTGAGAGGTATGCCTTGCCTTAGGCGTCTGCACTGCGTGCAGCAGGTTAATGAGCCTGTTAAGGCAGGGGTCTCTGTCAGAAGATTCCACCTCCTCATGTGTAGTTGGACCAACTCAGTATAAAAAAAATGAAAGCAGGAGAAAAAAAAAGCACAGATCTCCAGATAACCAGAGGATGTGACAGTCAGTGATTTTATCAGTCAGTGAAACAAAGACCAGTACTGTAGATCAGCGGTTCTCAAAGTGTGGTGCCTGAAACCAGCTCCATCGGCATCACCTGGAAATGGGTCCAAAATGCAAATTCTTTTTTGTCTTTACTATCTAAATGTTTATTTTAAATTCCTTAAGGCAAAAAATAAGATAGAGGAGAATCATATATGCACAATGGGGAAAGGCAAAGGAGGAAACATTCAAAGTGAAAAAAACAAGAGAAAAGGGGGGATTCCCAATGTGTTTGGACCCATGATGGAGCTTTCCAATTTATCGCATTTTCTTTCTTAAATTATACTGATAACTGTGTTTTCAGAGTTTTATAGTACCTTCCCTCTTTTTTAATTAAAAAAAATTTTTTTAATGTTTATTAATTTTTGAGAGAGAGAGGGACACAGAGTGTGAGCAGGGGAGGGTCAGAGAGAGGGAGACACAGAATCAGAAGCAGGCTCCAGGCTCCGAGCTGTCAGCACAGAGTCTGCTGTGGGGCTCGAACCCACAGACTATGAGATCATGACCTGAGCCGAAGTCGGCTACTTAACCAACTGAGCCACCCAGGTTCTCCTTAATTAAAAAAAGAAAAAATTATTTTTAAGTACCTTCCCTTTTAAACAGAGTAAAATAAAAAGAATTTCACCTTTATTGCTGATTCAGGTCACACTGGCATCCTTCTCCGTGTTATCAGTGAATTTTTGTGCTACTTGAGGCTATGTGATTCTGTGCCTCTGATTCGCCCCCATCCCTCCACCTCTCAGACCTCAGGGTTTCTGGCTCCATTGTGTGTGTTGGGGGGGGGAGGGGGGAGTTGGAGAGAAATGCAAATTCTTAAGGTCTATATCTAGATCTACTGAATCTGAAACTGTGGGGTTGGGGCCCAGAAATATGGTGACTTTTTTTTTTTTGAGAAGTATATGCTATTAAAAATTTAAATAGCCTTATGTGATGTAATTCACATGCCATACAATTCACCCATTTAAAGAATAAAATTTGGGGCACCTGGGTGGCTCAGTGGGTTGAGCATCTGACTCTTGATTTCAGCTCAGGTCATGATCTCATGGTTCGTGGGATTGAGCCCCCACCTCGGGCTCTGCGCTGACAGTACAGTGAATCCCTGCTTGGGATTCTCTCTCTCCCTCTTGCTTTCTGCCCCTCCCACTCAGGCTCTCAATAAATAAATAAGTAAATAAATAAATAAAACTTAAAATACAGAATTCAGTGGTTTTTAGTTATTCACATATTTGTACAATCATCACCACCATGAATTTTTAAATATTTTCATTATTGTCTCTCTCAAAAATAAACATTAAAAAAATTTTTTTAATGAGGGTGCCTGGGTAGCTCAGTCGGCTAAGTGTTGAACTCTTGGTTTCAGCTCAGGTCATGATCTCAACGGTTCCTGAGTTCGAGCTTCACATCGGGCTCTGTGCTGACAATGCTGAGCCTGCTTGAGATTCTCTCTCCCCTTTTCACTCTGCCCCTCCCCCACTGTGTTCGTTCTCTCTCAAAAAGAAATAAACATTAAAAAAAATTTAAAAATATTTTCACTGTTGCCAGAGGAAACCCTGTATGCTTTAGGTGTCCCTGCCTGTCCTACTTTGCCTCAGCCCTGTGCAACCACGAATCTACTTTCTGCCTTTACAGAAAGTATATAAATCATATATATGTAAAGTATTTGCACAAATACGTACATAAATCATATATACATAAAGTATATAAGTGTCATGTTAAATCGAAGACTACAATGTGTGGCCTTTCCTGTCTGACTTCCTTCACGCAGTTTTTTCAAGGTTCATCCGGTGGTAGCCGTGCCAGCCCTTCATGACTTACGGCCACATAGTATTCCATTACGTAGATGAACCACGTTTCGTGTACCTGTCACGATTTGGGCATTGGGCTTTCTCCGCCTTGTGGTGACTGGGTAGCGCTGCCGAACATTCCTGTGCGGTAGTGGTTTCACAAGCTGGTGGGTGATGCCAGTGGACCCCACAGTTTGAGAAACGCCAGTGTGGAGGAGGGCTCAGGAGCTAATAGAAGGCAGTTCTTTCTAGTAAACGGCACCATTTATCCGTCGGGCCCAAAGTCCAAGTAGAGAGGCAAGAACCGAGGCAGCAGGATCTGTTGGTGGCAGGCCCACCAAGTGATGTCTCTGTCCCTGGACGGAAGGGAGGAAAGGAAGCCTTGGCTGTACTGGACTTACCCACTTTTTGGACGCAAGGCCGCCCTTCACTAAGTTACCAGCGTATCATCGTGTCCTGAAAGTCACCCAGGCTCTTACGTGGGGAGGCTTCTCCTCGGAAGGAGGGCCTTACTGGCCGCTTGTGTTCCGGCGGCTCCTACAGCGTCTCTCTCTGCACTCTCAGCTCACCTCCGCAGCGTCAGATCCTCAGGGCAGCACGTGTCCCCGTCCGACGGAGGGGGCCGCCGAGGCATGGCGAGAATTAGGCCCTGCCCGGAGTCACCAGCGGGATGGGGTCAGCTCTGTTCCTGACCCCGCGATGTCCCTCCCACGGTACCACTCAGCCCTCGCTACACATCACCGTCACCGGAGGGGCTTCCAGAAAATAACGATAATCAGGCTGTGCACCCAGAGACCTGATTTAATCGGTCTGAGATGCGACCCAAGTGTTGGTATTTTTTAAAGGCCTCCTGGGAGATGTTTTCCCCCTAGTTACTTTCTTTTTTCTTTTTCTTTTCTTTTTTTTTTTTTTTTT
>NW_027532173.1:757177-842014 GCF_008692635.1 Crocuta crocuta | reverse complement strand
TTTTTTTTTTTTTTTTTTTTTTTTTTTTTTTTTTTTTTGGCTCTTCCTTTTGAAATAATTTCAGACTTAACACAAAAGATGCTGAACAGCAAATGAAGTCCTGTATATCTGCCCCAACCCCTCCCCCCCCCCAGCTTTCCCAAATGTTACCATCTCCTGTAACCACTGTGTAACCATCAGAGTCAGATGGTAAAGGTGCCCTTCACTCACCTACAAACCATCCCGTGCAGTTCCACATCACTGTAGTCGCGCCACCTCCTCAGGGCCCTTTAATCCTTTCTAGGTGATTCATTTACTTATTCATTGTGAGAGAGAGAGAACAAGCACAGCGGGGGAGGGGCAGGGGGATGGAGAGAGACTCTCAAGCAGGCCCCGCACTCTCAGTGCAAAGCCCAATGTGGGGCTCGAACTCATAAACTGAGAGATCATGACCTGAGCCGAAACCAAGAGTCGGATGCTTAACCGGCTGAGCCACCCAGGTGCCCTTTCCCAGGTGATTTTTTTAAATGATTTTTATTTTTTTTTTAATGTTTATTTTTGAGAGAGAGAGAGAGAGAGAGCATGAGCAGGGGAGGGGCAGAGAGGGAGGGAGACACAGAATCCTAAGCAGGCTCCAGGCTCTGAGCTGTCAGCACAGAGACCGATGTGGGGCTCAAACCCATGAACCGTGAGATCTTGACCTGAGCCGAAGTCAGCCGGTTAACTGACTGGCGCCCCTTCCCGGGTGACTTCTTCTGTGCATCCAGGGTGAGCTCTGCAGGGGTAGACAGTGGAGCCCGAGGTTAGTGTTCTGCATGTGGAGTTAATTGGCTCCCCGGTGCCCTTCCTCACCCCCTTCTCTGACATGTGGGAGCCGTGTCTGAAAATCCAGGGTATTGCGAGGCTAACATTAGGCTGCTGGGTCGAATCACTGGAAGATTCCTGACTACTTTTTATATGAAGTGTCAGTTGTTGTATCTGCCGGGAGCAGAAATGAGGCTGGTTATATTCATAGCAAGGTTACCGGCCCCCCAGTGACAATGGAAAATGGTGGAGCAGGGAAGGAGGAGGTAAAGGGCTTTCACATATTAACTCTCAATTCAGAGGTGTAGGTCTCTGCTGAACAGAATGACTTTCTTCGGATGCAAATGTCTCGAATGCAATTTAGATTTTAATTAGAGATGCGCCGCACCTTAATGTAGAAGTATTGATAGAGGGAGGCCGAAGACGTGAAAACGAAAACCTTGCAGCTCTTACAGATGGTTTATTAAATTAAAGAGCGTCTCCACACCTGTAGTCTTGACCCCGCCGTGGCAAAGATGAGTCCTTGCAACACGGGCCGGTCGGTTATCCCGAGTGATTGCCTGGGGCCTCCGCTGCGTGCAGCCGTCAGCCCACTAGGCCGGAGAACCCGTGAGGGTTCTTATTTTCATTTTCTCCTTCAGCCCAACTGCCTTTATCCAATTAGAATTTTCATCCTCATCTATTTATTATCTTCGCTCTGAGTAAAAACAAACCTGTGCGTCTCGGCCGTGTGCAAATTAGCCGGGCTCTGGAGGCCCCAGGGCTGCACAGAAACCCATCCACGAGTAAGTAAAAATGTTATTAAATTTGAAACCGCATCCCCATCACCAGCTCTGGATTCCTCTAGGCCACAGATGTTCCCTGTCAGCACATCCTTCCTCTGTGAGGCGCCTGCTAGGAAGCATTTGAACCTAATAGCATTATGTGTACGCTTGTATCAGAAACCATCCGCACACATACATCGATCGCCTTCAGCCGGTCGGGAAGGCAGCCTTGCGCGGGCTCCTGGCCTGTGGGGCCCGGCCCGGCGCTGCGGGGTCTCCCAGCTCTGGCCGTTCGACGCCCCGCTCCCCCTGGCACGCACGCTCCTTCCCCCACCAGTGCCCTCTGACTTCTTTCCCTGACTCGTCGGTGCCACCCCGTCTCAGAAGCTTTCCTTGACTTCCCTCCCCAACCTGAAGAGCCTAAGTAACGTCACTTTGAAATTAAGGCCCCCATTAAGAGCAACCTCGGGCTGCACGGAGCCCCAGTTCCTCAGATTGCTCAAGGCCAAAGCCGTCCTCCGACCGCCCTCAGGTCAGTAATCAAAAAACATCCCTGTGGTCTGAGTCAAGGCTGGGAACTGCAGACAGTTATTCTGCACAAACTAGCCAATTTCTCACCGTTTGCCCGAACCCCACGTGGGCCCTTTGAACTCACCTCATAATTGGTCATTTTCAAAGGATTCTCAAAAGTCATGATTGGGTCCCACCAAATGTAATGGACACCTCACAGATACTGAATGGTCAAAGCTGTTGCCGGGGGTGCTGTACAATTGTCATTGGTGCTTATGTGATGGTGCCACACGTACTGTAACACCCCCATCCCTTACTCCTTAAAAACCCTGTTCGCTATTGTTCTTGGCTTCACCTTCTGCCACGACACCGGGTGTAGCCCCTGCTCGAGCTTGTAATAAAGACCCTTTTGTACTTGCATCGGTGTCGGCTCCTTGGGGGTCTCAGGGGACTCGCGAATCGGGCACAACAACCCGAGTCTGAAGTCTTTTCCAGGTATTTGTGCATCCAGTGCTTCTGCGTGCTGTGGTGTAATTGTCCATGTGTCTGATCTCCCCATATTGTGGCACCGCGTCCAGCGCCCACTGGCAGTGGGGGCCTGAGACGGGCTTGTCTGAATGGGCGGGTGATGCACCCCTGCGGCCCCTCCGGCCTGACTTGGCACCGCTGCTGGGCTGGGCCATCGGCTTTTGCTGCCTCCGTTCATCCAGGCAAAGGTCTGGAGAGGAGCGGCATGTCTTTCCCGTTGTTCTGCAGACGGGGACGCCGCGTGCCTTGCGTCCACACAGCAGGCGTCAGGATGTGACCAAAGCCGGGCCTCCTGCACCGCCCAGCAGCAGACGGCTGCCTCGGGGACGGGGTGTCCCTGCGGGGCACCGAGCTGTGGGACTGCCAGGCCTGTGTTCGGGGTTCAGGGCTTCAGCAGCGGGGAGGCAGTGTGCCCAGCCCCAGGGGAGGCCACGCTCTCCCTGCTGCGGGTGCAGACCGTTCCCAGTTCGCACTGTCGGCTGGGAGGCCGGCCTGGGGTGCCTCTCTCTTCGAGGTCCCGGCAAGGGCCTGCCCGGCCCGCCAGCTCTGACCTTCCATGGGGAGCTCGGAGGCCCCACACGGACTCGGGACAGGCGGGCTGCTGTGCAGGAGTGAGCATCCCTCTCCGGGCAGAAGCCCCAGCCCCGGCGGCCCGCACACAAGTTTAGCTCCTGGCCTTCAGGTGAGTCGTCCCCCTCTTGGGGACGGGTCTCTGGATGTTCTGGAAGACAGCCGCCGGGGACAGCAGAGACCCCTTTGTGTCCGGAGCTTCCCTGGGCAGCCTGCTCTTGCTTCCTGGCTTTCCAGATAAGGAGGAAATTCATCGTGGAAATAGTAGGGACACTTTTAGGGTTTCAAAGACCCCAGATTGGAGTCTCTCCTGGAGAAGGCTCTTCTTTACTTAAAATCCTCTGTGTCCCGACCTCCTCTTTCTGTGTCTCCACAGCTGACAAGTGGGACGTGTGTGTGTGTGTGGGGGGGGTCAGTTCTCAGCACCGGTTGCTGGGTAATTCACCCAGTATACAGTAGCAGGCCGTATATGGAGGTGCGTCTGGCATCAAGAGCATGATCCTCGCAGAACCTTCCGAGGGAGACACCTGTCTCTCCCCCACCCGTGTGGAAGGCTGGGCCCAGTAGGGACCGCTTGTCGGAGGCCGCGCCGGCTCCGACAGGTCCAGGGGGTCCCTGAAGGATGGACGGTGTCGGCGAGAGAGAGAGAGAGCCCCGGGATTCTTTCTGATCACCAGGCAGACATCTCTGTCCTGTCGGTTTTGGTATCTTTATTTTAAGGTTCAGCAACAAGATGAAGTCATAGAAAGGAATTTCTTACAATGGGAGGCCTTTTGTGATATCAATGAACAGAATGTTCTTAGTGAAAAACAGCATAACATGCAAGTTAAATTGTATATAGATAAGCTAGGAGTTATTCTGTCTGGCCCTCAAGAAGACAAATGTTTCTGAATTGGTTTATTTGTGGAAACTAACATGGCGGCCCTAAATTGTCAGTCTTTGCACCTGGGTTTATGTGTTAGCTACTCTTATCTATCCTCATCCCAGCTGCCAGGGTCAGGGAGGGGGTTTGTGGAATGCAGGCCTTGAGGAAGGGACTGCTATGCTTCACCAATTAGCAAAGATACATGTAGTAGCTGTGTTCTGCTCATAACCCCAAAATGGGCTCTTTGTCTCGGGGCCAGGCTCAATTGTAACTCTTGTGTTCTTAACCCCCTCTATTATCTAAGCCTTGGGTCTGCAAGGCCCATAGGAAGAGCCTTTTGACAATCATCCACAGAGCTTTCATCTAAAATCTCTCTTGCAAAGGCAGGAATATGCTTTTTCCTTATGAGGTATCTGTGTTCAGAATATGGGTCTGATATGGAATATTGTGAGGCCTGGTCAATACCAGCAGGCTTACATCCAACATGAGCCAGCAGTAGCAGAAGGAGATACCAGTTTTCATTTCTCATGGGAGCAGCTGCAAACATTGCTATTTCCTTGCTGTGACTGCCATCCAGAGAGGCCGGTGCGGCTCCCGGCAACCGCTGCTCCTTCGTGCATCGTGACTGCCACTGACCAGACCAGGGCCGAGGCCCAGCCTAAGGCCAGCAGACTCTGACTCGGCTGATAGAAGAGAGAAAATAAATGAGCTGGGTCAACAAGGGTCTCTCGCAAGGGAGTTTAGATTAGGAGCCGCTGAAATTTAGCCGCACTGAACTGGGGCTTGTGGTGGTTGTCAAACTGGGGTCTGTAGGCACCCTCGCAGGTGCCGCGGACCTTGTCTGAGCTGGGACCAGGAGGAGCCATGGACAGGCACAGCTCGACTGCGAGACAGGTGACAGCCGTGTGCCTTCTCCCTACAGCCTGCATCTCGTCCACAGTCCCGCACTAGAAGAACCACATTTCCCCTTTCCTTCTTTTTCTTCGCATCTAAAAATACTCGAGTCGCTGACCTCAGCGCAGCCTCCGTGTTCCTCCGAGGCCCGCGGCGGACTGTGGGGCTTCTCTGCAAGCCCGTCTCTTTTCAACAGGCTGTGCCCCCAGCTGAATAAAGTAAACACTTTGCCACGTTATCGAGGCAAGTCTGAAGGTCTTCCGGAACGGACTTACTGGAGAGTGACCCCAAAGCTTGTGTTTGTGGGATGCCCAGGGGCGCATGAGTCAGAGACAGGCCCGGGCGTCTGCCCTTTGCAAGCGAGGAAGTGAGGCTGGGCAGGCCCGGTGAGCTCTCCCAGGGTACCACGGCTTCTGCTCTGAGCACCGCCGAATAGCAGCCACTGCGGGCCGTGAGACTGCCTTCTAGGGAAGCAAAGGAGCTTGGAGGAAATACTGGGCAACCACGGTCCACCGCAGAAGAGGGTTAGGAAGAGAGGCGTCAGCTTCCAGGAGTAAACGTAATGCTGGAAACTGCGGTGTCGGGGCTTCGGGATCATTGCAGCTCAGGCTGTTTCCAGAACAAATGCAAACACAGAAAATGGTCCTTATTGCTTCTCAAGTGAGGAGCCCCGTGGGCGTTTAGAGGGTGCTGGACAGGGTTGCTTTTATCCAGCTTTGTGACTAATGGAGCAACTTTGGAAAAAAGAAAAGCTAACAAACGGGACCAGCAAAGGGGAGCCCCGTGTTTACTGGGCCAGACACCATCGCCTCATGGCTCATTCGAGACAAACGCATGCAGACGCTGCTCTGGGAGGCCGCCTAGGCAGCTTCAGACCTCGCTCCTGCTCCACACTAACTCTTTGCAGAGACCTGAGAAGAGACCCCCAAGGAGTTTTTATTTCGGTTGGATTTTGTTCTCTGTGTTGGAGAAGGTGATCCACTTCTCAAAAAATGGACATTAGCCCTGCTCAGAGACTCTCAAAAAGCTGCCTTTAAGAAAAATAACAGAAATTATGTTTGGGTTTTTTTTCCGCCTTACTCATCTTTACTCTGTATCGGGCACAGCCGGCTACATTAGTGGAATTGCTGCCTGGGCTCCGAGAGGAGGGAGGCTGAGCACCTGTCTGAGAAGGTGTTATGACCTCAAGTACACCCAGGGGCATCTGGGCTGAGTATTTCACAGACACAGTACAGTGTCCTATAGCGATCATTAGAAAGCCAATCTGCCTTAAATTCTTTTTGACTATTTCTCAAGGACAAGTTGGCAATATCCATCAAAAGCGGTGAATCATGTGTTTCTTGTTCCCAGAAACTGCACTTTCATTAATGTATGCTGAGGACATAATAAAGGATGTGGAAGGATCTTCATTTCAGCCTTGTTTATAATCATGATACCTCTGAAAAGAACATAAATTCCGAACAATTGAGAGTAGATGCATAAGTTATGGTAGATTCAGCTAGTCTTCATAGAGTACTATGCATCCATTAAAAAATATGTCGTAGGGACGCGTCTGGGGGGCTCAGTCAGTTAAGCATCCGACTCTTGCTTTTGGTTCAGGTCATAATCTTGCGGTTCGTGAGTTTGAGCCCCACATCAGGCTTCACACTGACAGTGTGGAGCCTGCTTGAGATTCTCTCTCCCCATCTTTCTGGCCCTCCCCTGTTCCTCTCTCTGTCTCTCTCTCTCAAATAAATAAATAAAAACTTCTCAAATTTTAAAGAAAGTATGTTGTAGGGGGTTCCTGAGTGGTCAGTCAGTTGAGCATCTGATTCTTGATTTTGGCTCAGGTCTCATGATCTCATGGTTCATGGGATGGAGACCCACATCGGGCTCTGCATTGACGATGTGGAGCCTGCTTGGGATTCTATCTTTCTCTCTCTCTGCCTCTCCCCTGCTTATGTGTGCACATGCACGCTCTCTCAAAATAAATAAACTTAAAAACATTCTATTGTAAAACTATATTCTTTGATATGGAAAGGTATTTACAATACTGTTACTTTAAAAAAAATCAGATATAATAATGCAGAATGAACCATTAAATAAGTTGGGTGTTTTGGGACTCCTGGGTGGCTCAGCCAGTTAAGCCTCCGACTTGGCTTCGGCTCACGTCATTATCTCCCGGTTTGTGAGCTGAAGCCCTGCGTCATGCTCTGCACTGAAAGTGCAGAGTCTGCTTGGGATTCTCTTTTTCTCTCTCTTCCCCATTCATTCTCTCCCTCCCCAAATAGTTTAATTAATTAATTAATTAATTGCATGTTTTCGTGAGATTATGAATCACTTTTTTTCTTATTCTTGCGTATTTGAATTTTATACGTTTTCTTCACCATTTATGATTTTTTTTCTTTAAAAAAGACAAGTAGAGAGAACTGCTGGTTGACTATTTGTAAGAAGAATGAAGCCGTGTGACACTTGTTGGTGCCTGTGCTGCGGGACAGTGTCTGAGGGCATGGAGTGGGGCGCCCCTGGGGAAGAGGCGGAGGGAGGTCGGTGCGGGAGCAGGGGCCAAGCCGCTACGAAGGCAGGACCCCAAATTCAGCGACGTAGACTAGGACAAAGGCGTTTTCTTGTCCTTTGTGCCCGAGGCGAGCATCCCTGGACGGTGGGCAGTGCTGTCCACTTCTCCCCTGCTCGGAAGAGCGTCTTAGATTTCAGCTTCACCTGCCCCGCGGCCATCCTCACTCCTCTCCTCCCACCCCCTGCGGCGCTGTGCTCGCGCAGCCACAGACACCTCCTAAACCGGGAGAAACGCCTCCTTGACCGGCTTGCAGCCCTGCAGAGACTCCCCAGGGTGCCTAGGGTGAGCGGGGAACCTCTGCAGCGTGGCCCCTGCCCACTCCATCCGCACCTCCAGCGCTTTGCCACACTGGTCATAACAGCTCTTGAATAAACGAATCCTTCTCTCCCACCTCAGGGCCTTTGCACTTCCAGTTCTCCCAGCCCAGACACTCTTCTCCTGCCTTCCCCCTGGGCCACTCCTCCCCATCCTTCAAGATCTTCGAGTCAACGCCGCTTCCTCACAGGGACTCGCCTGTCTCCCCACCCGTGCTGTCCACATCCATCCCGCCTTGCACTTCCAGAACCCCTATACAACATGTACCTGCTTGTGTAACAATGTCTTCCACGCCGGACAGCAGCCCGAGGACAGGGTCGAGATCCATCTGCCTTGCTAGACTCTGTGTCCGCTGGGTGAATCAGTAAAGCATCTGGATGCGTTGGGCGTGTGGATTGGTTTCAAATGAAGGGCTTTAGAAGCAGGTGGGAGGAATCTTGGGAAAGGCTGACAGCCTCAGGGGACAGGCTTTCCACGAGGAATGTCAAAAGGTACGCAAAGCATTCACTGACCTTGAGGAGGAAATGTGAATTTTAGATACTGAGGAAGCTGAAAGAGGTAGAAATCAGGTATTTCCAAAGGTGTAAAAAATAAATGGTCTGACCTTGTCTCCAAAGCATCCGTGGCCTCCGGGATATATCTGCATGCAGCTGTCCTTTCCTATTTATAAATTAGCGTGGAGGGGCCTGTCGGTAGGTAGGTGGACTGAAGGACATTGGTGAGTCGAGGTGCGTGAGAGAGAGGAGGGGAAGAACGCAGAGAGGCGCCTCGTCTTCAGTATTTCACACATCCATTTACAAATCGTTTCTGGAGACTTCCTGGTGTGCCCGGCTCTGTGTGGGGCACTTTTGGAGGCGAGAGGGGCAGGTGCTATGGAAACAGAGGACTGAAGGCTCAAGTCGTTNCCTGGGGAGAAGGTGTCACCGAGTAGGTGAATTTGAGCTGAGCCTTAAGAACAAGTTGGAATTTTCCATTGGGAAAAGAAGCGAAAGAGCATTCCAGAAAAGAGTCTGAGAAATCACAGAGCGTTGGGGCACCAGTGAGAAGCTAGCGTGGAGCCTGCATCAAGAACCCCGGCTGCAAAGTGACAAAGATCGTGGTAACAGTCGGCGCTTAGCAGACACGTCCCGTGCGCCAGCCCCGCTTAAGTGCTTTCCCAGATGATCCCAGCTTGTAGGTGGCAAAGCCACAGGGTTCTCGGCCAAAGCCATCTGACTCCAGAGCCACCCTCGTCAGCACGCGGCCGGACTGTCAGGGAAGCCAAGTGCGGTACCTGGACACCCCCCAGGGAGGGGGGCTGAGGTTTGGGAGAGATTTTACCATTTGGAAAATGGCCCATTCAAACCGTGCGTTAGGAAGAGCCGGTGGGCAGCTGCGTGCTGATCAGATGGGAGAGGCTGGAGAGGAGGAAGGCGGGCCGCCCTCAGGAAAGCAAAACTCACAAGTGAGCCAATGGAATGCAACAGCTGTTGCCACGGAGGAAAAAACTAGCGAGTTCTAAAAGCGCTTAGAGGGAGAGGGTTTACCCGTTTGAAGGGAACGCATGCATTTTAATTGACGTGTCCACATTGGGATTTTCTTTGCCTCTTTGTAGTGGAATCACCCCATTTTTGCTACCAAATATATCGCTTTGTCCCCTCCCCCAAATTCATGTTTATCTTGAACCTCACAGTGTGACCTTGTTTGGAAATAGAGTCTCACAGATGTAATTACAAAGATGAGGTCATTCTGGGGGCGCCTAGGTGGCTCAATCGGTTAAGTGTCTAACTTTGACTCAGGTCATGATCTCACGGTTGGTGGGTTCAAGCCCCGCGTCGGGCTCTGTGCTGACAGCTCAGAGCCTGGAACCTGCTTCGGACGCTTTGTCTCCCTCTCACTCTGCCCCTCCCCCATGCGCTCTCTCTCTCTCTCTCTCTCTCTCTCTGTCAAAAATAAATAAACATTTAAAAAAAGATGACGTCATTCTGGAGTAAAGTGGGCCCAAGAGGAAGAGCAGCAAGGACACATGCACAGAGACACACCCACAGGGAAGAAGCGGTGCGAGGGTGGAGGCGGAGATTGAAGAAATGCGGCTACGCGCCAAGGATCAAGGAACGCCGGGCACTGCCAGCCATCACAGAAGCTAGAGGGGCCTCTCAGAGGCCCCACCGGCTAACACCTTGATTTTGAACTTACCGCTTCCTGATCCGTGAGAGGATAAGCCACCCAGTTTGTGGCAGCTTGTTTTGGCAGCTCTAGGAAACCAGCACACCAAGGAAGCTGAGAAACCAGGAGCCAAGGTCCTCTCCATGCACCCAGTGTTACGGCTGTGGCGTCCACGGCGGGCTGTGGCGTTTGTGAAGGGCATGGACTCTGCATTTCCATTCCCCCCCCACTCCAGTCGCTGCTGGGCCACCTTACACAACTTGCTCAGTTGCTGGCTGCCTTGGGTTTCTTAGGCATAAGAGCAGTCACTGCTGGTCTTATGCTGGTCAAGTGAGTTGATACACATTAGCATTTCAAGCACTGGTTGCTGCCACCTACGATCCCCGATGGCATCATTCAGTTTGTGAAGGGGACAAGATTCTGATCCCCCTTCAGCACTTACCCCCCTCGCTCTGCCCAGGCACGCCCCTGGGTACCGAGGATGCTCCCTTTCCATGCTGCCCTGCACAGACTCTCGTGATGCACACACTGGGCACGAGGTGGATGAAACACACGTGTGCATCTAAGATTCAGGTCTGTGAGTGCCAGCCTGGGGTCCTTCTACCCAGGAGCCATCTGTGCCTTGAACGGTTGGCGTCCCTGGGCCCTGTGCACCAGGCCTGCTGTGAGGTTGTTTACTCCAGAAGAGGTGGCAGAGGCTGCCAGGTAGACAGAGAGGCCGTAGCTGTTGGGTCCCAGGAATCACACCTCGTGGTCTCACGAGGCACATTTCAAGTGCAAGGGCCGGGAAGAGCTCCAAAAGCCTCATTTGGAGCCTCTCCTTCCCAGACGCAGCCTATCCCCCGGCCACAGGATGGCAAGACATTGAAGTGTTCTCTGGGGCTCTCACCCTGTTCGCCTGCCCTGGTTTCTTAGGTCTCTCGGCTTCGGTCAGTCCAGGCTGTCCTAGGGCTGGGGGTGGAGCAGGCATCCCTTCCTCTGTCCAGGGTCCTGGCTTAGAGACAAACAGAGACCTGAGCCAGGAAGGGGTCTACACGCCACCTTTCTTTCCAAAAGTAAGGGCTCACTGGTAAAATGGGCAGGGTTAGTGTCACAATGGGGTTTTTGCTGCTTCCCTACATTGTGGTGGAGAAACATGGTGACAGTCCTTTGGCCTTCCTGCCATTGCCAGGATTTATGGTCTATATTCTGGGTGGACTCTTTGACGAGTCCAAACTTGGTCAACATGATATGGGCAGAGTGGCCCATTCCCCAGTTATTTCTTCTTCTGGCCTTCTGGAACACTCACTATCAATCAAGCCCTGGGCGGCCTGTGAGGACACTCAGCCACCCTGCTGGAGAGGAAGAAGCATCAGCCGAGCCCAGCCGTCCAGCCGGCCCCACAGTGGTGCCAGGCATATGGGTGAAGCTGTTCAGGACCCCTGAGCCAGCCCACCCACCGGCTGCAAATGGCAGAGTAAATCCAGTCAGTGCCGTGCGTGGCAGGAGAATTACCCCAATTCTCGATCTACAAAACCATGATCTATTGTTGTAACACGGCTGTTGTTTTAAGGCACTCAGCTTTGGAGTAGAAATTGGAATTTGTTCTTAGAAACAGACAAACGGGCCATTCACCCAGTCCCTGGAGGAGAAGCTGGGACCCTGAGAGCAGATGTGGGCTTGGTAAACAGGCAGACGGTCCCCGCTATGCTGAACGAAATGAGGCTGGTGGCCCGAGGACAGCCCAGGGGTCCCCCGCATTAGACATGAGCAGGGAGCCCATGGACCTGCCCCTCCTTGCCAGGCACTCATCAGATAAGCCCTCCCCTGGAGGCCTTCTTGAGAGAACGGAAGGGTCTGCAGGGGTTTCTTCTTCTGTGAAAACCTGAAGCTAGAGGAGTACGTGTCATAAGCCATCTGGAGAAAGAAAACAATGAACCAGAAACCGCATGTCTGGTTTGAGTTTGCAAGACAAAGACCTTCTCAGAAGTGGCAAGATAGAAGCTGGCAAACCAGCGGATTTTCCCTCCCCGATTCGTCTGTAATCCAGAGCAGGCCGGGGCCCATTAGACGTGCTCTCGGAACTTTTTATTTCTCCCTTGGAGCTCTTTCCACTCTGGCAGTTAGTGACTCATTGAATTATGGGTTTGACATCCGTGCTTCCCTATCCGACAGCTCCACGTGGGAAGCAGTTCTTCCCACGAGTCTCAAGGGGCTTGCTCGTCACCAATGTCCCCGAAGTACTCCCCGGAATCATCACCAATGCCCCGGAAGTACTCCCCAGAATCATCACCAATGCCCCGGAAGTACTCCCCTGAATTGCTAAGCGAACAAGTAAGGTTTCCCCGATGGAAACCTGGTGGAGCCCTGACCTCCTCTGCTCTCCACACCTCCTCCGGAGCCAGCAGCTCGTAGCTTCTGTTCCCCAGCCTCTTCATGGACTCTCAGAAGAGGGCTCCCACTCCTGGCCTTGTCCTGTGGCCCCTTGTTAGGGCCTTCGTCTCTGTGCCGTTGCCTCAGTTGAACTGCGTCAGCATGAGGAGGCACATTTCCCTGTGACCACCTTGTCCAGCCAAGCTGGCTGTGGGACCCTAAGCAAGTCACCTAACAGATTGAACCCTGCCTTCTGTACATACGGTCATCTTCTCGGCTCCGATGGCCTCACATGGTAGTTGTGGGGATCCAGTCAGAAAATGAGGCTGAGACATTCTGCCCTGCTGTCCTTTAAACCACTAGTAGTGGACGTGCATCCACGGGATTGAAATAATATGCAAGCTTTCTCCATGGCTCAAGGTGTAAAAAGAAACAAAGACAAACAACTTTATTGAGATATAATTCACATATCATGTAATTCACCATTTTAAAGTTTACAGCTTAGTGATTTGTAGTATGTTCACAGAGTGGTGTAACCACCCCCATGATCAATTTTTAAACACTTTCAACTCCCCCTAAAGAAATCTCATACCTGTTAGTATTACTTCCGTATGCCCTCAGACCTCCCCAGCCTGAGGCAACCACTGATCTACTTCCCTCTCTATAAATCTGCCTGTTTGCATATTTCACATTCGTGAAATGGTACACTCTGTGGCCTTTTGTGTCTGGCTTTTTTCACTTAGGTGTTTCATTGGGAAACCTCTTTCACGATCTTTTCAGGGTTTGTCCATGTTGTCCCTCATTCCCTTTTAATACCCAGCAATATTCCATTCCACACATATGCCACATTCCATTTATTCATTTATCAGTTGATGGACATTAGGATTGTTTTTACTTATCGGTCGTTATGAGTCACAGCGCTATGAATATTCGTCTACAAGCCTTGGTGGGCACATGTGTTTTCATTTCTCTCGACGAACCCTCTAGGACTGGATGTGCTGGGTCATCATGTAACTCCACGTTTAACATCACAGCGAAGGGATTTAGAGCTTTGGGAACAGACAAGTGAGACCATCCCAAATGACAGGTGTGCATGCATGAACACGTGTGTGCACACATGTACACACACACGTTCGGGAGTGGGGCTGCTTGGGCAGATGTCACTTGTGAACACTATTTTGTATTCGAAGTGATCCTTGATGATAAGTCAATCCCTGGTGACCCTGAAGTTTCTGCCTGTCTGCTCCCTTGTCTGCATATTATTATACCTATGGGGTGATGGTCTTCAGGTAGTTCGTCCATCAATTTGACAAAAGCAGAAGCATTCTAGAAAATTGATTATAGAGAGTATCGTGTTATTATTAGTTGTCGCTCATAGGTTATGCACCTTTGAGATCCATACAATTTTCAATCAGCGTATGCACACACACGTGCATATGTTTTTGCCCCCAGAGAGCAGCTGGGGAATGTGGACCAGCACACAGTGTTGAAGAAACAGCCCCTTCGGCTTGTCTGCCAGAGTCTGAACAGCTGGACCAGGAGCTTTGGCAGAAAGTGAGAGCAGAGAGGGAAGGGGAGATTTGAAGTTCCAGCATAAAGCTAAGTGATTTCCACTTATAGACCGTTATCCTTCCAGATTACAATCCCCAACACTTCCTCTTGGGTCTGCTTCTCCTGGGCTTGAAGTTTCCCCCTAGTAACTCTGAATCCCTTCTACTCTTTAAGGGGAGTGCCTTTAAGTCACCTGCGTAAGTCACGCTGGCCTGACTGCAGGATAGGAAAGGCCTGCGTTTCTATCCTGAGCCCCAGGCTCCGTCTCCTGCCCAGTGTCCTTGACAGACACACGTCAGGATGGCTCTAGAGTGCTTCTCCGTGGGCGAAATGGGGCCTTTGGGGAAGAGTGGTCTCTGGACACGGGAAGTCGAGTTTCCGTGCTTTGCACAGCAGGTGCTAGGGGCCTCCTGTTGTCACTGGGGCACGTGCCTCCTGCCTTGCGGGTGTCAGATCCCAGTGGTGACAGCCTCTGATAACACTCTTACGATTTTCCCCCGAGCCACTTGCACAGGGCTGATTCTGTGCAGCAGAGTCCGGTGGCTTTTTTTTTTCTTTTGTTTTTCAGGCTGGGGCTCAGACCTTATTTCACCCACTTATTTTTCCTTCTGGCAGGTGTGCCCCTGGGGGGCCGCCGGGGCCGTGACGTGGCCCACCTGCCCCAGCAGGTGGCTCCCAGGCAGGCGCGCCGTGCCTCTGTGTCCTGGGGGCCGCCTCCCTGGGCCCCTGTCGCTCAGCCACCATCTGAGCGCAGAGGGAGCTCTGTGGCCTTTAGAATGGCGGGTGGCACGGGACCACGGTGTTAGGGAAAGTAGGGGTGGTGACAGGAGACCACGTGCTTTCCCTCTGACCCCAGGCTGGAGCGTGGATGCTCACATGGCCTCCAGCTTCCCAGAGCGTTTGCAGCTTTGCCGGAGCTCATCCTGCTCAGGAAGAGCCAGGCCCCGCCGCTGTGCCTGCCGCCCGAGGCTGGGACCGCTTCCCGCTCTCTCCCGTCGCTGCCTGCACACCACAGGTGGGCCTGGAGGTGGAAGTGTCAAGTCTGCGGAGAAAGAAGGCTCTGAGTGACAGTTTTGAGAGAGAAACCACTGTTACTAAATGTATAAAGATTTTTGCAGAACCCATAAGATTCACCCAGTGATTAGTGCCATAAAAAAATGGCATATTGATCCCTTTGTCAGGGAAATACAGTGATCAGGTGCTCACATCCTGCCACTGGATCGATTTTATTGCATTTGATGAACTGAGAGCCATCTTCATTGGATCGCGTGTTAACGCCCTAATTGATATATTCCCTAATTTTATTATAAGCCAGAGGATTGCTTCTGGGGATAACCATTTATTTTCTTATGAAGAGCTTCAGAGCAGAATGTGTGTGTTGTTTCCCAAAAGTGATTCAAAATGAGACACATGTGAGATCACCAGGAAACCCCCTTGAACCTTTGGCTCCCAGAGGCATCCCCTGACCAGTGTTGGTCCAAGCAATTCGCATGGGAATGGGCATCGCCATATGCAGATGAGAGAAGGCCCTGGAAACCCGAGGCGATTTTAGATTATAACTGATTGGTTTGTTGTAGTTACTTACATTCAGACTCTGGGCCAGTTTCCTATGCACAGGCGCTGCCTTCTCCAGCCACCGAATCACCACTTTGTCGGCATAGTTTGCCTCCCCCAAGTCGTCAGGGAGACCTGGAGCTTTCTAGGATGCTGGAAGCTAGGGCACACCCAATTCCCCTGGAGGCCCGTGTGCAAACAGTGCTGACCGTCCCCGCGCCCCAGTCGTGGAACGTGAGGCTGGCCGACCTGAACCTCCATCCCAGCCCTCCGTGGCCGACGCCACTCAAACCTTGCCCAAATATTTGCAGGCGCACACCCATCCTGAGCAAATAATTGCCCGCAGAGTTAAATTGCTGGTAGCGTGTAGCACTCTGCGCTGCTAGCGTCCCTACACGCTGTCAGGGTAGCAAGTGCGCCCAGCGGCGGGCACGTTTGGGAGGTTGCCCAGAGCAGAGAAGCAGAGCGAGTGTGTGCGCATAGAACGTCTAGTCGGTTCCAGCCCTCCTCACATCCCCCATCGCCTAGCACCTGATGTGATTATTCCGTGCTAAAAATAGGAGTGTTATCACGGCTTTTGTGCAGGTGGGAAGCTTTGTGAAAAGAGATTGTCTGTGTTTTTTCCCATCTCTTCCTAAGCCCTGGGAGCCAGATGGAGGGCAGCTGTTTGGTTACGTGTGGGCAGGGCGGGCCGGGGGGCGGGGGGAGCCACAGGCCCTTGCTGCCCGTGGTCAGAGGCAGGGCCGGCGCGGGCTTCCCTGCTCTCCTGGACCCATCATGTCAGTCTGCAGAACAGCACCGATAGATATGTGCGTAAAGAATTATCTGAGAGAACTGCTGAATTTGGCTCCGTTATGGCCATACTTGGGATAGTACTTTGAAAAAAGAGGAGGATAGGGACCAGTAGAAGTTCGTGCAGGAGAATCTTCGGTACTTCTTCCTACTCCGAACAAAGCAAGGAGGGTTCCCCTGCCACGCAGTCCTGGAACCGGCTCCTAATTCGATCCTCAAGTGACATCCAGGAGTCATGGCATAAACATAAAACTTATGATAATGTAATAAACAGTATATACTAACAACTTTTTAGCATATAGAGGACTTTCTCTTCTTTCTTCTGGGATAACTGGCTTAGGAGAGTGGCTGGAGCACTTGGGTAAATAATGTCCCCAACTAACCCAGCAGACCCTGCTCTGGCAGGAACGGGTGGGCAGGGGGCGGTGGGGAGGGAAGCGAGCTAGGGCTGGTTGGATTTTGCAGGAAGCAAAAAAGTGGGCCCTAAAAGAACAACTCTACCCCTGTGCTCCATCCAAGTACGTCTGCATTAGGGACACCTGGAAGCCAGCACATTGTCGTTTCTCCTGAACGTGCCGCCGTGAGCTTGATGACACCCCTGTACTGGACGGGATGCATCTGTCAGTGTGTAACACAGGGTCAGGCTCCAGCAGGCTTAGCCTCTGTGGCCCAGGGTGGCTAAGCTGCCTGCTAACAAATCCCCTCCACCACGTGGAGAACCACCATACTCCCCATCTATTTCTCACTCATGTGATGGTTCAAGGTCACTCCCTTCCATCATCCAGGGGCCTCACCTGATGGCTGACTTTCCAAGAGTGGATGTCTTCGCCTGGGCTTTCCCCGGAGAAAGCGGAGTCCAAGACCAGAGTGTGGTGCAGGCGCTTTATTTGCAGATGAATTGTGAGTTCTGGGGGGACCATGAGAAGCTTGCAGGGAAAACAGACACAGGGACTGAGGTGAAGCCAGTGTTGGGGTAGATGATCAAGTTGTTCCTCACTGTGGGAAACTGAGGTACCAGCTTGCTGGGACATTCTAAGAAGGCGCCTCGTAGTTTTGGGCTGACTTTACAAAGTGCCACAAACAGATGGCATCAACAACAGAAAGGTATTGTCTTGTGGTTCTGGAGGCTGGACATCTGAGACCAGCCTATCAGCAGGACTGGCTCCTTCTGACAGATGTGACTGAGTCTCTTTGAGGCCTAACCCCCAGCGCTTCCTGGTTTGCTAGTAATTTTTGGAGTCCGTTGGCTTGTAGAAGAACATCACCGGTCTCTGCCTATATGTTCACATGGTGCTGTCTGTGTGTCTGTCTCTGTGTCCAAATTCCCCCATTCTGTAAGGACGCCAGTCATACGGGATTAGGACCCACCTAGTGACCTCGTCCTAACATAATCATTCGCAAAGACCCTATTTCCAAATAAGGTCACATTCACAGATACTAGGGTTAGGGCTTCAACATCTTTTTGGAGGACATAATTTAACCCAAAGCAAGCCGTGCGGACTCTGCCCCAGAATTGTCAGCCCGAGGGGCTGGAGAGGGAGGCCCTGGCTCCTGACCTCTACTGTGAGCGTCCCCAGAGGTGTAAACTTTCCCGCCCTCCCGGACAACACCCGTGTGAACATCTCGTGGGCCCCGCTGGCATCCCATTCAGCAGCTGCGGAAAGTTCCCAGCACAGAAAGTGAGAGACGTGTTGAGCACTGGTCAGGGCACGGCTGTGGGAAGGTGCCGGGGTAACAGCTGGCCTCAGAGCCCGTGAGGCACAGCCAAGAGGTGTCCAATGTGGTGGGCGAGACGGTCCTATGACCGGAACTGCAGGAGGGGCATGTTCATGCTGGTCCTTCTCACGATGCCCTTCTCGTCGCACAGCCGAGCGCCTGGTTCATGAGAGCAGAGCGCTGCACGGGATGTAGGGATGTGCAGCCAGGCCCCACATCTCCACCACGCGGGATGTGTGGGAGGCCAAAGGTAGCTACTTAAGTGAATCAGGGAAACAGGATTCTCGCTCCTGTCCCTCTTCCAACGCACAAACCAATGGGAAGGTTACAGGCGTGGCCTGCGTCTTCCAACCCCTCAGGGATGGGAGGTATAGCAAGTCATCTTGTTTCCTTGTCTTGTTTAGATTGATGTAGGTCAACTGTCTTTTTAAAAATGTTTTTTTTTTTAATTATTTATTTTATTTTTGAGAGAGACAGAGTGTGAGCCGAGGAGGGAAAGAGAGAGAGAGAGAGAGACAGAATCCGAAGCAGGCCTCAGGCTCTGAGTTGTCAGCACAGAGCCCAATACGGGGCTCAAACTCACAGACCCTGAGATCATGACATGAGCCAAAGTCAGATGCTTAACCTACTGAGCCACCCAGGTGCCCCTCTTTTTTATCTTTTCCGGAAATAGAGAGTTGTGGGGAGAGAGAATCCCGAGCAGGCTCCGTGCTGTCAGTGCAGAGCCGGATGCAGGGCTTGATCTCACAACCGGAGATCATGTCCTGAGGCGAAATCAAGAGTCATATGCTTTACCAACTGACCATCCAGGGGCCTCTCAACTGCCTTTTCGATGAGACCACCTTATAATACGTCTTTTAGGTATTTTCATGACCAGGTCTATTTGGACAGGATCCAGGATGGAGGCTCAATGGAACAAATAGCGGTATGTGGCAAGGTCGCTGCGTATTACCATTATCACTGTCTCCTTTACTTTGGAACGGGCGTGCAGAGAGAGGAGAGGTCATCTGTAAAATGCACAATTAAAACTAGTTTCTGAGCATCTGTCTGCACTGAGCGCTGCATTAAGTACCAAGTGTACGGAGCATGTTCGTTTGGGATCCTAACAAGGTCATGCTGAAGCACTTACCCACGCAGCTCAGACTGGGTGGATGGGGATGCTGCGACTTGTCTCTAGGAGTCACTCATTAAAAACAAAAAACAAAACAAAACAAAACAAAAAACCAGAAACAGGAAAAGAACTGTTTCTGTTCTGAGCTCAAAGCACTTGTCAGGCCTCTGAGCTTGCAACACGGGCCGGGCGTGTGCTCACTGGGGGCTCGGTCCCACACTCCCTGAGGACCACACTCGCATCCGCACCCCCTGCCTCCACCCTCTGGTTGTCTCAGAAATACTCTATGCAGCCTGGGGCTGAATGGTCTGTTCCAGGACTTGTGAGTCCCTTCCCTCCTCATCACTGTAAAACCAGGGCGCATCACACGGAGTCACAGGGGCCAGAGAAGGCGCTCCACGCCGCGGCCCCGTCCCCTCTCCCAGGCTGAGGATGGTTTGCAGGTGTAAACCTGTCTGACCAGAGGGAGCGGATGGGGACGTGGCCTGGAAGGGGAGATGGCTGTGTACTGTCGGGCGGGCCATCGGGTTTACTAACCCCCCTACGTATTTAGGTAGCAGAGGGTGAGAATCATCAAAATGTGAGTGTCATTTGTGGATCTACAAGCAGGAAGTTGGAAGGATGTGGCGGCAAATGACTGTCACTGCATGAAGCCCCTCCCTGACCCCCCGCCCCCTCAAAGGGGGCCACCCCAGTGGTAGTGGGTGGCAGTGTCCTACTTAAGGAGCCTTGCCTTTTAGACCCGCTTTGTCCCATTGCTCAGGACGGAGGCTCAGCAAGGGGCATATGGTAGTGGCTCTGTGGTCAGGTTTGGAGACAGACAGACGTGCCTGAATCCCAGCTCCGCCCCCACTAGCTGGTAGACCTTGCTCAAGCGACTGGACCTTGCTGAGCCTCAGTTTCTTCCTCTGTAAGATGGGAATTATAGCAGAACCTACTTCAAAAGGTTATTGTGGGAGTTACATTTAACAAAACAAAACAAAACCCATGTTAAGCTGCTTATCACAGGACCTGAGAACAAAACCAGATTTTAATAATCCGTTCTTGTTCATATGGGAAGTTCTCAGGGGCTTCTCTCTTGGCTCTCTCTACTGTCTTGCCTTGGTGATTAGCTGAGAAGACAGTGCTGTTTCAGGACGGGCCTGGGAAGGATCTGGGTGACTTCTGACAGGCAGGGTGGGGCCAGAACAGTTTAGGAAGGGCCGGGAGCCCCCCGGTACCTGAATTGTCAGTAGATCCGGAAAGCAGTCAAAGAGAAGATCTTTAAAAACAAATAGACTTCCATATCTTTGGGGAAAATACACATTGAATAAATTCTCGATCGTACTTGCTTTAGGAAAATTCCAGAGATAATGAGCCCCACCCATGTTCGGGGTTTCTCTTTTTCTTTTTTTTAAAAAATTTTTATTTATTTTTTAGAGAGAGAATGAGCAGAGGAGAGGCAGACAGAGAGGGAGACACAGAATCCGAAGCAGCCTCCAGGCTCTGAGATGTGGTTCGAGCCCAATGTGGGGCTCAAACCCAAGAACCGTGAGATCATGACCTGAGCCAAAGTCAGATGCTTAACCGAATAAGCCACCCAGGGCCCTTATTTTTTTCTTCTTAATTTACATATTCACATCTTACTTTCAGATTTCTTAAGGAAATAAATTTTTTTCCAGTTTTATTAAGAAAAAAATGACATACATCACTGTAGAAGTTTAAGGGAAGCAAATCAAGATGTAAGGGCTTAGCTACAGAGAACACACTGATGGTCACCGGAGGGAAGACGGGTGTGGGGTGGGGAGAAACAGGTGACAGGGGCAAAAGAGAGCACTTGTCACGAGCACATGGTGATGTATGGAAGTTGCAGCGTGGTATTGTACACCTGAAACTAATATTACACTGTATGTTAAGTAACTGGAATTTAGATAATAACTTTAAAAAAATTAAGGAAAGAACAAATCAAGACCACACTGAGATACCACCTNTAAAAAAAAATTAAAGAGAGAGCATAATGGTTTAATTTACATATTGTGAACTGATTATTGCAATAGGTTCAGCTCACATCCATCCTGTCATAGCAATACAATATAAAGAATAGAAGAAAATCAGAGAAAACAACTCTCTCCTTGTGATGAGAACTTTGAGATTTACCCCTTCAACAGCTTTCCTGTCTAGCACAGCAGTGTTAGCTGCACCCAGCATGTCACACGACACTTCCACAGTACTTATGAATCTTATAACTGGAAGTCTGCACCCTTTGACCCTCTTCTCCATCTTCCCTCCCACCACCCTCCACCTCTGTAGTGATCTCTTTTTTAGGGGTTTTGTTTTTTTGTCTTTAAGATTCCACTTACAAGTGAGATCATACAGTATTTCTCTTTCTCTGACTTATTTCACTCAGGGTCCATTCGTGTTGCTGCAAATGGTAGCATTTCCTCATTTTTATTATGAATAATATTCCATTGTATATCTATGTGTGGTATACATATATACACCACATCTTATCCATTCATCCATTAATAGACACTTAGGCTGTTGCCATGTGTTGGCTCTTTTAAATAATGCTCCTGTGAACATGGTGGTGGAGATGTCTTCCTGAGTTAGAGTCTTTATTACCTTTGCATATATTCCCAGAAATGGGCCTGCTGGATCATATAGTTTTATTTTTAATTTTCTGAGGATCCTCCATACTGTTTTCCATAGTGGTTGTACCAACATTCAATCCCACCAAGAGTGCACAAGAGTTGCTTTTTCTTGACCTCCTTGCCAGTATTTGTTATCTCTTGTCTTTTCCATGATGGACATGCAGTGATATCTCCTTGTTTTGATTTGCATTCCCCTAGTGACTAGTGATGTTGAGCATCTTTTCATGTACGTGTTGGCTGTTTGTACATCTTCTCTGGAAAAATGTCTATTCAAGTCCTTTGCTCATTTTTTAAATTGTGTTTTGCTCTTTGCTATTGAGTTGTATGAGTTCTTCATATATTTTAGATATCAACCCTTTATCAAATACATGGTTTGCAAATATTTTTTCCCATTCTATAGGTTGTCTTTTTACTTTGTTGATAGTTTCTTTTGCTGTAAAGAAGCCTTTTAGTGTGATGTAGTCCCACTTTTTTATTTCTTATTTTCTTGTTTACACTATTGGTGTCTTATCATCACCAAGGCCTATGCCAAGGAATCTTATTCTTCTTTATTTTATTTTATTTTATTTCTTAATGTTTATTTATTTTTGAGAAAGAGAGATCATGTGAGCAGGGGAGGGGCAGATAAAGAGGGAGACAGAGAATCTGAAGCAGGCCCCATGTTGTCAGTGCAGAGCCCAATGCAGGGCTCAAACCCACGAGCCTTGAGATCATGATCTGAGCTGAAGTCAGATGCTCAAGCAACTGAGCCACCCAGATGCCCTAGAACTTTATTCTTATGTTTTCTTCTAGGAGTTCCATGGTCTCTGGTGTTACATTTAAGTCTTTAATCCATTTTAAGTAAATTTTGGTGGATGGTGTGAGATATGGCTTCAGTTTCATTCATTTACATATGCATATATTCAATGATCCTAGTACCATTTACTGAAGATATTATCTTTTCCCCATTAAGTATTCTTGGTTCCTTTGCCAAATATTAGTTAACTATATATGTTTGGGTTTACTTCTAGGCTCTTGATTCTTTCACATTGGTCTATTTGTTTATTTTTATGTCAGTACAAAATTGTTTTGATTACTATAGCTTGAAATCAGGGGGTGTGATGCCTCATGCTTTATTTTTCTTTCTCAACATTTCTTTGGGCATTTAGGGTTTTTTGTGGTTCCATACAAATTTTAGGAGTACCTTGCTACTTCCTTAAAAAACACTGTTGGAATCTTGATAAGCATTGCATTTAATCTATGGGTGGCTTTTGGTAGTATGACATTTTGACAACAGCACTCCATGAACATGGAATAATTTTCCATTTATTTGTGTCTTCTTCAGTTTTTTCATTAATTATAGCTTTCAGAGTAGAGATATTTCTTTCATTGATTTGATTGAATTTATTCCCAGATATTTTATTGTCTTCAATGCTGTTGTAAATAAGATCAATTTTTTAAAATTTCTTTGTCAGAAAATGTATTGTTAATGTATGGAAATACTACTGATTTTTGTATGTTAATTTTGCATCCTATAATTTTTATTGAATTCATTCATTAGATCCAACAATTTTTTTGGTTGAGTCTTCCACATTTTCTATATATAAAATGATGTCACCTGCAAATAGAGACAAGTTTACTTCTTTTTTTCCAATTCTAATACCTTTTATTTCTTTTTCTTGCCTGATTGCTCTAGCTAGGACTTCAAGTACTATGTGAATAGAAGTAGTAAGTGTGCACCCTTGTCTTAGTCCTGATCTTGAGATAGCTTTCAGTTTTTCACCATTGAGTATTATATTAGCTGTGGGCTTGTAAACAGCCTTTATTATGTTGAGATATGTTCTTGTAAGAGTTTTTTCCTATCATGAATGGATGATCAGTTTTGCCAAATACTTTTTTCTGTGTCTATTGAGATGATCATATGATTTTTTTCATTCTATTAATGTGATATATCACATTGATTAATTTGTGTATGTCAAACCATCCTTGCATCCCAGGGATAAATCTCAGTTGATCATAACAAATGATCCTTTTAATGCTCTGCTGAATTCAGTTTGCTAGTATTTTATTGAGAATTTTTGTATCTATATTCATCAGGGACATTGTCCTGTAGTTTTCTTTTCTGGCTTTGGTATCAGGATAATACTGACCTTGTAAAATGAGTTTGGGAGTGTTCCCTCTTTGATATTTTACAAGAGTTTGAGAAGTATTGATATTAATTGTTCTTAGAATGCTTAGTAAAATTTACCAGTGAAGCTATCTGGTCCTGGGATTTCTTCACCTTCACTGGGAGATTTTTGATTACTGACTCAATACCCTTACTAATTGGTCTTTTCAGACTTTTCTATTTCTTCCTGAGTCAGTCTCGGTAAGTTGCTTCTAAGAATTTTTCCATTTCTTTTATGTTGTTCAGTTTGTTTGTGTGTGTTCTCTCTTCTTTCTGAACCTTGGATGGACTATATTTCCCAACCTTCATTGCTATTAGATAGGTGGGTAGGTTGGTTGCTGAGTTCAAGCCAATGGAATGTGAGTGGAAGTGATGTGGCCCATAAACCCCTACCACTTTTGATCCTTGCTCTCTCTCCCTGTTCACAGTGGACTAGAGAAGATTCTGAGGATTTAAATGAGGGCAGAGTCACCAGATGAAAGGAGTCTGGGTCCCTGCATGACCACATGGTCCCTGTCTCATGAAATTAGGGTGTAAGGAAGAAACAAACGATCACTGTATTCTGCCACTGGGATTTTGGGGTGTTGTATAGCAGCTAGCTATATTTATTGGAATACAGCTTAGTTAAGATGGTACTTCACTCACATGCTGCGGGCTGGCTGTCCTATTCTAGGTAGACTGTGTAGGTGAATATGATGGCATCTTGTGTTTGAATGCGTACTCTTTTTCCTTTGGCCAAAGTCATTGATGGTTCTCTGGTTGTAATAAGGCTTCAAACAGCTTTCACTTTTAAAATGTATTCCCCACCCATCTCTTCTATTTTCCACTCCCTTCCCATACCATACCACAATCGAAATGGCATTGGATTCAGCCACGCTCGACACATGTCTAAAGGAATACGTGCAGAATCTGAGATTTTTAAGCTAGGGTAAAATTGATAAAACATCAAAAATCAAAACTGATGACATAAACCTAAAGAATGGTTCTCTTTTGTACATACCTTTTCAGCTTCTTTCTAATACACAGACATGTATGCATATACACCCAGTGACTGATCAGAGTACTAGCTAGAATTCGCAGAGAGTTTACTATGAGTAAAGTACTTTCAGATATCTCCAATTCTCAGAGTAGCCTTTAAAATGAGCATTAGCCTTTCCACTTTCAAATATAGAAACTGGGGTTCAGAGAGATTAAATAACTTATTTTTTTTAAAGTAACCTCTACACCCAACATGAGGCCTGAACTCACAACCCTGAGATCAAAGTCATACGTTTTACCGACTGAGTCAGCCAGGCACCCCCAGTGAGATTAAATAACTTATTTAAGATGACATAGAGTGGGGCACCTGGGTGGCTCAGTTGGTGAAGCAGCCGACTTCGGCTCAGGTCATGATCTTGCAGTTCGTGAGTTCCAGCCCCACATCAGGCACCCTACTTTCAGCGTGGAGCCTGCCTGGGATCCTCTCTACCTCTCTCTGTACACCTCCCCTGCTTGCACACACATGCTCTCTCTCTCTCAAAAAAACCAAAAACGTTAAAAATAATGAAAAATAGAAGACACAGCAGGAATGGGGTTCAAACCCATACCTGCTCTTACTCAGGTCTTGTCTACTGTAATCTACTAGCCTACAGCACATTTTTTCTCTTATGGGAGAAAGAATTTGGGGGCCACTAGTTAGAAACCTTGCCCCTAAGGATGCCCCTTTTCATGATTTGCCCAGTAAAAAGGTACAGGAAGACTGGTATGCTCTATGTTAGACTTCTCTGTGGGGTCTCAAATCAGGCCCCCAGCCCTCTGTACACATCTGTCCCATCTGTGCCTTGTCCAGCCTCAGTGTTCATGAACTTTTGTGTCTTTCCCTGTCAGGGCCCTGGCCCTGAGTGGAGCCCTGTCTGACAACGGCAGCGGAATAGCTGGGCTGGGAAAATGTAAGGCTCTCTTATGCCGGAGGTCAGCGGTCATGTAGGGGGGACCATAGGCAAGATGGCTAGAAGGTAGAATAGACAGTACACTCTAATCACTGCTTGCCTGAGGCAGGTGAGGAGACAAGGGGAGTAAGCAGAGTTCCCAGGTTTTTGCGGTGGGCTGCTGGGTGGGCAGTATGTGCTGGGAAGGACCAGCTTTAAGGGAACATTATGAAAGAAGCTTGGGTCCATACACACCTCCCATACATACCACCCATTCTTCTTTTTTATGTTTATTTTGAGAGAGAGAGAATGAGGGGGGGAGGTACAAAGAGAGGGAGACACAGAATCTGAAGAAGGTTCCAGGCTCTGAGCTGTTAGCACAGAGCCTGACACGGGGCTCGAACTCATGAACTGTGAGATGATGAGCTGAGCTGAAGTCGGCCAGGTAACAGACTGAGCCACCCAGGCGCCCCTACACCACCTGTTCTTAAGATGTTACACAAGTTAATGAAGGCTTTGCTGGGCCATGTCATCAGAGGACAGTTTGCAATAGCTCCTGGGACTCTTTACTGCATTTTAACCAAGTGCAACAGAAAAAGGAAATGATGATTTGGTTCATTTTTCCATCCCACAATGTGTTTAATGAAGCTCCTTTATGGCAATGCATAGCTTTGTTGGCTTCCATGGGTGTTTTCCTCCTGTGAAGATTGCTCCCGTACATATCTATATTTTCTCACATTTATACACATAAACCAGGGATTCTCTACAATAGTTTCTTTTTTAATTTTTTTAATGTTTACTTATTTTTGACAGAGAGACAGAGCATGAGCAGGGAAGGGGGTAGAGAGAGAGGGAGACACAGAATCTGAAGCAGGCTCCAGGCTCTGAGCTGTCAGCACAGAGCCTGATGCGGGGCTTGAACTCATGAACTGTGAGATCATGACCTGAGCTGAAATCGGATGCTTCACCAACTGAGCCACCCAGGTGCCCTTCTACAATAGTTTCTTTTTAAAGGAAACTCAGAGACACAATTTGAAATGAAATGAAGATGAATTTATTTTAGCTCTTGCTTTTGATATAATGGGACCAGTTTTTCTTAGGTCCCAATTATCTAAGCTGTTAGTTCCCATGCACAACAGCTCATCAAGATTACCTGTGATAGATAAAGCTTCTGGCCAGGACCCCCTTCACCAGGAGGTTCTGATTCCCTGGGGCTGATGCATCTACATTTTAGCTCATTGAAAAAGTGATCAGCAACCAGATGTGGGAATCAGTCATCTGAGTCCCAACCCCAGCTTTGGTTACTTCAGCATTTCATTTTTTAAAATTCTTTGAAGAAAAGGTAGGCATTTAATGTGATTTTATTTATTTTTAAAGTATATTTATTTATTTTGAGAGAGAGAGAGAGCGCATGGGGGGGGCAGAGAGAGGGGGAGAGAGAGAATCCCAAAAAGGCTCCATGCTGACAGGCTCCAACACAGGGTTCGATCCCACGAATGGTGAGATAATGACCTGAGCAGAAATCAAGAATCGGAGGCTTACCCTACTGAGCCACCCAGGCGCCCCAAGGTAGGCATTTTAGTATAGAAGCAAATGGTGTTTTATTAGCAAAAACTGATGTTAAATTACCGATGATTTGCTATTGCCAGGCACAATAATATTTAAGAATGATTTTACTTGAGTCAGCATGGTTGTCATTGACGACTTCTAGAATCTCCTCACGTTCTAAAGCTAAGGAATCTAAAGCTAGAAGAGGCTGAAGAGACTACTTGAGGAGCTAGTTCAGGTGACCCCGTGGAGGAAGGTGTTTGGTTAGAACCCAAGGGTCTCTGGCTCTTGAGAAACTTGTCTCTGAACCAGCACCCTCGTCGTCATTTTATGGGGTTAGTGGTGGTTCCACAGTTGCTCAGCTGCCTTTCGTCTTTTGGAGATAAGACTCTTTTCCTCTGTGATAAGTGGGAGGGCGAAAAGTCAACGCGCACCGCAGCTGTCGAGCGCTCCTGTGAGGAAAAATCTTGTCTACGCTAAAAGAACCAGAAAGAAGGCCCTTGTTAGGAAAAACAAACCAAAAAGCTGTGCTTTCCTAAATACTGCAACTAACTTAAGATCTCTTATTCTTGTCTTTTTTTTTTTTTAAGAGTCAGGATTGATTTATTACTTACGTTTTAATGTATCCAGTTAACCACCCCCATAAGGTGCTGCCTCTGTTCGCGCTGTCATAAATCAATGAGAGACTGTTAATAGTAACACCGGCTTAATCACTCTGATGCCTCTTTTTTGCTAATGGGGACTATAAAAATAGATGGCGGTGGGAAGAAATGTGTTTTCTGAACGTTGCCAGGCTTGGATGAGCAGAGCATGGACCTGGAAAGTGAGGCCGTCAAAGCCTCTGGGATGCGGCGGTGGTGGCCGCTCCGTCACCTCACCTCTGCAGGGCTCTTGCTGTCACCTCACCTCTGCAGGCTCCTGACGCGGCCGGGCTTTACGCTGCACGCAGCCCTGCGAGGCAGGCGTTTAGGCCCCCGCCTTCGGGCGAGGACGCTGCGGCGGCGTGGAGAGGTCTCTGCTCCCGCAGCCCAGCTCCCGGCCCCGAGGGACACCGCCGGGCGTTGGCCGTTTCGCAGCCCGCTCGCCGCCAACGACGCTCCAGTCCCCCCCTGGACGCTTGAACCCACGCGCTCGCGCTCGGGGAGCCGGGAGCCAGGCTGGGCTTCCGGGAGAGCTTCCGGCCGCGCAAACACGCGTCAGTCGTTGGTGAAGAGGGAGCGGAGAAGCTGAACGGCCGTGAGGCGCCTCAGGGACGCGGACTTGCCATAACGCCCCAGGCTTCTCCGTCACTCGGCGTTATCGGGACGTGAGCCCACGTCTTCTTCTTCGTTTCCTAACTTGGTGCTCACCCAGGGATTATTGCTTTGTAATATTTCGCGTTCTTGGCATTGTGGCGCGGTTAAACGGGAGCTGGCGGGGAGGGAGGGGGAGGAAGCGTTCCTCTCCTTGGAAGCCCCCCGTGGGCCGGGTTTCCCGTGTGTCCTGAGCGCAGTGGGAGCCGGGAGGTGACCCGGGCGCTGTGGGCCTGCACAGGGTCAGCGCCGCCTCACCGAGATGAAGGAAGATAGCGCCTGCAGTGTTTCTGAGGTGGGGTCGCTCCGCGTTTCCCCCAGCAGGCCCGTGTTGCGGGTGCTCTGTGATTTTCCTGTAGGAACCAGGCTGTGGCTGAGGCGACCCGGAGAGACGTCTGAAGTACTTTTTTTTTTTCCTGAGGATTTTGTGTTTTATTAACCTGTGAGTTGGTTAATTTTGTGCAACTCCGAATCCCATTTATCTGCATCTCAGGGACGAAGTGGAGTGAAGGAGCGCTGGGTTCCTCCAGTGGGGCTGGAGGCATGTGGAAGAGAACCCTGACAGGAATTCTACCTCAGAACTAGGCGCAGGTTTTGCCAAGAGTTTTGGAGCAACCAGGAGAATTCTGCAGAGCCTGGAGAGTCGTCGATCTTGCAAGTAGCTTGGCCCCGAAAGGTGTTAGTACCTTAAGGAAGAAGGGTGACATCAGCCTGGTGGATACCTGTCATCCCCACCGCCACCCACCTGGCATCTTAAAAACTGAGAAGGAGCCAGAGAAGCGGCCTAGGGTCTCTGTCCTCTGAGGTTGACGGGGTGTTGGGTGCTTGTCTCCTGTAGCCTCAGCAGGACCTGGTCTTGTACAGTTGGCCTCGGAGGAAGGACCCCTTCCTGTCCACCCGACCCGACCCCATTGACCCAGATGAGAGATCCCAGCAGCTGGAGAGGAGAAGGGGCATCACAAGGAGCGGAACACAGCCTCAGTGAACAAAGGTGCTGGAGGGGGTAGGCGGGGATGTAATAAGAGAACCTAGAGATCTCAGTGCAGTACCCAAAGAATTTCTAGTGGAAAACATCCTCGTTCGTCACTCCGGCAGCTGCAGCTCAAGGAGTTCATGGTCACCATCGAGACCCACGGTGATGACTTGGAAAACCGAAGCACAAGCAGCAAAATGTCAACACGAAAATCAAAAGGTAAAGAAAGAAAGCCAATTGGGAGGAAAGAAGCAGAAGGTTTAACCTGCCAGTAAAAGGGTTTGCAGAAGGATGGAAGGAACAGCTGAAGAAGAGTCAATAATTAGACATACAATAAAAGAGAGTTTTCTGGAAAGACCTGACTCTATGTGTTGAAGGGACGAGCCAAGTTCCAGGTCAGATTAATGAGGAAAGTGAGACCCAAGGTATTCTGGTAAAAATTCCTGAGCTCTAAGAATAAAGAGAAAATCTTGTAAGTTTCAGACGGGAATAGAATGTCACTTGGGAGAGAATAAGAGCAAGATTGGCATCAGGTTTCCACACAGAATGTAGAGGATATGGGAGCAAAGTCTGAAGAAAATGCATGACCCAAGAATACTGTTCCCAGCCGGGATCTCATTCACCTGTTAAGGCAAGAAGAAAAAGTGATCCAAAGAGAGCTAATACTTGCGTATTTCACTAGCCTTCACTATCTCAGCAAAACATTTGAAAAGGACCCAAAACAAACAGCACACAGATCCTTCCAGAAGATGAAGTGGAAAGGAAAGACCAAGGAAAGAATCTTGCCCTTTCTGTCTCTAGATCCTGAGAGATAGAGCAGTCTCCAGCCAGGGAGGCAGCAGCTCAGGTGAGGAGCGTTCTGACTGCAGGGAAGACTCCACAACTCATGGAAAATCCCCCATGAAAACGGGCCCCAAGACTAGATGGGCTTAGGCCTCTGATTTACCGAACACCCAAAGAAAGGCGGTTGCAATGTTGTTTAAATTCTTTTGGAAAAAAAGATGAAAAAGTTGAATTTGCTTAATAAAGGCAACCTAATTCTAATCCTGAACCCTAATAAAGAAGGTATAGATGGAAACTTAAAAGTACCAACCATTTAACTTGTGAGTATGATGCAAAATATAAAATAAACAGCAAGTAGAACCTAGAGAAGTTTTAAAGTCATATTACACTGTGACCTAGTAAGATTTTTCAGGAATAAATGGGAATAGGATATCTCTGCCACTAGAACCCATTCCAACAGAATGTGCAAAGAGAAAAATCGTAGGATTGTAGGAATCGATTTTGAAAATGCATCTTATAAAATTCTTAAGAAAGAAAGCCAAATAATATCGAAATAAAAGTAAACAACCTAAATACGATAAAGACCACTCACCAAAACACCCCAGCAAATATTATCCTAAGTGGAAAAACACTTAACCTACTTCTGTTACAATCAGGATCTAGAATGGAATATTTCAACCATCATTCTGCAATATTATGTTACAGTTTCTAGTGAATGAGATAAGCTAAGAAGGGAAATAACTGATACCAAAGCAATTTCATTTTACTGGTGACGTGGTTTTTTAAAGCCCTTCACAGTCCCAAAGATCTACTTTTAGGTATTAAAAGAACGAGTCAGTGGGGCACCTGGATGTCTCAGTGTGTTAAGTGTCCAACTTTTGCTCATGTCATGATGTCACGGTTCGTGGGTTCAGGCCTGACAGCCCAGAGCGTGGAGCCTACTTCGGATTTTGTGTCTCCCTCTCTCTGCCTCTTCCCTGCTTGTGCTCTCCCTCTCTCCCAACCCCCCTTCTCAAAAATAACATTAAAAAATAAATTAATTAAAAAAATTAAAAAACGAGTTAGGTTAATAAGAATGTGTAAGGTAGCTAGAATAAGATATGTTCTCAGATACCCAAACTTAGTTTTCTTCTGCAGATAAGCAGTCAGAATGGAGATAGAAAAATGAATTTTTAATAGCTTTAAATACTATGACATATTTACAAATAATCATGTTAAGAAAGACTCAGAGCCTATGTGAGGAAAACTCCAAACCCTTATTGAGGAACACATATTCTCTGCACATTCAGGAAGCCTTCCTTTTTTCAGAAGAAAATATGTGATAGAAAAAGGGTACTTTAAACATTTTAGGAGTTCTTATCAGTATCCCATTAGGGAGTTTTTGTCTTGGGAATTAGGCAAAATCTTACAGTTTATATGAAAAAAGGACACTTTTTAGACTAGCCAAGAAAAATATGTGAGAGAGAAATGAAGGAGAGTTTTCCCTCAGCAGACATCACCACCCACTTTTAAGAAAATGAGGTTATATCAATATATTACTGGAATAATGTAGATAAAAAGATTAGTGGAACAGAATAGATCATCCAGAAATAAGCTTGATTTATGTGAGAAGTCGGTCCCTTCCAGAGGGTGCATTTTACTTCAACAGCAAAAAGTTTTACTTTTTTTTTTTTTTTTACTTTGTACGTGTTTTATTGACTACACTTAATGCTGCTGTATGGTATCTATGAAAATTGTTAAGAGAGTAAGTCCTAAGAATTCTTATCACAACAAGAAATTTTTTTATATCTATATGAGATGATCAAATTGCTAAACTTACTGACATGGATGTCAAATCATTAAGCAGCTTGCCTTAAACTTAGGCAGTGTCATGTATCGATTACATCTCAATAAAATGGAAACAAGTAACAATAAAATGGAAATGGCTATCAGAGGATCCTACACGTACAAACAAACAAGGAAAAACAGGAAAAGGCTGAATTTAATAGCACTGTCGTAGGATTCTGGTTCCCCATCTGGAGGAAAGCGAAATTGGATCACCGTGGGTCACTTTCTGTGACATGATAGTCATAGAAAAAATTTCAATTAAAAAACAGAATTAAGAGTCATACATCTAGTAATATGCCAACAGTTCTTGCAAGTGGTGGAGGGACAAACTCCCCAGTAGAAAATGCTGAAACGATATGCAGAAACTATTGGCAAAAGAGCAACTTCAAATGGCCAAAACTTTACGAGAAGATATTAAAAGTCACTGGTATTCAGGGAATCTAATTTTAAGTAACAGACATAAACTGGCCACATTTTAAAAAGCAATAACATACATTGCCAGAGGAGAATGAGGCCTCTAATACAGTGTTGGCAAAATGTAAATTTTTATAGTCTTTGTGGAAAGCAAACTGTTAAGACCATTCACATTAATCCTAAACATTCCTTTCTGTTCGGTAATCCTGGTAGTGGGAATTAATTCTATTCAAAAAAGAAAACGCTACTATGTAAAGAAATTGTGATGGTTGATTTGGCTTGTCAGCTTTAGTGGGACACAGGATGCCCAAATATTTGGTCACACATTTTTCTGGGTATCTCTGTGAGAATATTTTTGTATGAGAGTAACAACTGAATGGGTAGAGTCTGTAAAGTTGATTGCTGTCCTCTATGGGTGGGCTGCATCTGATCAGTTGAAGACTTAAATAGCGGTAAAGGCTGACCCTTCTGAGAGTAAGAGGGAACGCCTCCTGCCGGACTCCCTTGAACTGAGACATTGGGCTTCTCCTGCCTTCAGACTTGAATTGAAACGTGATATCTTCCTGGGTTTCCAGCCTACTGGCTTTCAGACAGAACTTATTCCACAAGCTCTCCTGATTCTCAGGCCCTCAGACTTAAACTAGAACTATACCGTTGGCTCTCCTGGGCCTTCAAGTTTCTGACTGCAGAACTTGGGACTTCTTAGCCTCTGTAACACGTATGCCAACGTCTCATAATAAATGATATGGTTTCTTTGGAGAACTCTGACTGGTGCAGGTTGACTTGGAAAAGAAAGCGACCGTTTACAGAGAAGGGAGTGATTTCATCAATTACTGTGTTTCCCTCCATACCATGCTATCTTAGGCAGGCATTACGAAAGTACAAGCGAAAACAAAAACCAGATAAACCTATAACCTCATTGCCTGGCTCAGAGAGATTTCCAATGAGGAGTAAAGCAAGATGCAGAAATGTGTTTACAATGTAATTATTTCTGTAAAACAAACAATGCCATATCCCTTCTATATGTATATGATTATATAAGTATATGTGGGTGTCTGTATATTATTATATGAGCACAGAGAGGCACACGTGTTAGAGTGTTACCAAGAGATTCCTGTTCAGGAGGAAAGAGGCCACGATGTGGGTGAAGACTTAGGGAGCAGAGAGGCAGGGTTGCAAAAACGAAATGAGAACCCTAATGCGTCCGATAGGACACACTTATGCACTTAATCACAAATAATCTGTTCTATGTTTAAGGAAAAATAAACATTTTTAAAAACTAAAAATAATGCATTTTAAAAATAAAATGTAAAAAAAAAAAGGGAAAAAGAAAAAAATTAAAAAATGCTGAATGGTGCTGTGAAAGGATCTCCGGATCTAGCATTCTCCAGCAAGCTCAAGCCGATGTTGGTCAGGAAAATTAAAAAAGCCTAGAAAGTTCCTCTTCTTCCATGGCCCTAGACTAGAGGACACCTTCCTGCACTGGTCCAGTGTGAACGTTAACTTACGTTTACAAGGGCCTGGACGAGGGAAAATCTTCTGCTCGAGCACAGAATAATTCTTTCCTAATGCCAAGGTTTTCTCGGTGAAGAGAAGGGAGGCTGGCATGTGGATCGCACCTTTACGACTTTGGAGTCCCAGAACAGATTTCTGGGTTTATTTATAGAAGGAGACTCCATCTCTTCGTCTCTGTTACTCCTGCTCACTGCTGCTCCGCAGTGTGAGAATATGGCCTGGTTTAGTCAGGAGGGAGAGGCGTCTGCCTTCCCCGTAATCACCCCTGCCTGCCCTGAGCACCTGCAGGAAGGGCTGGTCTGCTGGGGGCTGCAGGGAGGGCAGAAGTCCTGAAGCAGAGGTCAGGGGCCTTCTGCTGCATCCTGGATGAATCTGCTTAGCCCTCTAGAGAGAAGGGACTGTTTGCACTGTGTGCGGGGTGGGAAAATTGCTGTGCAGAATTGCCTCTTTGGCTTCTGAAGAGGAGAAGAGCTTCCTGCAGGGGTCCAGCATGCCACGCCCCCTCCCCACCTGAGGAGGGCTCTGGGTTCCCTCCGGGTCAATGTTTTGTTCGGCCTCTACAAGTACAACCCCAGCACGGACCGTGGCCATGTTTTCTCTCCCATTGTTGATCTTGTTTGTAAGATGATGTTTTACGAAAACTTAAAAGGGTCTTAAAAATCCCTTTTGTCCAAGAGAAAGTGCACTCTCTGTTCTCTTGGATCCTTCTAAACCTTGCATCCCGGCAGCCCAGCCTCCCACCCCTCTCCCTACCCTGCGGTGATGGACATTGCGACGCAAGGCATTTATTTAGTCTCTGTGAGGTGTTTGCCTCTCTACCAGTGGCAGACGTCTCCGAATGACTCCTGGAGACAACAAATTCTTATTGTTGTTGAGTGTTACTGATTAGTATTCGAAGGGGTCTCTTGACCAAAACCAGCACGGGGTGCCGGGAATCATAAGTTGTATTTGAAGAAATGCCAAGGCTCTTTGATTGGTACCAGCCTGGATAAAGGAGTAAGAGAAAGAACGAGCATGTGGAAGGCACAGAGGGCACATGATAGGAGGTCCAGTCCTCAGGTTACCCAATTCTTCAGCCTAGAAATTGGGACGCATCGTCTGGCAAATAGGTTTGTCATAGTGGCAGCAGTAACGCAAACTGTTTTAGGTTTGGGCTGTCCCAGAACTTAAGAGTCCTCCATCTCGGTATAGAAAACAAGGGGAGCAGAGAGAACCTTGGCATTCTGATTTCAAGGGAAACAAAGTTTTGCTTTTATTGCTGCCTGTAGAAATCTCATTGGTCCTCACGGATTTCGGAGGTCAGAGCCTCACTCTGTTGACTAATTATTTAGGGGAGTCACATCACAGTGTAACTTCCACCTACGTTTCAAGGATATGATTAGAAATGATTTGGAGAGATTTCCAGCCAGCTTCATGGACCAAGCCTCCAGGTTGCTCTCGTTTGAAGGAGCCTGGGAAGGAAGTAATTAAGGACATCTGCTGTAGGTTGTTGCGTCGAGTCTTGCTTCTGGGCACATCCTGCACTTGAAAATGAAATTGGAATTTCCAAAACACAATCAACATCTCTGCTATTTTCCAGCTTCTGCCTAAATCCTTGGGTTTCTGTTCTTTGCACTTTTGGAAATGAAAACAGACTCCTTGTTTACTTACGGCTCCAAGTTGTTGCTCATATTCCCACTGAGAGAAATGTTAATTGCTCTTACAGAACCAGAAATATGAGCCACCAGGATTTTTTTTTTTTTTTTTTCACGGAAAAGGGCCAAATTGTTGTTAATGCTAGAGTTCTTAAAATCACTCATAATGGACTAGAACTATCTATTTTGAATTTGGAATACGGGAAGCAATTATTTTAATGGATTGAATTTCAATCTTTCCTGACAAACTATTTTTATTGAGTTTGGCCCTTTTAAAAACCAAGTGTAAATTGTGCCGCTTCTAGGTTTATGTTTCACAGTTAGAAAAATAGGCACTCTCCTCTTGGGCTTTCTGATGAGGACGCATTTCCTAGAGCTGGAAGGGAACCATCGGTCACATTATTCATCTCTTTTATTTTCTAGATGAAAAAAAAAAAGCATGTATCAGATGTATCAGAGGGGCTGTGGTGCCCTCAGTTTTCACAGCGAGGTCAAAGGTCAGCAAGACTAGCACCTGGGTTTCCTGATCCTCTGGCGCTCTTGCTACTTCCCTGTATCGCTCTGAAGATTGCACGGGCTGGCCCGGTCCCTTCGCTGAAAGAGTGAGCTCCTTGGTTCAGTCAGGAGCTGCTGTGGCTCCTGTGCATTGGAACAGTCTTCCAAGGCCTCCCTATTTTTTATCTTTACAATTATCACTGCTAGTCATGGTTCTCTGTCTAGAAAAACATTACTATGCACATGTGTCCATTTCAGTTGAATCAGACACAGAATGAACTAATGAGCTGGGACTAGAAGATTTGATTACCGGAGGTAGGACCTTAGGGGACATCCAGGTGAGCTCCTCAGTGCTGTCCCTCAATGAGTGGTTCTTCTCTTTCCCTTTGGAGGTAGACTTGCCCGAGGCCTGAGGCAGCCGTGATCAGGCACTTTGCCCTTCTGGTACACTGGCCAATGATCTCGAGCCATTGAGAATGTCTTTTGGAGGAAAGGACCAGAAGTGAACCAGACGGAAGCACAGGCATCCATCTCCATGCTTTCTCCAATGGCTCCAGAAAAAAAATGAGCAGAGAGATCTTGGGACGGGGGCATCCTGCAGATGGCCTCCCTTCAGGAACTGGGTTATGTTTCTTGCTAGATGACGACCTGAATCTTTTTTATTCTGTGGTGTTACATAGCTAGGCAGCTGTTTGGTGAGTTTGGAGAAGGAGCTGGTCCTTGAATCCTGCCACCCACTCCCTTTCCTTTTGGGGTTCCTTCTAGGGAATCTGTACGTACAAAGAACAAAGACCACATGGGAAACACATTACCGGCATCAGCAGTGGGAACACGGCTTGGCAACGCCCCAGCGACCAGCCAGTGTCCGCCATTGTCCTTGTGCTGGGCTTCTCTCTTGGAACTGAGCAGGGGGGCCGCATGCCTTCAGCTCGAGCTAAAATGTCGCCCTTCTGCCTCCTCCCCTCTGCTTCTCTACTTATTCTCAGACCCCCAACCCCAGCCTAAAGAGGGATCTTTGAACTGTGGATCAAAGACAGGGCTCGTGCAAAGCATTAACGGCAGGAGAAAAGGAGCTAGACATTAATTAGCAAGGGACACATTTATTGCCAGTGTTGCCCAAAGTGGGTTTATGCTGTTTGCCTCAAGGCCAAGTCGGTAGCCTGAGTCAGGCTGCCCGATGGGAGAAGAGAGGAGCTGGATGGGCATTTTCTCGGGTGGCGAATAAGGCCATTGCTTTCTAACTGTTGCGAGCCAGGGAGTGCCAAAGGAGGTAAGCTCAGCCCGCTACTGCTGTTGGTGCAGGAGGTGAAAAAAGAAAGCAATATCTTTCCTGTCTGAGGCACGGTCACAAAGCCCCCTTGGCGTGAGGTGGTCTAATGCACGTCAGGCTCTGAGCAATCATTGACAGCCCCTTCTTGCAGAGACAGCTGGGAAGGGAAGGAGGCCAGAGTATGAGCACAAAACCTCTTTTCTGTACTCTGGGCCGATGTGGGCCCAAATATGGGGAAATTAATTGAGAATTTCCTTTCTTTTTTTTAGAACTATTTTTTAATGTTTATTTATTTTGAGAGAGAGACACACACACAGCATGAGTTGGGGAGGAGCAGAGAGATAGAGCAGGGAGAGAGAGAGAGAGAGAGAGAGAGAGAGAGAGAGAGAGAGAGAATCTCAGGCAGGCTCCATGCTGTCAGTACAGGGCCCGATGTGGAGAGAATTTCCTTTCTTAACAAAAAGTTACCATTCATAAAATAAAGGCGTATGGGTTTACAGATTGTTAAGGACAGAGCTCATTTGAGTTAATGTGAAGCTTACGCTAGAAAAATAATCTGTGCCATTCTATTATTTTCTAAACATACGACAAGAACTAGTATGTAATAAGTATGCTTTTGCCTACTGAATTTCTACTTTTCTTAGCAATGCTCTCAGGAAGAGAAGTGTGATCTTGGGTGAGTCACTTCACCTCCCTAAGGCTTCATTTTCCTCAGATGTAACATGGAAGTTTTGAATTGGATGCTATCCTTTCTGATGGGGAGAGTTTATGACCCTGTGAGTTGGAATCACTTACATCTGCACCAGCCAGGGTGCGTTAAGGAGGATGCACTGTATGCTGTGCTGGGCGTCCTCCAGGGGAGTGCTCACACTGCCTGCCTTTGTGTATAAACGGTCAGAGGGAGACTGTAGGGGTGGGCTAAGGTGGCGGTGGGAAGAGATGAGGGGCATTTCTGCTTCAAATTCAAGGGGATTTGGAAGAACATTTCAGCAATTATCCAGAGATCAGTGGATCAGGCACTTTGTAGATTTCAAGTCAGCCAATGACACGAAGAATTCCCAGCTGGGAGGATGGGGGGCTTTCACATTCATCCCCTTCCTAAGAGGAGATATTCTATAGGACACTGTACATATATTGAGTCTGGCAAGACTCTCTTTTTTTTAATGGATATTTATTTTTGAGAGAGAGAGAGAGACAGAGTGAGAGCAGGGGAGAGGCAGAGAGAGAAGAGACACAGAATTGGAAACAGGCTCCAGGCTCTGAGCTGTCAGCACAGAGCCTGACGTGGGGCTCGAACTCAAAAACCGTGAGATCATGACCTGAGCTGAAGTCGGTTGCTCAACCGACTGAGCTACCCAGGTGCCCCTGGCAAGACTGTATCTTAATACAGCACATAGAGCAGCAGACTGGGGTCTCTTGGGTGGCTTAGTCAGTTAAGCATCCAACTCTTGATTTCAACCAGGTCATGATCTCACAGTTTGAGAGATCGAGCCTGACAGTGATCAGGATCTATGCTGACAGTGTGGAGCCTGCTTGGGATCCTTCCTCTCTCTCCCTCTCTCTGCCCCTCCCTCACTCATGCTCTCTCTCAAAATAAATAAACTTAAAAAGAAAGCAGACTATACGTATATTATGCACATAAAGATACTACTCAGTTTTTTTCTTTCAATAAACCCTTTCTCTGTAACCTTATACTAAGACTATTTTCAAGTATGGGAAGAGGAGAAGACATTACCTTTTAGTATGGTATATTTTTTCCTGATGTATTAGATGGGAGTAGATCTTATATTATTTTTAATTCCAAAAAAGGGTAAGCAGGACCCATGTGACAGGGTACAATTTACAGTAGCCTATAAAATATTTTTAAGTTCTTGCTTTTAAAACCCTCAAGACTCTCAAAGATAGCATTGAGAAGCTTTTGTTTGAAGAGCAATTGAATTTATAACAACAATTTGCTGGGAAACTGCGTTTTTATGGATATAGCGAAGATAAACATGGCAAAAGTTCACATTAATGAAGTCTGAATTCATGAGGGTTCTCGCCACTCAAAGGTTTCCGTTTAACTTTATTTCATGCCAGATTGCGAGTTAAACTCTTATAACCAAACTCGGGCTTCGTCCCCAAAGTTGTCACACGAGAAACCCCCATTCTGATAGGAAACTCTAATTTGTCTATCTATAATTTCTAATTTGTGTTGTGCTATTTTAGTGTGAGGATAATGACATGAAGTAGAAATTGTCTTTTAATAGACAGATGAAGGTAATTACAGTGATTATAATAGATGCTGGCAAATATTGAAATACATTGACTAATTTAGTTCACATTACAGAAACTACTAAAATGGCATTACATTCTTTTTTTTAAAAAATGTTTTAACATTTATTTATATCTGAGAGACAGAGCGTGAGCAAGGGAGGGGCAGAGAGAGAGGGAGACACAGAATCCGAAGCAGGCTCCAGGCTCTGAGCTGTCAGCACAGAGCCCGACTCAGGGCTCGAACTCACAAACTGTAAGATCATGACCTGAGCTGAAGTCAGACGCTTTGCTGACTGAACCATCCAGGCGCCCCAGGGCCTTACATTCTAAGTGTGCAATGTTTATTAAAAATCACGTAGCACAAATACCTTTGAACTGGTAATTTTATAGAAACCATCTCCCATCTTCACTGACCCAAATTCATGATGCTTGTTCATAACTTGATACCTTCTAAAAGTTAAAGCCCAGCAGCATACTCTGGGCTCTCCTGTTCTCACCCTCTCTTTCTTCTCTCCCTCCATCCTTCCCTTTCTTCCTTTCCTTTCCCTGAGGCCTTCGATGTCTTGTGTCTTTCTCCCTCAGTGTTCACACCAGGAATTCCACGCCTTCGGCTAAGGTCATGATCTGAGTTCGAGCCCCCGCGTCGGGCTCTGTGTAGACAGCTCGGAGCCTGGAGCCTGGAGCCCGCTTTAGGTTCTGTGTCTCCCTGTCCCTCTCTCTCTCTCTGCCCCTCCCTTGCTCATGCTCTGTCTCTCTCTCTCTCTCTCAAAAATAAACAAACTTAAAAAAAAAAAAATAAGTGGCCACATGGTCACAGGCTAGAGAATGAGAAGGAAAACAGTCTTCACATTTTCAACCATGTCTGTCCACCTCCTCCCCATGCTGCCGCTCTTCCTGGAGATGAAAGACAGTGGATGATATCAACGGATAAAGGAGCCTGTATATGAGAGCTGGGGTCATCTTGTCCACTTTGATGGCTACTTTTACTTGCAGCAGATCCTTCTGGCTGGGTCTTTTTTGGAAAGTTTTCATTTTCAGGGCTGACTCGGCCCTCATTTCCTCTGGAGAGCTCGGCCCGCTCAGCCTTTGCTCTCTCTTCCTACTTCCTTCTCAGAATTGATGCTTCGTTTTTCAGCAACCCTTGCAAATGCTTGCGCTAAAAATGTTCTCAGCAGAACCAGGTTCCTCATTATCCCTTCTGAAGCAGATGGCCCAGTGCCACGTGCCCCCCGTCTCCTCTTCCAAAATACACGTTCCTCTTGACCAAACTCCCTTGATTTTGCATGGGCATTTCACAGCGTTGTGCAAAGTGCGCACTTAAATCACATCTAATTACGATTCCTGCCAGCTGGGTTCACTACCCAGAATGGAAATGGGAGAGACCAGAGGAGAATCAGTCACCTGAAAGGGCAATCAAGCTCTTGCAGTCAGTCGTCTTCTGTTAGGAAGACTAGGAACCCAGGCTATCAGTTCCCAATCCACCCACGGCCTAGTGAGTGATTCCAGAACCCTCATTCAGACTAGGTTGTGGAAGTAATACCATGTACCTCTGTCCATCTGGAATAGCTCTCGGGTTCTTTGGAAAGGTTTGTGGCAATGGAGAATCTTGTCTAGGGAAGAGGCTGTGGACAAGGAAGGCCACAGTCAAGGTCTTGCAGAACCACCTCCTTCCACAGAGGAAGCAGATGATTTAACTCCAGAGAATGTCCTGGGACCTGGGTTTTTGTTACAAGTTTATTTAAAAATTTCCGGCTTCTGGGTGAGTGTGCTGTTATCCTCGACTGGTTCTGAGCTACTGCCCCTCCCCCCGGCCCCCTGCTTTATGTTATTAGTTTGCAGAATGCTCAGGAGATGTAAAATAAGGTTTAATATAAAAGTCAAATATAATTAGGTATTAAGTCTTGCAGAACAAATTTTTAATAACTTGTAATGTAACCTGTGTGTCCCCAGTTTCAACAGCTGAGGAAACCGCAGCCGAGGGTGGGTGGATGTAGTCATGAAATTCTCACACTCTGCCGTGCTGATGGCATCTTTCTTGTTCCCAAACCGTACAATTTTCTCATTTTAATGGGATTTGGGGCAGTTTAGAAATGAACACAATCTACCTAGTATGCCATTTGGCACCACCACACTCGTGTTTTGTTTTTTTTTTAATTTTTTTTAATGTTTATTTTTGAGAGCGCTCGTGTTTTGTTTTTTTTTTTAATTTTTTTTAATGTTTATTTTTGAGAGAGAAAGAGAGAGACAGAGCACGAGCAGGGGAGGGGCAGCGAGAGAGGGAGACAGAATTCAAAGCAGGCTCCAGGCTCTGAGCTGTCAGCACAGAGCCCAACGCGGGGCTCGAACCCACAACCATGAGATCATAACAGGGGCCAAAGTCAGCACTCTACCGACTGAGCTGCCCAGGCGTCAGGCACTACTGTATTTTATCTGCGTCTTTGTGCATTCTCTCTCTCTCCGAAGTGCCTTTCCCCCACCTTTAGAAGCTTTTTCTAATTCACCATACACCTTCCTTGCTGCAAGTCCAAGTTCCCTTTTCTTGCCCCTGAGTTACCAGGTTTCTTCGACACGGTCACACTTCTGTTTCCTTGTCAGCCTCTCGCCGTGAAGAAGAGGGTTCCTGGAGATGGCAGCAGAGTATTCTTGTCCAGTGGTCCCTGGGCTCTCAGTGGCCCTCAGAATGCTGGGCACACGGGAGGCAGCTGAGAGGTGGCACCAAACTGCGGAGAATAGCCCGCCTGCTCCTCGGCTCAGCCACGCTGCGTCTCATTGCTTCCTGGGAAGAAAGTGTCTTTCTGCAGCAGTGGGGGGCTGTTAGGAGTTATGCCTCCTTTTCTTTAAGGTCGCCATGACCATCTGGGCTCAAGTGCAAAAACAACCTTTTAAAGATGTCTCAAGGGTCTGGTCTGGAGACCGACATCCATTTTCTCACCCGTGGAGAAGGGCTGGGGCCCATTACCATTACACTTCCAGGTAACACCTTTTGTTATCTGTTTGAAAGAATAAAAATGATCATTGAAACATTTATGAAATGCAGCAAAAGAAGTAAAATTCTGTAAAAAAAATCGATAAAATCATTAAAATGAACTTGCCGCTAAAGACCCACAGAACTCTGAAAAAATGTTATTTTGTATCCTTCAGTATTTGATTCATAAAATATGTGACACATACGTGTTTTAAAACATATAAATCAATTAAACACCAGGTATTCACCACTCAGCTTAAAAACTAGTATATTAAAAATATATTTTCACTTATCTCTCTGTTCTTTCTCTTTCTCAAACCCCTGTTTCCACCACTCAGGTAAGTGTTCTCTTGAGTTTTGGGTTCATTGCTCCTATTTGTCTGAGTTTTAACTGCTAGAGAGGAAGAAATGTCAGAATATGAATGGTATGAGTGCATATCATTTCTGTAAATCTTCAGCTGAACTTATAAGCAGTTAATTCTAGGGCTCATTCATCCATTCATTTATTTTACAAACATGTGTGTGATTTCCACGTACCAGGCATTACACTCAGTTCTGCGGACACAACCATGAACAAGCTCTACAGTTGGAGCCCTCACAGAGCTCATGATCTGGTGGAGGGTGCAGAAGGCTAGGCTGGCAACAGCTTGGAAGGGGGAGCCTACATGCGTCCAGGGGGGAGAGCAAGAGCAAGGCCGACAGCGGGGGAGGGCGGTGTGAGCAGCAGAAGCAGCGTGTGAGAAGGTGGGGAGCATACAAAGCCTGGAGCATTTGGGGGACGCTCCTGGAGCCCGGCAGAAGTGACCTACAGAGAGCAAGTCTGGGGGTGGGGGTGAGGAAGCTCAAAAAGAAAACAGGACTAAGTCAGAGGGAGCCCTTATTAACCAACATATGCCTTTTGAGCATATTGTATGTGCAAAGCACTGGGCTTGGCCCTGGGAGTATAAAGAGCTAAAAGAACAAAGCATTGCTTTAAGGAACTTAAAATCTTCCTGAGAGATGGAACATGTATATGGGTTTGTGCACACGCACAGGTAGCACAGAAGTGACATCAACAGTGCAGAGATGGCTGGGTTCTAAATCACAGTGAGGTTACTAAGGACCACGTGAAACCAGGAAGAAATATTCGAGACTGACGGTGTTAACAGCAGCTTGGTCTAAATCGGGTCCTCCTTCCAAACGTTTAGGTGCTTTGCTGGCAAAGGCAAAAATAGTTGTACGTTAAATGAACTGTCATGCTCCTGAGTTCTAACTCCCCTACGCGGTGGTCACGGAATTGCGTTGTTCCAAACAAAGCTGTTTTGCTGTCCAAAAGCCACCAGCTGTCTGGAGTAGCGTTCTCTGAGACTGTGTGGGCCAGCAGGTCTGTCTGGGGTGATGGCAATGTTCTAGGAGGTTCTTCCAGAACCAGCTTACAGGTGAGGTCTAGGAAAACAAGCAGTAAACGGGGACGAAAACGTGGGCCCATATGAAATGAGGACGTCAGGCGGGCTTTGTCTCCATGTACACGTGCAGGGAAGTCTGTCCTTGTAGGTGAAGGAAGTCCCAAAGCACAACATTTATGGGCACCTGCCTCGTTCCCCCCCACACCCTGTGCTGCTCTCAGTATCCTCGCACCTCGGTTCCTTTTGCTTGTTTCCTCTCTCGCGAAGGTCTTTATCCCCATGTTGTCATCTACTCATCCTTCACAGCCCACCTTTTCTGTTCCTCCGCAACCAGCGACCGCCATTGCCTCCTCTGAGGTCCCCGGAAGTGTGCTTATACTTCCTCCAGCATTTATCATACCTCACGTCGTCCCAATATACTCCCAGTTCCCTTGAGGGACTTGCTTGTTCATTGCTACATTTTCTTTGTTCCCCACCCCTGGGCAGTGATATGCACATGGCGGCTTCTCACCGCGAAGGTCTGTGGTTGGTGAGGACACGCCGCACTGGCAGTGCAGGGTTCCGTTGAGTCTCCTGCACATCTTGTCGAGCCGGAGACCCAGCTCCCTCAGCTGTCAACACACAGCATATCAGAGCAAAATGTCGCTTGCCTTTATACATCCTTCCCTGTTGTGTTTTTGCAGCAGATCTAGAATCTGCTTTGACAAGCAAGCTGATTAGCAGTAGGCAAGACTAAATAGGCTCGGGGAAAGAAGAGTCACTTGAAGGCTTTGATCTTCCAATTGAAGGCTTTGATCTTCCAAAAATTAGTTTAAGCCGTTCTTTGTGGTCTTCAGCGAGAACAGGAAAAACAAAGGGAACAATTCATTGCCTGCCAATTCAGCCTGTACCATGGGACTTACGAGTATGCGCAAATTCATTCAATTTAAAAAGAAGTCAGGGGCCCAAGTGAAAGAGGGAGCTGGCTGAGGTTCTGGAAAGTAGATGGATATCTGCTCCCAACTTTGTGGCTGACAGCTTGTGGTCAGTCTCACTGTGGGTTCCAGAGCATCGTTGGTTCTGTCCTTTGAGGATACCTCCAGTGATGCAATGGGTAGATCTAACAGATCCCCACTCAGGCTGGGTCAGTAATTAGTTGGGGTGCCTGGTGGCTCAATTAATAATACTAATCACTAATGTTTCTGAAGCATTTACTTTGTGCCAGGGGCTGTTCTAAGTTCTTTATATGTGTAACCCTCTGAATTGTCATGGAAATCCTATGTCATTCGACTGTTATAATCCCCATTTTGCATCTGAGAAACTGACCCAGAGAAGACAAGTAACTTACCTGAGGTCTCATAGCTTGTGTCTGGGTGTTATGGAATCTAGGTTGTCTGTCTGGAGTTTGTACATGTAAAGAACAGTGCTGGTCTGACTCCCCAGTGGGGTCAGAGAGGGTTGGAGGAAGTGTGTAGATTCCCAGCTTGTTCCTCTGGATGGTGTAATAGAATAATTGTGCCTTCCTCAAACTCATAGATGGAAATCCTAACCCCAGGTACCTCAGAATGTGACTGTATTTAGAGAAGAGGTAGTTAAGTTAAAATGAGGTCATTAGGGTGGGTCCTAATTCAATATGACCCGTGTCCTTATAAAAAGAAGACATTTATTTTTTAATGTTTATTTATATTTGAGAGAGAGAGAGAGCGAGAGAACGTGAGCAGGGGAGGTGCAGAGAGAGAGGGACACACAGTCTGAAGCAGGCCCCAGGCTCTGAGCTGTCAGCACAGAGCCTGATGCAGGGCTCAAACTCACCAACTGTGAGATCGTGACCTGAACTGAAGTCGGAGTTTACATCGACTGAGCCACCCAGGTGCTCCTAAAAGGAAGAAATTTAGACACAAGCAGATACAGAGGGAAGACCATACAAGGGAGAAGAGAATCGTCTCCAAGCCAACGAGAGAGGCCTCAGAAGAAACCAGGCCTGTGGACACCTTCATTTTGGACATCTAGCCTTCAGGACTGTGAGAAAATACATTTTTACTATTGAAGCCCCCGGCATGTGGTACTCTGTTTGGCAACCTGGCAAACTGATTGATACGGTCATAGGTGCGAAGGGGTTGTGCCCACCCGGGTCCTCTAAGACCGTACTGCTAAGGGGCCAGGTGTCCCTGTCCCTCTGGTCTGGGCGGAGTCAGGGCAATACCCTTTGTCGGGTGGCTGCAAGTCAGCAGAGCCCTCTGCCCTTCCGGTCTCCACCCACTCACCTCTGGTCGCTACTGGACTTGTAGGTCCTCCTTAAATCATCAACGAGGGCAACAGTGGAACTGCAGTGGGCTGAGAGGGCACTGTGACGGCCTTGGGGGCCTTTCTTTCACAACACAGGGCTCCCTGGAGACTGAAACAGGCCTGAACAGGCACTTCCTGAAGGCGGACAGCTGGGAAAGTCCCTCAAGACACAGAAATTCACACTCAATGGCTCCTCACCTAAGCCGCCCAACACAGAGCAACCCAGAGAAGAAAGTTCTTGGATCCTCCAAGACAGGCTGCTTCCTAACACTGATTATTTTCTCCCCTCAAACTTATTATAATATATGGAAGGTTAGAAAATCTGATTAAAACAAGATCCCAAATGGCACCCTCTTAATGTGCCTGAGCTTGGTATCAGGTAGGCTGAGGAGATGGGATCTAAATTCTATTCCATTTGCTTGCTTATGCAAACACTGCTGCTTTATTTCATGGACCAAAATATCTTTATAATAGGCTTCCAGCATGGAAGACAGTATACTGTTAAATGGAGGTGATTTCTAGTCTCTCATCTGTTCACTTTGGCCAGCGAGGAGAAAATGCTCACACACTTGGGTGTGCACGTGTGCACATGTGCACACACACACACACACATCCATACACAAGTAAATTGAGTTCCACTTCAATATTTCTTTAAACCACACAGAGTTTAAAATCCACCCCTTCTCCTTGATTCTGATTCTGGAGGAGAGTTGTTTGGCTCTGTCACTTGGAAGCTAGTTTTAGGGTGTTTATACCATGTTATTAGCTTGTGTTAAAGGCTAACACTTCTCTTGGGCAGTCCAACAGTGTGTGTTCAAAGCCTCTGATGCGCCGTGCTGAGGAAGATGTAAAAGAGCAAGGAGGTAAGGCTGGTCCCCACCCTCATCCTTGAATCTGCTGACAAGACAGTGTCCCTGGGACCCAAAAGGAGAGCCAGTGGTGCTGACCTGGGGGATCCTAACTGCAGATAAGGTAGTGGGGCCAAAGGAAGCCATGGTGAGGACCTCTTGGGGGGCTCTGCTCTGCTCTCAGCAGCTCTCCTGTCTCTGGGAACCACACCCTCCATCCACAGGCTCACAGCGGGGTTCCACAGGTGTCCCCTGGAGCCCACATGCAGGCCTTAGCCGTGAACACAAGGATGGACACCTGGGCCAAATTGAGCCAGTTGGATTTTCTCCAGCTAGTCTGTGGGATTGATCCTGAGGCTGTAAACTTGGGGCCATCTTGAGGCTGTGAACTTGGGGCCATCTTCTGCTGTGGGGTAGAGAAGCATGGGGAGCCTGCAGGGAGACACAGAAGAATGAAGCAGGTATTTGAGCAGAAGCTGCTGGTGGCCGTTCTCAGTCCTATACGTGGGAGAGACACCTTTATCTTCTCAGTAAACGTGACTTGGCTTATGTTCCTCTGTTTCAGTTTTGTAATTAGCTAATAAATGGTTCTAACTAGGACACTTGGTTCATCAGACAAGAAAGGATATTCAGGGTACCATTGGGGTGGAGGAGTTTATGGGGAACACCATCAAATGAAAACCCAGTATTTTAAGGCAAGAGGGGATTGTCTAGATTCTCCTGATGGGACGGGATCTCAAGTCTGGGGAGTTTTCCTACTGGTTTTGTGAGGAAGGACTAATAGTTTCTATCTGGTCTATGGGGAATATTAACCATTATTCTTGGCTTCTGTCTGCGCTGGCACCATAATCCCTGTCCTTGTCTGTAAACTTTAGGTAGAAATATTATTTTTAGAAAAGCCCAAGACAACTTTTTTAGTTTACTCTGTAGAACCACATAAAAATTGGCATTGTGGGGGCACCTGGCTGGTTCAGTCAGTGCAGCATGTGACTCCTGATCTTGGGGTTGTGGGTTCGAGCCCCACATTGGGTGTAGAGATTACTTAAAAAAATAAAATCTTTAAAAATTTTTATTTATTTATTTATTTCTAGGAGAGAGAGAGAGAGAGAGACAGCATGAGCAGGGGAGGGTCAGAGAGAGAGGGAGTCACAGACTGAAACAGGCTCCAGGCTCTGAGCTGGCAGTCAGCACAGAGCCCGACGCAGGGCTCGAACCCACGAACCGCGAGATCATGACCTAAGCGAAAGTCGGACGCTTAACCGACTAAGCCACCCAGGCGCCCCTAAAAATTTTTTTAAAAAAGAATTGGCTTTGTTTTGCTACTGAAAAGTGGGAAAACAGAAAATTGGAAAAATACAGAAAAGTACAAAGAAGAAAAAAATCACCTGAAATCCTACTGTATGAGAGGTAACTGCTTTAAACATTTTTGGTAATAAAAAAATATCTAGCTGTAGCTGTCTCGATAGCTCTATGGCTCTAAGTATCTAGTTATATTTAATGATCTAGCCAGCCATCTATCTTCAATCTTGCTCTCTAGTCAACCTAAAATTTACATTTTCTTAAAAATGAGATAACATGGTACTTCCTGTTTGATGGTTTACCTTTTCTCCCTACGAAATGTATCATTTACATTTTTTTTCATGTCATAAAAATTTTCTGCTATGGCATCATTAAAAAAAGTTTAATTCCAGCATAGTTGACATACAGTGATATACTGATTTCCAGTGTATAACAGAGTGATTCAGCAATTCCATATGTTACTCACTACTTATCAAGATAAGTGTACTCTTAATCTCCTTCATTTTTTTAAACAGTTTAAAACTTTTTTTAATGTTTATTTTTGAGAGAGAGACAGAGAGATAGAGTGCAAGCAGGGGAGGGGCAGAGAGAGCACGAGAATCCAAAGTAGGCTCCAGGCTCTGAGCTGTCAGCACAGAGCCTGACATGGGGGCTCGGACTCATGAACCGCAAGATCATGACCTGAGCCAAAGTCGGATGCTTAACCAACTGAACCACCCAGGTGCCCCAGTCTCTTTCATTTTTAATGGCTGCCTGATATTCCTTTACAAGGATATGCCATTAGCTATTTCTCCAGTCCAAATTATAAATAATGTTCATCAAACATCTTTATAGAAAAATCTTTGGACATAGTGATTTCTAGAGGAAATAATATGCTTGAAGAACTGTGTTAGCCAATGAAAAACTGCAAAAGTCAATGAATTTTGCCAGAGGTTATACCATGTAACCTTCCCACTAGCATGTGAGAGTGCCTTTTTCCCAAACTATTTCCAACACCAGGTATAGGCTGTTTGGCACACAAACTTAGTTCTATTATTTACTGGTTGTTAATTTGGCTAAGTGTCTTAGTTGCTCAGTCTCAGTTTATGAGACTAGTTTCACTAGTCTGTAAATTAAAAAAAAAAGAAAAAATTGTATCTAGAGCTTTTGTAAGGGTTGTGTAAGATCATCTGTGCACACCACTTAGCACTGTATTTGACAAATAGAAAATATCTAATAAGTGTTTAGTCTTCCTGAGAAGGCAGAACGGTAAAATAGTCAGGATCATGATTTTGGAACCCAAATATCTGAATGAAAATTCTTCAACACTATCTAGTTGTATGAATAATTTTCAACACTGTCTAGTTGTATGAGTCTGAATAAGTTCCCTCTTGTGCCTTATTCTCTTAACTGTAAAATATATGGGATAATAATAGCAACTTCCTTGCAGGCGTGTTGTGAAGATTAAACACAAGTTCTTCAAAGAGAACCTGGATCAGAGCAATTACTCAATATTAAATATTAGCTATTTTTTTTTGTTTCATCTTTTCCCAATTTATATATTTTGGGTTTTTTAAAAAAAGTTTTTATTCATTTATTTTGATAGAGACAGACACAGCATGAGCAAGGGGTAGAGAGAGAGGGAGAGTAGGGAATCCCATGCAGGGCTCAAACCCACAAACTGAGAGATTGTGACCTGAGCCAAAACCAAGAATCTGATGCTTAACTAACTGTGGCACTCAGATGCCCCCAATTTATATATTTCTAAATGTTTAATTTTATTTACATTGATTCCATTACTAGTAAGGTTAAATAGTTTTTAAATTTATGTATATTAACCACTTTTGTTTATTAATTTATTTTTGCAAAATGCCTACTCCTGTTCGCTGACCATTTTTCTGTCTGGATGTTTATTTTCTTTTGGATTTAGAAGACTTTATGTATAATACATACAGGACCTGTATCTGCCAAATATGCTTCAAATATTTCTTGATTTATCTCTCGCCTTTTATTTTCCTAGCCTGCTAAGGAACTGAGGCATGGCATGACTCAATAAAAAAGATAAAGAATTCTTCCATTCACAACACTTCTCTTATGGAAACGATAGTTCAGTAAGGAAAATGAGTCACATACAAACAGAAATATAACAGATACTGAAAAGCAACAGAATAAATACTAAATAAAAGATTTTGATAATAATGGTAATTATCATATACTTTGCAGGTAGCACGTTCCACTGTTACGCAGTTCAAATGAGCTGTTTTTGTATCTCAAGTCGGTAGGCGGTATGTGCCACTGAAGTGTTTGTCATGAAATGATGTTTACCTTCAAAGTGGTGTGATGGTTGGGTCAGAAGGTGATTCAAAGCATCCGGAAGGATGTTTGTCATAATTGGGAACGAAGAGATGAGCAACCTTAGTATCAAAAGAGTCTGGCGAATGTGGTCCCGGGGACACAGGTGACACAGCAAGGGCAGAGAAATTGCTAACAGACAGTGCGGCACAGCTGCTGTTAGTGCAGGGTGTGGAGGAAAGTCCTTTCCGAGGAGAGGGTCCTAGAAGACTTCCAAATTTTGTTCACATCTTTCTGTCCTGTGAGCACATGTTGTTATTCTTTACTGTCATCTTTGAAACTGCCGTTTTGAAGGTTTCTCTCCCCCCTCCAATACTGCACTCCTAAAATCCACTCTCCACTCTGCATCACGGCTGATCTAAGTATAAATCTAATCATCACTATTTCAAGAGTCTTCAGGACAGAGTCTGAATCCATGGCCTGGCATCAGGCAATGTCCCCACCTTGTGTGCCTCTGGTATGGTGCCTGTCCCACACCCACTCCTGATTCCCTTGGCTCCATCCCTTCCAGACTGCTTGACAGTCCCAGTAGACCATGCCCTCTCTCACCTCAGACATGTGATTCCTCTCCCCCTTCTCCACCTCCCTACTCTTTGCCAGTTGCCTTTCCCCCCCCTTCTGTCTACTAAGCCATTCAGCGTGCTTCATCTTCCTTCCAGCTGGGGAAGCCATGGAATACTATTCTGGAAATATGAGTTTTTGGCAGAGGGCAACCATTCCCAAAGAAAACAGCAGAGTTTGTCTACAGAGTCCCTTGTCCCTTCATTCACGTCCATTTCTCCTGCCTGGAAAGTAGATAGAAGCTCTGACAGCACAATAGCCATCTGGAAACCCCAAAGGGAGAGCACAGAAGTGGAAGACAATATGTTGAGGATGATGAGGCAGAAAGATGGAAAGAACCTGGGTCCTTGATGACGATGCTGGGTTATGATGCCAACCTGGACTTGCCTCTCCTGAGCTTCTGACTGAGCTTGAGAGAAACCCTGCCTGTGGGAGTTATTGATCAGTTTCCTTTGACCGCTTCTAAACACATTCCTAATGGACACAGACCACACTCCAGTTTCACCCCTTCTCGGAACATCCCTGCCTGTGGATGTCTTTCGTCTGTTATCCTGCATCATCCTGGACTTACTTCTTGTCTAGAGTTTATCCTGTTCTTCATTATCTGCTTCTCACCCTGGAATCTGAGCTCCCCGACAGTAGACGTTTACTCCATTTCTCTTTACCTCTCCGGCATCAAGCACAGTGCCTGCTTCACAGGGTTCCATGATGGCTCTTGAGTCATGCAGTAATGGTCTGCCAGAAGCCCTGATTTCGGAGGGGGAGACCATATTGTTTATGGACACAGTGCACGGGGCCCATGGAGAGAGGGATGGAGGGAGAGTTGGAGACAGGAGGGAGAGATTGCACTACAGAAAAGATGGGTGCTGGAGGAGATGAGAGCGGGTGGAAGTGTTAAGTTTTGACAAAGAAGCAGGACGCTTCTCAGACACGAGAGTGAGGGAAGTTCTGGAGATATTTAAGAAGAGGCTAGGAAAGCTAAGGGAACAAATCTCATAAAATTGATATGATCTTCCCAGTAAATGGAAAATGATCTGTAGAAAGTAAAGTGGCATCTTTGAGGTTGAGGGTAAGGACAGCAGGGGGAGAGGTGGCCATGAGGAGAGTCGCTCACAGGGAGAGGGATCTGAGAGCAGCGTGGAAAGTTCTCGGCAGAAGGAGGAGCCCCTGCTGAGATTGGTAACATGTGTCTGATTTTACATCGATAAAGGCTCAGGGTCATTTTTTATCACTCTATTCCCACTTTTCAGATTGCCAGCATTTTCCAGAGAAAATCTTGGGAGAGAGGGTGGTGCGTAGCTGTGGAGGAGCTCCATGCTGATGGCAAATGAGGTTGTAGCATGCAAGCCATTGCCTTGCTAAAAAGTCAACTCTCTGTGGGATGCAGGTGAATGAACCCCAGTGGGGGGTGGACCCGGAAGCCAATCCAGGCAAGGACATGGACATCACAAGAGATCTACCTGAGGGGCAGAGTAAAGGACCAGGAATGGAGACAGTAAGATTGTGGGGTGTGGTGTAATGCTTTGCAGCTGTTTGGAGCAATGATGATCTCTATGGAGCACCTATGTTCCTACAAGTGACGGTGGAGCCGAGATCAAGGTCCGTAGCTCTGTAGAGAAACTCAGAGGCTAAGGGATTAAGTGGATTGTTAATAGTGGTGTTTGAGCCTTGCGGATGATGACAGGGGCATAGAGGAAGGTGGCTGTGATAACATCCCGAGGAGACATGTAGGCTGATGGCCCATCATCTGCTGACAGAAGGAGGCTCGCTGTTGACCCAGAGTGGAGAATAGGACACTTGAGTGCCTGTGTCCTAAATCTGAGTGGCAGGAGATGCCCTCTCACCAAACAGGGCTGGGAGGAAAGTAGAGTGAGGGCAGCATGTCCTTTATGAGAACTTTGGGGACAGACTGGAACGTGACCTCCAGAGTCAGATGGGCCTGCTTTAAATCCTGACTCCTCTAAGCACTCCCTGGCAATTCCACCTCCTCAATTTTCTCATTTGAGAATGGGGATACCAGGTTTTGACTGACAGCTTAAGTCAAAAGCGATAGTGAAAATTCTATGAGAAGAGATATAAAAGTGGCTGGTATATTATAAATGTACACTAGTGATGCCACTATTATTGCTTTTCCACCGGGGGGATTTGTAACAGATCGATGCTTCTGGAGAGCCCAGGGCAGAAACCTGTGGGCTGGTATGAGTCCAGTGGAATCTGTTGCGTTTGCACACATTTGTGAGCACAGCAGGGGAACGGGAGAGAAGGAGGGGGCCTCTGTGTCAGTGGTTAATTGTAGAGGGTGGGGGGGGGGCAGGATAGGGAGACCGTAACAAAAGAAGGGCCAGCACGACCCAGCTGCTGTTGAAATCCTGGGAAGGGACCCATGGGGGTGGGTGGCAGATGGGTGTGGATAGAAGCCATCTCGGAGCCGTCTGCAGACATGACTCAGTGAAAGGCCAGGTGCCTGCGTTCAGAAGCCCTGGGACTGACTGGGACTTGCTCCTTCCACCCGAACCAGCCCAAGATCTGTGTGACCTTGAGAAAGCCACAAGATGAGGCAGTTCAAGCAGTTTGCCACCTGTTGATCACTGTGCACTGTTGGAATGGGGACCGTAGGGAAGAGCCCTAGGCCTTTGTCAGACATGAATGCATGCGTGTGCGGAGAGCGTCACATACTAACATGCTAATGAGTTTGGTGACACTAACTTTGGCCTCTTTTTTTTTTAAGATGGACCTTGTTTATTAATAAATTGTTGTTTTATATCAGTTTTACGATCATAGCAAAAGTGAAAGGAAGACACAGAGATTTCTCATATCCCTCCTGCCCCCACTCGTGGACAGCCTCTCCATTATCTGTATCGCCCACCAGAATGGTACACGTGTTATAATCAATGAATCTATGTTGGCACATCATTATCACTTAAAATTCATGGTTCACATTACAGTTCATCCTTGATGCTGTACATTCTATGGGTTTGGGCAAATCTATAGTGACATGTATCCATCGTTATAGGATCATACAGAATAGTGTCTTAAAATTCCTGCCTTAAAATTCCTCTGTATTCCTGTTCATCCCTCCCTCCCCCCAGCCCCTGGCTCCCACTGGTCTTTTTTACAGCCTCCACAGTTTTGCCTTTTCCAGAAAGTTGTGTAACTGGACTCCTACAGTAGATGAAGATCTTGGTTTTAGAGCTTCCTTCCAGAAGACCATCCTAACTATGCCAACTTGGGAGGCAGTTACTATTGTCCCCGTTTTATAGCCGAGACACTGAGGCTCAGCCAGAGTAAGGCCATTGCAGAGGAGGGGTGGTCTCAGATCTTCAGATCCCCTTCCTGCACTTGGGTCTTCCGGGTGTGGAATGGGAGGAGAAGGCTCCGAGGATGGTGACTCAGTGGTGCCCCGTTTGCAAAGGCTTTTCTCTGTGGCCCTGCGTGCCTCTCTCTCACTTGAGGGAAAAACACACTCCAAATAAGCACTTTTTCTTCTGCATTTGTTCCGGCCAGAGAGCTGACTTTTCTGTTTGCTCTAAAGCTCCTGTTGAAATATTGCTGTCTCCTCTTCTGCCAAATCCATCCTGAAAGACGCTGCTGCCTCCTTGATCTCCGCACGCCTCCCCCGGGCCAGCCGCTCTCCGCGGGTGCTCATCCCTGTCCGCGATGGCTTCTCATCTGAGCCCCAGCACGCGGCCATCCTCGGGACGCTGATGTTCTTTGTCCTGTCATTGCTTTCATGTTCCCACTTTTAGATGTGCTGGCCTGTGATTCATTCCGTTTAGCCGGGCTGTTTAATACATGCGTTCTCTAATGGGACACACACGTCCTGTGAAACCCCGGCTTCATTCTGGAAAGTGTATGGTTGATGAAAGGGGCAGGGAAGTGGGGGTGGGAGAGTCCGAGCTGGTGTTCTGGGAGGCGGGCGTCTGTTACGATCCTGCTGTGTGTGAGACAGCAGTGGGCATAGACTTGGGAGCCGGACTCTTCTTTGGACTCTGTCACCCCCTGGGTGATGAGGGATCATGGCTTGCCTTTAGCAAAAGGAAAGCTGAGATCTGCAGTGGCAAACACTAGGTGTTTTAGTGGTTCCCCGTGGGAACCAATGGCCGAAGTTCAAGAGGAGCCTCCTCGATGCACCTGTTCCACAGAAGACCCTAGGATCTTTGCACGACCCAAGGACAAGCCCCTCAATTGATGGAGATTGACTCTTCGGCCACCATTGTGAAGGGGCCTCAGCACTGGATTGAAGCTGGTTCAAAACACCTGCAGAAATGTGATTTCTTGCATATCTGAGTTTGTAGACAGGTTCATCTCTGCTGTATCCTAATCCCAGGCTCAAAACCCTCCAGAACCACGGCCAGTTCCTCCTTAAACACTCCTTCTTCAGCTTGCCTTTGCAACGTGGCCAAGCACTTGCAGTTGCAAGCACAAACGCTTTTCCACCTCACTACCTTTGCTCAGGGCACCGAGCAGAACTTCTGAACAAAGCCACTTATGTGCACTGGAGGGGAGCTGGCCAGTGCAGAAAATCAGCAGATGGGGAGAAGCCAGTGCACACGAGGAGAAGGTGGTAGGCAGAAGTTCAATGGCAGTGAATGCCATGAATAAACAGAAATCAGAGGGAATGAAGTAAAAAAGATAGCAGTGGCTGGACACGTGGAAAGAGGAGACACAGACCGACAGACAGACAGATGGGGAGAGAGGCACAGTTACCAGTGTGTTGAATCACTAGAATAAGGGGCAATGGATCTACTTTGTGCTCAGGAATAACCGAGTGCTAAGAATTGTGTTGATTGTTGAATGTTCCAAACGAGGTACATGACTGTGTATCTTTATAGTAAATTCCCATGAACTGAAGCCACCTTTCATCATCCAGTCTGGAAAACTTTAACACAGTCCTGAGGTCCCCTCTGCCTAGATAGTTCTTCTCCCTCTTCAACTCACAGCTAACTTCTAGTCTTTGATTTTTTAATGTTAATTTATTTTTGAGAGGCGGGGGAGGGGCAGAAAGGGAGAAGAACAGAGGATCCGAAGTGGGCTCTACCCTGAGAGATCAGGACATGAGCTGAAGTGGGACACTCAACCGACTGAGCCACCGAGGCACCCCGAGCTAACTTCTATTCTAGTTGTGGAACCCCGTTGAGGTGCCCCCTCCCCGTTTTGTCTTCTCCCTGCCCCTCCCCCACCTCATCCTCCAGGCTCCTAAGACCATGAGCCTCCATCCCCTTGCTGGGCTCCTGTGCTGTGATCATCTCTTTATCATCCTTATTAGGTGCCTGCTGCTCCATGGTAGGGAGTAGATCTTACTCGTTTTTAAATCCAGCTAACAAATGTCAAAACTTGAAACTGAACCCAGGTCTCTACTGCTTATTCTTATTCTTCAGTCTTTAAGCTCTTTACAATGGCCTTACACTGCCTCCTAGCAGATTTTTTTCAGCAGATTTTCCCCTTAACTTAGCAAGAGTGGGACTCTGTGCTTGGCTGAAACCTGTCTACACCTCAGAGTAAGGGCTTTCCTTGCTAATTTCATAGTTGAAAAATAAAACACATGGTGATTTCTTTCTTCCTGAAGAGTAGGAGGCATGATAGATGTATGGTTCAACAAAACTTTAAGATCTATTCTCAGGTGCAAACTACGTCAAAATATGCCAAGCACGTGTGTTGTAAAACAAGGCCTGGAGGTTTGCCATAGGCTATGAGTGAATCGAGGAAATAAGATTCTGGAAGCATGGCTACTGCAAGACTAACCCTGGTCAGGAGGAGGAATGAGGAGCTACCCACAGGGAGGGGAACCTACTGATGGCAAGCAAGGTGCCCAGGTTTCAAAATTAAAGGATGCCATGTGTGACAGCCTGAGCGTGACACCTGCTTAAATTTGGCACCTCAGGTGCCTTACTTGCCTTGGTCTTGACCTTACTTATGGAGGCCTTGTTTCCGAACCCAAAGCAACCTTCTTAGAGTTCATATGCGTCTGTGACTGGGAGGCTTTGAGAGATGGGACTGTGTCTGTCTTCTCTGCCGTGTCCCCAAGACCTAGCACAGCACCCGGCATACTGTTGGCTCCTAACAAGTTTTGCTGAGTGAATAACAGTAGGATCTGGGGAAACCAGAGTAGATTCAGTGAGCAGTGTCCAAGTCTGTTAGAGCAAACTTCTATTTTAGAACAGGTGACTTAGAATAGATGAGAGACAGGGCATTGTACCTCCAGAGCAAGGGTCAGTGCCAACTCTTCTCTTCCGTTGGGGGTTTTACAAAGGAAGCACTAACATTTAAAGTGAAGAGGAAGAAAACATAATTCATGGGTCGCCTCGACATATTATTCTAACTTAAAACGCATCAATGTACATTGATTGGCTGCTGTTTTGACACAAAACCAAAGCCTCTGAGTATGGGCCCTTCACTCTAGAGTTTGGTGCTTTCTCCTACAGCCAAAGTCCAGTGCGTCATCAGAGATTGCTGGGTTTAGCTTCTGTAAAATGGAATGAGGGGTTAGCACTTGGAGGGAATCTGTGCGCAGAGCCCTTCTAGATGTTTATAGTCTCCCCCTCATCCAGCCTTTTAAAAATTTCTCACCCACAACCAATTCACCAGCAATTTTTAATGACTCGGGCTTTATAAAGCATTTGACTTCATTTTAGAAACTAATGTCTTAGGGCGCCTGGATGGCTCAGTGAGTTAAGCGTTCGGCTTCAGCTCAGGTCATGGTCTCACAGTTCATGAGTTTGAGACCTATGTCAACATGTGCTGACAACATGGAGCCTGCTTGGGATTCTCTCTCTCCTCTTTCTCTGCTCCACCCCAATGTGCACATGTGCTCTCTCTCAGAAATGAACATTAAAAAAAAAGAAATTAATGTCTTTCTTTCCATGTTCATATTTAATCAGTTTATAATATATAAGTATATAAAAGTATATAGGTAAATATACATATGCTTATATAATATTTAAGTCTATAAAATAATGTTTAATTAAATTCAATATAGGCAGACTTTGGAGATATTTCAAGTTTGGTTCTCGACCACGACAATAAAGCAAATACTGCAATAAATCAAGCCAGATATTTTTTTGTTTCCAAGTGCATATAAAAGTTATGTTTTTACTGTACTTTAGTCCATTAATTGTGCAATAGCATTATGTCTAAAAAATTATATACTTTAATTAAAAAACATTTCATTACTAAAAATGCTGACTAACATCTGAGCTTTCACTGGGTCATAATCCCTGATCACCAGATCATCATAACAAATACAGTCATAACAAAAAGTTTGAAATATTGTGAGAATTACCAAAAATGTGACCCAGAGACATGGAGGTAAGCAGATGCTTACCTTCTGGAAAAATGGCCTTCTGGAAAAATGGCTCCAGGAGACTTACCTGATGCAGGCCCCCCTCTCAACTTTCAGTCTGTGAAAAAACGGAGTGTCTGTGAAGCGCACTAAAGCAAAGCACCCTAACACAAGGTGTGTTCCCGTGCAGCTGGGGCAAGTGTGTGTTGCTGAGTCTCTGCTACTAGCTTACCCACTGCGTTCAGAGTGCTGTGGCCACACACCTGCATGCTCTATGGAAGGCCTGGAGCACATAGGTTCTGTCGGCTCAGCCCGTAGGGCTTGGCTCAGAGACTATCTGTGAATCCACATTATACGGCCAGTTCCATCATTTGGTCTTCCACTTTGGGTGCTCAGAAACTCACTACTGGTAGGAGCAGATGGGAAGGGGACTTAAGTACTGGCTCAGACTAGTGAATTCACAGAGGCCTGAGGTCTGTGGCTGTGTATTAGCGGTTCGTTAATGATGACAGGTACTTGTGAAAGCATCCCGGCTATGGGAAGCCTGCATGGTTGAGTGTATTCTGTGTTATCTCAGCTGCTCTTTTTTTTTTTATTCCTTCATAACATAACCTATCAAGTTTGTAATTATTTTAGTGCCTGCTTATCTGGCAATTGCAAATGAGGGCTGAATGAGTGTTTTTAAAATAGTCTTAATAGGCTTCAATTTTTACAAAAATTTTAGGATCACAGCAGAATTGAAGGGAAGGAACCGAGATTTCCCATATACCTCCTACCACCACACATACACTGCCTTACCCATTATTTTTTTATTTTTATTTTTTTAATTGAGCTGTCTTTTTTTATGTTTATTTATTTTTGAGAGAGAAAGAGACAGTGGGGGGAGTGTAAGGGAGGGGTAGAGAGAGAGGGAGATAGAATCTGAAGCAGGCTCCAGCTCTGAGCTTTTAGCAGAGAGCCTGACATGGGCTAAAGCCCACAATCCACGAGATCATGACCTGAGCTGAAGTTGGATGCTTAACCACCTGAGCCACCCAGGCGGCCCTGGCCTCAACCTTATTAACATTCCCCGCAAGAGACGTACATTTGCTACAACCAATGAACCTATACTTTCACGCCATCATCACTCAAAGTGCATGGTTAACATTAGGCTTCACCATTGATGTTACACATTGCGTGTGTTTGGATAAATCTGTATAATGACATGTATCTACCATCATAGTATCATACAGAACATCCTCTGTGCTTCACTGATTCTTCCCTAACTCCCCCTTCGCCCATGGCAACCACTCATCTTTTTACTTTCTCCATAGTTTTGCCTTTTCCAGAATGTCATATAGTTGGAATCATACAGTAGGTAGGCTTTTCAGATTGACTTCTTTCACTTAGTCATGTGCGTGTAAGTTTCCTCCATGTCTATTCATGGCTTGATAGTTCATTTCTTGTTAGCACTGAGCAACATTCCATTGTCTGGATGTCCCGCCATTTACTTACCCTTTCACCTACTGAACGATGTCTTGGTTGTTTATGGTTTTGGCAATTATGAATAAAGCTGTTGTGAACATATGGGGCGCCTGCGTGGCTGACTTGATTTCGGCTCAGGTCATGATCTCAGTGTTCATGAGATGGAACCCATGTTGGGCTCTGCACTGACAGCGTGGAGTCTGCTTGAGATTCTCTCTCTCTCCCTCTCTCTTTCTACCTCTCCCCTTCTCATGCACTCTGTTTCTTTCTCTCTCTCTCAAAGTAAATAAACTTTAAAAAAAAAACTGCTGTAAACATCAATGTGCAGATAATTGTGTGGACACGTTTTCAGTGTGTCTGGGCGGAGACCAAGGTGAATTGTTGTTGCCATTATGATTTTTTAACGATGAAAGAGACTTGATGAGGTTCCAGGCTATTGGGAAGGACCCAGTAGAAAATAAGATGCTGAAAGCCAAGGATGGCAGGGATAATAGAGATACTGAGCTCCTGAGCAAGGACCCCAGGGCTTAGTGCAGTGATCATTCTTAGACAGGAGGAATGATTCCTTTTTGGTTGTAGTTGAAGGGAAAGAGGAAGGGAGAGGAGTCGATGTAGGAAGAAAGGCCAGTGAGTTGGCATGAAGTTGAGAGAGTTCTCCCCAGCAGCTTCTATTTTCTGGGTGAAATCAGAGGTAATGTCTTGAGGGTTTCAGAGGCATGGTGGAGGCTTGGAAGAGCAGTTCTGGAGAAGGGCCTGTCATCCTGGAAATATTCCAGGCTGGCTAGCGTTTTGGAGCCCACTTGAGACTGGTGGCTGTGACTGGCTGTGGCCCTGGTCTCTCATAGCCCTTGAAGCTCAGGGGTAGGCACGAGAAGGTGGACATTGGATTGTTTTAGGGTAGCTTTGCCAGACTGGTACATGGAGCTCCTAATATTGGCAAGAGTGTAGTTGAAGGGATGGCTTCTTTAAGGCTTTCTTTGCTTATTTTCTTGCTTTTTGACTCTGTTTTTTGATAGAGCCAGTGACTGGGTGACTGAAGAGAGGCTAGTTAGAGACTGACACATGTCTGAAAATATCTTGGGTCAGTTTACTGGACTTTCCATATATTGAAGCACTCCCAAAATGCTGCTTATATATTTCAGGACTTGGCAATTTAACAGCTTACATAAATCAACACTAACTGACAATTTTTTATGGCCCAGTGCCAGTGCCTGAAAATATTAAAGTGAATATTAAGAACTTCTTTGTTCCAGAAGTGTATAGTGTAGTGGGAGTAACAGATAAGTAATCATATGAAGAAATTATAATGTGTTAGGTCCAAAGATAAAGACCTTTCCCTGGTGCTCCTGGGGAAGGCTGGATGCTGATTCAGCCCTTTCCTCACTGCACTGGACTAGCCACAGGCAGAAGAACGCTGAGCTTTGCCTTTCTGGTCAGAGGGAGGCCCTGGAGAGCAGCAGGTCGGGGCCTGGCTGGAGTTCTGCTTTCCTGCCCGGATGTTGGGGCCAAGCTGTGAGCAGGGGGGGGATGCCAGGTTTCCCCAGGGGTCTCTAGAAGCTGCAGGGGTGAAGCTCAGCTTGGCTGCCTGAGCGCCGCAGCGTGGATTTTCCATGGCAGGGAGCCCAGCAGGAGCAATTTCGAACTTTGGCAGATTGCGTTCTGCATCGGAGCTCAGGGGTTCGCTGCAAAGTCTCACCCAGCAAGGGGTCTGTCAGGGCAGTGTCGTCAGGGAGGGGCTTCTGGACTGGTCTTCTCAACTGTAAAGCTTTGGATGCGTCCCCTCAGCTCACATCTCAGTGGAGTCTTCAGGGGCTGTGTGACTTTTTGGAATGGACGCTCAGTAAGGTTGGGAGGCAGCACATTCCGAGGCCTCGTGTGGGCTTCATTCTTGCCATCTGACAAGGGAATGGTGTCGATAGAGATAATAGTAATGATCATAGCAACAAATACTATTACGACTACTATTGATGTTTATTAACTTCTTGCTTAATGACACGGATTTGCTGTTTAATCACTACGACAGGCTATCACGTAGACATTAGGGACCCCGTTTTAAAGATAATGACTCAAGGTTTGAAGAGGCTGAGCAACTTGCTTGGGATCGTCCACCTGGAGATGACAGGGCTGGCACACAGCCTGGGTGTGTTGGACTTCAAAGCCCACGCTCTTCACCATGACTGCCCCCTGCCCCAGAGACGTTTTACATCTGTGCATGGCTTTCCAGTATTCCAGTCACTTTTCCCTCCGTTAGCTCACCTTAACTTCAGAGTTCTCCTGCGGAGCAAGCAGAGCAGGTATTATTGGCCCATACCACAGATGTGGAGACTGAGGCTAGCTGACTAGACCTGTAGTGGTTGGCTGGTTTTTAGCTGGGCCTCTAACCGGTGTTTGCTCGTCTCTGTCTGTCCCAGTCTGGCTGCATGGTTCAGTCTCCCTCATAGGACAGGGAAGATGAGAGTGCCTGTCCTTGGAGGCGCCTGAACGCCTTTGGAGATAGCCCGAACCACACAGCGGGGAGGAAGCAGCCCTGAGCTGGGGGTGTGCTTCCAGTACCTACAGTTGTTAAGGTAGCTCTCAGGTGGCCCAGTCATCGAATTTGAAAGACGGGGCTGCTGAGGTCCGGGTCTGGGATTACCGCCTGCATAGACCGTATGGCTGGTCTCAGACGGAAGCCGATCCAGCAAAGGCTTATCTGAGCCTGGCTTGTTTGCCTTCTGATGTACCCCTCAGTCGCCCACGGTTCTTGGTGCCCTGTGGCTCTCCTTCTGCATCTTCTTCTTCCTCATTGAGAATGATAGCCTCTCACACTTGGGCAGCACTCCACACTTGGCAGAGTGTGCAAACATAATTTTTGCACATGTGATCTTATTGGTTTCCCATAGTAGCCATGAAGAAAGCCAGGGAAGACATTTTATAAATCGTTACTAGAGGGCGCAGATGATTTTTTCTTTCTTTCTTTTTTAATGTTTATTTATTTTTGAGAGAGAGAGAGAGAGCGAGAGCGAGCAGAGGAGTGACAGAGAGAGAGTGAGACACAGAATCCAAAGTAGGATCCAGGCTCTGAGCTGTCAGCACAGATCCTGATGTGGGGCTCAAACCCATGAACTGTGAAATCATGACCTGAGCCAAATTGGGACGCTTAACCAACTGGGCCACTCAGGCATCTCTCAAATGACTTTTTCAAGATATACAGGTATTAAGTGGTAGAACAAAGACTCAAACATAACCCTATAGCTCTAAAGTCTATGGTCTTTTTACTGTCCTTAGTGATTTCCAGAAATCCATCTACTCTGCCTCCCATCTCCTCAGGGCTTCAACATTCTCAAGCTAATATATTACTTCTACTGCTATGTTTTAAGAAGATTCTGGTGACAAAAATGCTTAAATGCTTAAAATTTGGTGGAAATTCCTGGGGAAGGTGAGTTACCTGGCCCTGGAAACCTTTTACCAATGCCCTTCAGACTCAGACCAGTAGGTGTATCCACACTTTGTTATTGCTGTGGCCATTCTCCAGATGTCTCATTGTTTTACCAAAAGACCCTATCACATGCCAGGGCACACGATTGCTCATCAGTGCAAATGCATACTCACTGCTCTGCCAATGTCGTACTCTACCTTTGGTGAGTCAGAGTCTCCACCTTCTAACAGGAGAAGCACTGTAGTTATTAGTTTATCATTTCAAAGAACTACTTCTGGCAACTGGATGGCTATACTTACTCTTCATGGGTGAGTCAGCCAAGGCAAGAGACTTTGAGGATGAATGGATGGGCATAAAAATTACGTTAGAAATTTTACAGGTAGAATGAACCACAGAGATATCGGTCTGACCCTCTTCTTTTATAGATGTATGTATCCACTGGGATACCTCTGGCTGCCAGTAACAAAGCACCTACCAGCCAGATCTTACATCATAAGGACACGTGCCATCTGCTTGACGAGAAGTCTGGAGGACGGCGTAGTCTAGGTTATTTCATTGGTTCCAAAGATGCGGGCCCCTTCAGTCCTTACCCTTCTGTCATATCTGTACATGAAATGTATTCCCTTACACTTGCAAGATATCTGCTTCAGTTCCAAGCACCACATCTTTTATAGAAGGTCTAAAGAGGAATCGAGAAGATATTTGGGGGGTGGTGAGAGAGTGTTTTCCTCTTCTGTCTCTTTTTTTTTTTTTAAGTTAAGACTTTATTTTTTATCTTTATTTTTGAGAGAGTGTGCACGCATGTGCCCGAGAGGGGGAGGGGCACAGAGAGGGAGACACAGAATCTGAAGCAGGCTCCAGGCTCTGCGCTGTCAGCACAGAGCCCAACATGGGGCTCAAACCTGAGAACTGGAAGATCATGACTGAGCCAAAGTCAGACGCTTAACCAACTAAGCCACCCAGGTGCCCCAAGACTTCATTTCTTGAAGAGCAGGTTTATTGTCTGACCCACATGTTCACAGTCTCTTTCATTCTCAGTCACTCACCAGAGGGGAACATTCATTACAGTAGATAAACGTATAGGGGCTCCTGGGTGGCTCAGTTGGGTGTCCAATTTCAGGTCAGGTCATGATTTCACAATTTGTTGTTTTGAATTCTGCATGGGGGCTCTGTGCTGACAGCTCGGAGATTGGAGCCTGCTTTGGATTCTGTGTCTCCCTCTCTCTCTCTGCCCCTCTTGCACTCAGTCTCTCTCTCTCTCTCTCAAAAATAAATAAACATTTAAAAAATTAAAAAGAAAACATACATTATGATATCACTATCACCCAAAGACCATAGTTTACCTTACAGTTCACTCTTAGAATGTTGTACATGCTATGGACTTAGACAAATGTATAAAGACACGCATCCATCATTATGGTATCATACAGAGTATTTTCACCGCTGTAAAAATCCTCTGTGTTCAGCCCATTTTTCCCTCTCTTGCCCTCCAACCCCTTGCAACTAGTGATCTTTTTATTTTCTCCATAGTTTTGCCTTTTCTAGAATGTCATATTGTTGGCATCATACAATATGTATCCTTTTTAGGTTGGCTTCTTTCACTTAGTAATAGGCCTTTCAAGTTCCTCTGTCTTTTCATGGCTTGACAGCTCTCTTTAGTGCTGAATAACATTCCATTGTCTGTTTGTACCACAGTTTATCTATTCACCTACTGAAGGTCATCTTGCTTCCTTCCAATTTTTCACAATTATGAACAAAGATGCTTATAACATCCATGTGCAGGTTTTTCTGTGGACATAACTTTTCAACTCCTTTGGGTAAATACCAAGGAATGTGATTGCTGGATTGCATGTTTTATATGTTTAGTTTAGAAGAAACCGCCAAACCGTCTTCCAAATGCCGTACCATTTTGCATTCCCACCAGCAATGAATGAGGGTTCCTGTTGCTCCACGTGCTCTTTCACGCTTGGTATTGTCAATATTCAGATTTTGGCCATTCCGATAGGCATATAGTGGCCTCTCGTTGTTTTAACTTGCATTTCCCTGAAGACATATGATGCGGAGCACGTTTCCTTAGGGTATTTGCCATCCGCATATCTCCTTTGGTGAGGTGTCTGTTAAGGTCTTTGGCCCATTTTTAAATTGCGCTATTGTTTTTCTTATTGTTGGGTTTTAAGAGTTCTTTGTATATTTTGAGTCACAGCCCTATATCTGATTATCTCTGTTTCTCAAGGATGAAACTCTTATCCAGAATCCCCTCAGCCAATTGCCCCATAGATCTCATACAACCTTGAGTGCACAGAAGGCTAGGGCGGTATGAATTCAGCATTTGTAGCCTCTGTAGTGGGAAGCAATCAGAGAGAAGGGGCTCTGAAATGCCTAGCGAGTGCCCAATAGCTGGTATCTAACCAATGGATATGCTGTCATTTTGAGAAACAGTGGGACTTCTCTAAAGTCACATAGCCTGTGGGAGCTAGGACTAAAATCTACATTGTCATTCAGGATCCAAAACAGGCAATGGAGTGTTTGGAGAGGAACTCGTATAGTAGTTCATCTCTTCTTCTGTTCTGATCCGTAGAGATCACAGGTCCTTGCTTTTGGCTGATCAAGATCTCAGAGCTGTAATTTGGAGACTGATTCTTGGTAGAGCAAGGTGGCCTTGGTGGCCAAGGGACTATCAATTTTTCCTTTTGTCTCTTAGCTTGTGGGCAGATACCTGGTTGGTTGTCTGGCCATCACAGAAAATGCTGATGTTTCTTCTGTCAGAATTCATCTTTTGCAGGGTGTTGGTAATTTTATTTTATTGGTCAAAGGACAAAAGAAAAGTACTTGAGTCTCTAATTCCCCTAAGGTGAGCTATTTTAGAAATCCTCAGAAAGTCAGGTAGGAGAAGATCAGAGCCCAGATCAATAACTGCTTCCTGGACTGAGAGCAGAAGATGGTTTATTTATGTGCCTGGGATGTTGTTGAGGGTATGCTCAATACCCAGGCCTTTGATCGCATGGACGGACATAACACAAAGCAGTGAATTATTAAAACCAAGGGAGGCTTGCTTGGTTCACATCTCCTTCTGTGCTGATGCTCCAAAAGCAACTTCTACTCTCTTGACTTCCTTTAAAACTTCCCAGAGCTGTGATTTGGAATTGCTTTTGCCAAAGATCTTAAGTTCCATATAGGTCAAACCCATCACACGCAATAAGTGTACTCCTAGGAGGGTACGTGTAAGTGCTGTTTGGGAAAATCACATAGCATTTTATTGCACTGGAGAAGCAAGCAAGCTAAGGAAATCTTGAAGCCCAATCCTTTGCAGAGAAAGCTCATTTTTGTAATGCTATTTGTAATGCCAATAAACTCCACCCTATGTATCTACTTAGTGTGTGGTATACTGAGTCAGAGTTTCTAGGAGATGGGGCCACACTGTGTTTCCATAGCAAGAAAAAATAAAGAAGATCCTGAAATATTTGTTTTCCTGTACCTTGGGCCATGAGATTCTGCCTAACAGTACCAGGGCTGAAAATGTGTCAGGAGCTTCTTTAACACTACTAATGTGATTGAGAAAGTCTGGAAGAGCATGGTAGAAAATTAGGGTTTGTGTGGGGAATGTAGGGATGCATTTGGTATGCATAAGGACACTGTGGTCCTGTGGTCAGATACCATGGGTGTCCTGCAAGACTGGCCACGTATCTGTGGTCCTGTGATCACTACCTCTCATGGTAAAGGAACAAGTTGTCCCAGTTTGGTGCATCAGTCTCTCTTCAGTGCTGATATGTATTCTCTGTTCCTACTGCCCCTTTCCAAAGTTTTAGACTTTGTTAGTCCCAAAGTCTATACAGTGCAGGTCCCTGGAAGATTTTCATTTACACCCTTCACCAGATGGAACTTGAACTCCCTGGGGATTTTTCTAGCCTCTCAAGACCCTATTCCTTTCTCACCTAAGGCGGTACCAGATACCTTCTCCTCATCTTCAAACAACCAGGCCTTTTAGACCTCAGGATTTTGCTCACTCTAAGCCTTTCTGGAATCTGCCCATCACACTGTCATTGAATAAAATGACTTTGGTTCCAAAGTTCCAAAACCAAACAAAGCTGGCTTAAATAAGAGAGAGAGAGAGAGAGAGAGAGAGAGAGAGAGAAATTCGCTGGAAAGACAAATGAGAGGGTCATTTAAAGACCTCAAGGGTGGTGAGGTAATAGGGCCTCAGGAACAAGGAATTGAGAGGGTGTAGAAATTCTCTGTCTCTCCTTGTTTCTCATTTCTGCTTATTTTGGGGCATCAACTTCTTTCTTTGCTTTTTGCTAACTGGCTCCCTTTGCTCCCCATTTAGGTGGTGGAAGGTGGCCTCCTTCCAGCTCCCAAGTTTATAAGCTATATACTCATATATACAGAAAGGCTAAAGTTCTCTTTTCAAAGGCCAAGGTAGATACTCTGATTGGTCCATTTTGTGTCAGCCACCCATTCCTGGACCAATCAGGTACATCTAGGGGCCAGGATCAAGCAGCAGAAAAGTAATATACTGCTGTTAGTATAGTGCCTATTGGATGGATGGGCAGATTTCAGAGAACAGAGGTAGGCAAGTCAAAGGATGTCTGTGTTCTCCCTTCTCCACGCCTGTGAGATAAATAGAGTCACCTTTTCCTCCCTTCCTCCCTTCTTTCCTTCATACATTCAGTAAATGTCTCGGGCAAAATGCCAGGTGCTATAAATACAGCTCTGAACAAAATCCGGTCCCTACTTCAGAGGTCTTGTAGATGAGCAGTGAACACGATTTAAGAAAGTTCTTGCTTATCCTTTACAACACAGTTCAAGTATGACTCATGTTGGTTGGAGAAGTCTTTTCTGATGCTCTCCTTGCCCTCATTTCTCACAGCGTGGCCTGTGTTACTCTCGCTCTCGATTCCCTGTGACCCTGTGTGCCTACCTCTATGGTAGTAATCACATTTCATTACAATATTATGTCCACGATTCTGTCTTAGTAGTCTGTAAGTTACTGGAGAAAAGAGATGGCCTTTGAATTCAGAGTAATTGGCTCAAGATACATGTTTCATGAGTATCTGTTGATTGAAAGAACCACTCTATGTGGAATCTAAAAAACAAACAAATAAACCAATCAATCACACAACTGAATAAGTGGACAAACAGCAGAATCAGACCCATAAACACAGAAAATAAGCTGGGGGTTGCCAGAGGGAAGGGAGTGGGGGTGGACAAAATGGATGAAGAGCAGTGGGAGATATAGGCTTCCAGGATATGGAATGAAAACGTCATGAGAATAAAAGCCACAACAGAAGGAATATAGTCAATGATATTGTGACGGTGCTGTTTGCTGATAGATGGAAGCTACATTTACGGTGAGTGTAGCATAATGTTTAAACTTGCTGATTCACTCACTCTGTTGTACACCTGACACTAATGTAACATGGTGTGTCATCTCTACTCAAATAAAAAAATTAATTTGTTAAAAAAGGAAGGAACTGCTCCCCTTTAGGGAAGAGCACACCTGGAGGCCTCTATTTCCCCTGCGACATAAGGCTGAGGAGGGGTCTCTGCATAGCTACATGTATCATCAGGGTAGTGGCTTGGCGTCTCTTGGGAAGATAGAGCTACACAGAAACACAGTGGTGAGTCTGAACAGGAGTTGGAGGAATTAGCCTGATTTCCACCAAGAGCTGTAATTGATAGACCTCAACAGTCCCTGCAGGAAATGCTTCATCGCTTGTTTTTATTACACAAAATGCAGGTCACACCATTCATTTGACAACGTTGTTGAATCTTGGAGTTTTCCTTCCTAAAAGGGAGGCTTAGAACTGAGGTATCCCCCTGCTGACTCCTCCATTATTCTTTATTTCTTTCCCCTATCAAGCTCCTTATCTGTGATAGGCTCCAGCTGATGCAATCAAGATTCTCAGTTTATTGAAGGGGAGAATAAGTAAAATAGTTTGCCCAAAGCATACTTCGAGTGAGTCACACAACAATTAGCAGTACCCAGGTTTTATTGAAATGATTTTTTTTTTAATGAGAAAAATGTTTGAAAGATTTAGCCGGCTCTTGTTATGCTCAGAGAACTGACTCATGGTCCTTTTGCATTTTGGAGTGAATACCATTGTTAGTTTTCAGTTTTCAACAATACATAATTGGCATCGGAGAGCTCCACGTCTTCCCCTTGTGCCCTGGGGTGGCTGTGAGTGGCAGGAGGTAGGGACTTCCTCCCAGGTCTGTGCTTCTTCTCTCTGGATGAGTCTCGTGTTTTGTTGGTTGCTCATTCCTCGCTGTCCTCGCTGGATTATGCTCTGGAGGTGTTGGATGTGTTGGAAGGGAAGTTTCTATTGCATTTGCTCATTCTCTTCCTTGTGCGTTCTTTTTATTCCACATTTTGGGGAGAAAGTTGGGGAAAATGATTCCCTTCTTCTCCCCACCTTGTTTTCGGCAAGGGGAGGGTTCAAACAATGGCTGTGTAAGTTAGAGACTTTTCTCTCCTCCAGATGCCTCTGGCTCCCTCCTCTGTAAAATGAAGTTGGCAGTAGAAGGGACTACATGAGGTTGTTGTGAGAAATAAAAGAGAAAATAAAGGAATCCATGTGAACTCTTAAAATGCTGCGTGGCACTTGGTGAGTGTTCGGTAATTATTAGCCGTTGTTGGGGCGCCTGGGTGGCTTAGTCGGTTAAGCATCCGACTTTTGCTTAGGTCATGATCTCGCGGTTCGTGGGTTCGAGCCCCGCGTCGGGCTCTGTGCTGACTGCCAGCTCGGAGCCTGGAGCCTGTTTCAGTCTGTGACTCCCTCTCTCTCTGACCCTCCCCTGCTCACGCTGTCTCTCTCTCTCTCTCTCTCTCTCTCTCTCCTAGAAATAAATAAAACATTTAAAAAAATCATTAAAAAAATTATTAGCCGTTGTTATTTTTTCTAAGACTTTCTAGATGCTGACCAGGATCTCGATGCAGAGACAAGCAAACGAATTCATCTTCTGCCCTTCCCAGGCCTTTTGGGCCACCGTCCTCATGGGCACTCAGAATCCCGAGGTTCTGAGAAGACATCAGCAATGGGCTGGGGACCAGACCAAAGAGCTCTTCTCCCAAATCTAATCTCTAAAAATAAACGGAAAGCCTCTGTACATACGTGTTTTTAATCTCCTGACAATGACTTTTCACTTCCACTTATTGTTCACTTAAAGTGGTCTTTTAAGTTAAACAGCAAGCAGTTGCTGAAAAAGAACAGCTAAGAAATCTGGATTCTAATTAACTTTATCTCTAATTGTGAGGTAGCTCTGAGTCACTGTTTTTTTTGTTTTGTTTTGTTTTGCTTCTGGTAAACAAGGGTAAGAACTACAAAGATTAATGAAGGTTGTCAAGTCTGGTGGGAGACCAAGACTGAAAATCTCCATAATGATATCTTATGAATGCACTATTTTGCTTCATTTCATTGCATGCAGCCTGTCAAAGGTAGACCAGTCAGTTCTGTTTGCACGTGTAGAAGAACCGAGGCATGGAGGAGTAGTCTCTCTCACAGAGCTTGCATCTGCGATTCCTTCCCCTCTTCCTCCGACAGAGCCTCTCTGCTCTGCAGTGTAATTGCCATTTTCCTGCATCCTTCTTCTCCCAGAATGGGACTTCCGGAGGGGAGAAACTTATCTTGTTCTCCTGTCTGTCTCGAGGCCTGGAGCCCAGTAGGCAGAGCTCACTAATACTGGGGAATGAATGAATACGTGAATGAATGAAGAGAGCCAAGGCCACAGGTCTAAGATCCAGTGATACTTAGGCAAAGGCTTGTTGACTCCTTTTCACTGCTTCCCGTCCCACAGTGATGAAGTTGTCAGAGGAAAAGGAGAAATGGTAACATATAAGCTAGAAACAGGAAGCACTAAACCAAGACTATAGACTTTTTTTGTATTTGATTTCTTCTTTTAGATGGGACATTAAAAAAAAAAAGGCTTCTAATTTGACCACATTAATCATTCGCCAAAGATTTCTTGAGAGTTTGCTCTGAGTAGGGCACTGAGCTCAGTGATGCAGGCTTGCTAGCTAGTTTGGGAGGAAGGAGGGATGGGTGTGAACGGCTTGGCCAGAGTGAGAAGAGAAGGTCCTAGAGAGACAGGAGCAGGAGACAGGGTGACCTCATGGAAGGCGCTGGGTTTGTCCTGGGCCCTGAAGGGGGGCGTCTAGAGGGTCAGAATAGCAGAGGGGACCTGAGGAGAGGGAGGCACCAGAGTGTAGTGCGCAGGGTCTGTTTGGGGACTACTGGGGACCGTGTTCTAGTGGGTTCTCACTGGAAAGCACAGGACCTCGCAGGCGGGTGATAACTTCCCTCATGTCTTCTACTCCAGGCTAGCTCATGGTTACTCTGTACTGGTCTGAGAGGTAGCCCTCTGAGGCCTTCATTCGCCCAACAGAGCTGTTGTTTTGTCAGAGGAGTCAGTGTTAAAGATGCCGTGGGAGAGAAAGAAGAACGTTGTGTGAACAAAGGAAATGGTACATTGAAACGCGAGGTCCTCTCTCTGGACCTCGCCCATCACCCGCTTCCCAGCACGGGNCCGTGGGAGAGAAAGAAGAACGTTGTGTGAACAAAGGAAATGGTACATTGAAACGCGCTGATTCTCTCTCTGGACCTCGCCCGTCACCCACTTCCCAGCACGGACGCTTCTGTCAGACACAAACAGGCTTGAGCTTACATTTTTAAAATGCTGACACTTTCTTGATAAGTTGAGCAAGTTGATTCCACTTCTCTGAGCCTGAAGTTACTCAGTTATACTGCAGAGTAAAGAAAGCTACCTCGCAAAAATTGCCCTGAGGATAAAAGGAGAAGGTGGAGGGAAACACTTGGTGAGTAGCCGGTAGCCACTAGGTGGTTCGTTGGATGCCTTTGGTTCAAACTCGGATGCCTCCAGAGAGGAGGCAAATGATGTGACTGCATAACTGGTAACTAAGTATCAGGCATGTACACCGAACCATAGCGAGGGCGTGTGTGCTAACTGAAGCTGCTCATCCTCAGTAGAGCCATCTAATTATTATTCCATTGGAATTTGATTGCTGTGTCATCAGATCTTTTTTTTTTTAAATAACTCTGTAATCTAGAATTTTATATGAAATCCTTTGATTTCAAATATGGCGAGTGTGGCTGAGATTACTAACTACCTCCGCACTCCACTTTTCCTTTGTTTCTCTCCGTCAATGAATGGTCAGGCTTTAGTTAGGCCTGTGCTCTCCCTTCCCCTCTCCCTCCAGGGGCCAGGTAGTGTGTCTTCCAGCTTCCCTTGCAGCCGAGTGCGGCCACTGATCCACTTGTGTTTGCTAGAGCATGAAGATGAGTGAGGTGCAAGTTTGTGGTCATGTCCCTAGAAAGAAGCTCCTTGAATACCCTTCTTTTTTTTCTCTTCGTTTGGGTGGTGAGCCTGTTTCAACTACATGGATGGGGTCATCAGTTTGGGGGTGGCTGGGAACAGCCACGTAGGAGTAGAAGTTGTCTACACCCTCGGATCACCTATCCATTTACATCCTTCCTGGGAAAGAATCAAATGTCTAGAATCAAAAGTCTATCTTAATTAATGCTCTGTTATTTGGTCTGTAATGACACTGTAGGACCATCACCTTAAATAATACAACTAATTCACAACTCAATGAAATAAAGGCTATATTGTCTGTATAAAAAAATGCATTAATGGCTGCATTTGCTGATAGGATATTAGTCTTTAAAAGAATTAAACAGTGTAAGACCCAATCCATGCTGGCTAGAAACTTTTGTCCCACTGGAAATACAAAGTAACTAGCCCATGATACAAAGTAAGACTGTATAGACTCTGAATGCTATTCAAACGCATCAGGTACCAACTAAAGACCTTCCACATCCTTCGCTAGGTCATTGGCAGCGCATTTCCACTGTCAGGAGCCCTAGTGTAGCAACCGTCAAGGTGGCACACATTGGCTTGGGGACAGGTGCAGTCTATGCCTGCTGATCCTAGTGACCCTCCAGGAGACAGAGGGATCAGAAGATGTGAGCAGGTGGAGTCCCCGTTGTTGAACACCCACATGTCACGTCCCCTGTGTCACTGAAACCGCCCTACCTCCATTTTACAGGTGAGGAAGCTGTGGCTGAGAGATGAAGTAGACTTTCTTGTAATAATCAACGGAGCAGGGGTTCAAACCCATCAACTGCTTGGTGCAGAGTATTTCCTTCCTTCCTCTGCCCAGCCGTAACCCCTTCCTCCCTGATGTGCTGCGGAGGCTGAGTGGCGTTGTTAATGGCGTCAAAGGAGACGAGGAGGAAAAACCGACTCTGAGATCTCTAGCATCATAAGCATTGCTTGAAATAAATCCATGGGTGAGAAAGTCAAGAGAAGAGAGGAAGAAGACGAGGTGGAAGAATTTTTTTTTTAAGTTTAATCACATTGGATAAACCTGGAAGTAACAAATGGTTTTCAGACCAACATTTTTTTTTTGAGGTTCCCACAATGCATTTTGATCTGCAAGAAGAGAGGCTCATTAAACAAGAAGATTATCTGCTTATTTGGGATGACAAATCTGTTCTTATAATCATAGCTGCAAGTACTTGGGAGGCTGATCATAAACACATTTTCATAATCCCTGCAAAGATTAATGAATGATAATTAACTTTATTCAATGGCAGAAACTTTGGTTTGGAGTATGTGTCACAGTAACAATTCCTGCTATTCATATTCCAAGATGAATCTGCATAATGCATTACTGATAATCCCTGTGTTTCCCCCTCCCTTCAAATTCACTGGTAGACTCTTCATTTTATAGTATAAAATAATTCAACTATTTCATGACTGTCAAGTTACCGCTTTAAAAAAAAAATCGCAGTCTGGCTTCAGTTCTGTGGGGAGCCAGGGCCATTACTCAATATTCACGGACATTGTGGCTTCAGGAGCCTTTGTTTCCTTTAACTTAAATGAACTCTCTGGTTCAATATTGAAGTTTTAGGAACACCAAAGAGCAGTTCTGAAATTACACAGTTGATGCTCTTAATTGCAGCGTAGGGCCTGGAGACCATCGCAGAGTTGCAAATTAATAAAACCCTTCTCAAGTGGAAAGGTCACATTCAGAGACTGGAGACTTGAAGGAGACCGCACGCAAGTCCGTGAAGGCGTCTCCGTTTGCACAGGCAGAAATCTACCCTCGTGCAGCCCCGGTATTTAGCGAGGAATAAAAACAGGGGTGGCCTGGGCCCCCAGGACACGGTTGGCCAGGGGAGAGGCGCGAGGTGGCGAGGGGGCAGAAATGTGGGGAGAGACCACATGCCACGTGTCCCCGATCTTTCCTCCACACCCTGAGGCGGCAGACAGGCGAGCTTCTGTCAGTGATAAGGCTGCACGTTCGGCCAAGCCCACTTCTCGGCACAAACGCAGCGTGGGACGCGTGGGGACGCGTGGGGACGCGTGGGACGCGTCGGGGGCGGAGAAGGGCAGGGGTTTCCACACTCAGTCCCTCGTCATTCCCTTCTTTCAGCTGCAAACTCACTTCCTTTCTTGGAGGTGGAACTCACGCGCGCCCGCAGATCTTACAAAAGATACTATTCAAGTTCTATACGTAGAATAGGTTCTTATTCTCTTTCCACTAAGTGGCCTCTGCGTTTCAGCTCATCCCAGGTTCTAGGCCCACAGCAGCTTCACATTTTCCTTCCTTTTCTCTCTCCCTGGCTCTCCTGCTTCCCCGGGGGGTTCCTTCTAGCGATTCTGCTGCACAGACTCATTGTTTCTTCCTCTCCGTTTCTTTTCTCTCTTCTCTTGCTTTCTGTCGTTTCTCCTTCCTTCTTCCCTCTCTCCTTTTCTCTCTTCCTCTCTCTCTCTCTCTCTCTCTCTTTCTGGCTTTCTTTCTCTTTCTCCCTTCTGTGTTTCTTTTTCTTTCCCTTGTTCTCCATTTCTATGCCTTTCCTTTTCTATTTTCTCTCTCTCTTTCTCTCTCTCTACCTACCTTCTTTCCTTCCTTCCCTTGTTACAAGGTCTCTGAAGTACTTCCTTTTTAAACTTTTTACTCATATGATCTGTTCCTGTGACCTTACCTTTCTGACTCCAAAATCTTTCATTGTTAGGAGCACACCCTCAGGTAAGGTGGCTTTTTCAGCCCATGACTAGAGACATGTTCTCATTTCCTGAAGAAGCAGATAATTCTCTGGTCTCTCAAAATTTTTGAACCTTGCAAAGGGCAGGGGGCAGAGCCTGGGATTTTAGCTCAATCTCTCTAGGTCCCAGTTTCCCCATCCTCCCCCCTCCCATAAAAACAGAAGCCCGCCCTTCCTCTTATTAGGGTATGCAGTGTATCCAGCAATTTGTCAATGTTGAGGCAGAATTCGGCTCCTTCCCTGGTTTCGGCAAGAAATTCAAGTAGGTTTACTGAGTATCTGTGGGGTCACTGGGAGCTCTTCACAAAGCACAGAGCATTTCTCTCAGAAAATGTTAGTTTTTTCTCTCCCTTTGTCTTCTGTTCCTCTTCCACGCCTTCTCCAGGGATTTTGCTTTTCCGTGGGTACTTAGTCCCCACAGAGCTCCATTTCCTAATTTTCTTGGCATCCACTGTTTCCTCTCTTTATTATGTAAAGTAGCTCTCTCTCCTCCCCTGAAGGAAATCCAGTGCCCAACCTAGTACCCTTGCCTGGGAGGCTGATGCTTCTGGATTTGGATGAATGGCTTCATCCCACAGTTTTTCAACAAAGCTAGCTTTCTCCTCGCAGAAGCATTCTCTGACCAGCTGCTATTAACAAAAAGGCAAACATTTCTGCATACCATTACTCATAAAATGGGGGCTATGAATACTTCACAGGGTTGCTGGAGGATGAAAGGAAACGGGGAACACAGAGGCTGTAGCACACTGTACTTTATCATCACCAGCACCAAATGGAAGCAGATTGTGGAGTTTTTGTCTCCTTTCTCTGGATCGGTGACCTCCTCCATTCCAAAACGTTAGCAGAGTTATCTGAGCTCGCTCCTGGCTTCCTCAAGGGTACAGGCTTCCTCTTATCCATCCTTGTATCTCCAGCACCTGCTGCAGTAGTGAGTGCAGAGTGATGGCTGATAAATGTTTGTTGAACAATTGGATCTCTTGGCTTCTGGCACATTCTTAAAAAAACACTATATGTAGAGAAAAAGATCTGGGTAGGGATGAAAACTAAGGTTCAGAGCCATTGCTGAAAACTATTCAGTGCACTTGAAAGCACTTTGTAGAGAGGGGCAGGGAGGGGCAGGGAGGGGCAGGGAGGGGCTGTGCTCTTTTATTTATGGATCCCTAGCTCTCAACGCCATGATGGGCACAGAGATGCTTAGGGTCCCCTCTAATAATAGACTTCTCACATTCATTTTATTGGTTAGCAGCTCATGTTTAATTTTTTGAACTTAGCAAATTACTTTTGTTTAAATCAGTAACCATTAATGTTAATGAATGAAGTTTTAACCGTATGAACTGTTTATCCTAAGTCACCTACTGAAAAGCACAAGAGGATTAACTCTAAGAGCCTCTGCGCTTTCACCAAGTTATCACTGTACTTTGTCCCTCTGGTTCTCTTTCCATTGTTTGAACAATTGTAGCTTAACGAGAAGGAAGGAGAAAGACATGGCCACCTGGGATCTAATTGTGTGAGATTCCTTTCCTGTAGATTCTGCTTCCCTAGACTCAAGAGGTGGGAGTGTAGTTTCAAAATTTTTTAAATGTTTGTTTTTGAGAGACACAGAGAGAGAGAGAGAGACAGAGACAGAGAGGGAGAGAGAGATAGAGTAGTAGAGAGAGAGGGGGAGGACGGGAGAGAGAGAGAGAGAAGTAAAGAGAAAGGAAATTACAGAATCCAAGGCAGGCTCCAGGCTCTGAGCTGTCAGCACAGAGCCCACCTTAGGGCTTAAACTTAGAGACCTGAGCTGAAGTCAGATGCTTAACCAACTGAGCCACCCAGGTGCCCCTAATTTAACTTTTTCTTAATTAAAAAATTTTTTTTAATGGAGGAGGGTGTGTACTGGAACAGCTGGGCTAAAACATGGGGCACCTCAGAAATAATGTGATGTCCTATCAGTCTGATATTCTTAAACATTTGTTCAGCAGAGGCTGAGGACCTATCTCATGGGGAAAGGATGCAGGTTGCAGATGGGGGAAGAGTGTAGATGAGAGCTCTGAGTAATTCATATCAGCCCGCAAATTGTGCCCCCAGTTTGGGCAGAAGAAATGTCTGCATTGATCCAATCATCCTTCTCCCTTCTAAGAACGTGCCGTTCATGTTACTTGAATGTGTTCCTGGGTCGTGAAGGGATCATCCAAGCCCAGCTGGTTTTTGAAAATATTTCTTCTGATCACAGAGACAAGCACCCTGGAAAGGGTTTTTGTCAAATACATTTTTTACAGCTCATTACATTTCCAGTGGTGTCTTAGCATCCATTACCGGTTGACACTCTAGCTGATGTCACCTTGATATTTCACATTTAGCTCTGCTGTGTCACAAACGAATGCAGAATTCACTGCTTTCCCCTCTCTTCCCAGTATTCCCCTAGGATGTTGATTGTGAAATGAGCTGGTTTATATGAAATCCTCTAGCGTGGGAGACAGTTGAACTCTGGCCCAGGAAAAGTCTCTTATAAATGTATAAATCTGGATATAATTTGTCAGTAATTTTGATCACTTCAGTTTGTTGGTATGTATTAGTGTTTTGTTACAGATTGGTGTCTGTAAATTGTGAAGTTCTAAAATGCTCCTGCAGACTTTATGTCTTTAATAAAGAGGTTATATATGGGATAGAATTCTAGAGCATCCCCCACCAAAATAGCCCTGTTAAGTATGGTCTGACTGAATAAATACATGAATAGAATGCTATCTGGCTGATGAAAGATCTTGCTTTCATTTTGAGCTCTTATACTGTAAGCGACTGCTCAAATTTACACAACTGTAAAATGGGAATACTGATTTCTACCATGTTTCTTTATAATGGGCGAAATCAGTTTATAACTAATCTCAATCCAATATGCAGAATGTAAAATTTTGGTGCCAACAGACCTTAGTAATCTCTTCCAACCACTTTTACAGGTGAAAACCCTGAGTCCAGAAGTCAAAAGACTTGCCTAGGGTCATCTGTCATACCGTGAGGGCTGTTCCATTTGGCTCTGTACTGGTGACTGTTGATGCTACCATTTGCTGTTGTCAGCATTGTATCAGGTTTTCTCTAATAGTAGTAGCTCATCTGAAGACTCAGCCCATTTGGTGGAATTTAAGTTACCCCAAGCCTGATGACAATTTCTGTGGGATTAGGCTAGCCATGGAGGGCAAGGAAAGTCAATAAAATTCATTCCTCTTGTAGAAAATTAGCAAACTGATGAACTTACTGGTTGTAGGGGTATCCTGAGATCCAGATGGACACCTGAAAGAATCACATCAAATTTTCATGGAGGCAGTTAGTTCCCTCCAGTTGGAGCCATTCAATTATAAACTAACAATTAAACCCCAGCCCACAACATTAAAATATGATTAGCTCTTCACTAATAATCCATAAGAAACATCAAGGTGATTATGAGGGAGGAGTGAGAAGGTCTGAAATATAAGAGGATTGATTTTTCAGATTATTTGCTCTGTATGTTGTCACCACACCACTGGACGAGATGGAGGGATTTCTTTGGTAAGATGTGTCTGCCATTTTTAATTGTTGATAAGAATGGGGAGTTTTGAATCTTATATCTTTGACTTCTACGAAGCAATTTTCTAAAATTTTATGTCCTATTCTGGTTCAGATATCAGTCAAAAAGACTTCTCGAGCAATGTCTGAAAAGGTTGAAATGACACGAAGAGACAGCTGAAAGGTACTTGAGAGTTTTCTGTGACATGCATCAATAGTGCTTCTAGCGAGGGAGATATTTTCTTTGTTTCTACTGAAGCCAGCACAGACAGGAACTAGATTAAATTTGAGTGGGTACTGGGGTAAAAATTAATTACTGTTAATTGAGGGTTATATTATTCAGAATTCTTGGTTGTAAAGGGGAGAAACACAACTCAGACTTACTCAAGTGAAAAAATAATTTATTGGGTTTTTTAACTGACAAGATCATGGGCTCTCCATTCCAGAGAAGGCTTGCTGGGAATTCTCAGTCATGTCATCAGGATGCAGTCTCTTCTCTCTTCATCTCCTGGCTGGTTTGCCTGCCTGTCTTCCTCTTCTACTCCTTCTTTCTTTCTTTCAAAATTGTTGAGATGAAATTAACAGGACATAAACCAGCCATTTTCAAGTATACAGTGGTGCCACATTCATAATGGGTGGAACCATCACTTCTGTCTTGCTCCAAAACATTGTCATCACTCCAAAGTAAAAGCCTTTATCCACTAAGCTGTTTCTCCATATTCACAGCCCCTCCTCTCACCAGTTCCTGGCAACCACCAATCTGTATTCTACTTCTGTAGATGTATCTATTCTGGATATTTCATATAAATAGAATCAAATAACATATGGCCTTTTATGTTTGGCTTCATTCATTTAGCAACATGTTCGGGAGATTCATCCATATTGTAGTACATATCAGTACTTCATTCTGTTTCATGGCTGAATAATATTCCATTGTATACTTGTATCACAATGTGTTTATTTATTTACTTATGGACAATTGGGCTGTTTCCACCTTCTCGCTGTTGTCGACAGTGCTGCTATGAATATGTGTGTACATGTACTTTGTGTGAATATGCCTTTAATTCTTTTGGGTGTATACCTAGGAATGAAATTGCAAGACAGTATGGCAATGCTATGCTTAGCTCTTTGAGAAAGCACCGACCGAACTGTTTTCCACAGTGCTGAACCATTTTACATTTCTGAATAGGTACAGGTACCAACGTCTCTACATCCTCACCAACACTTGGTAGTTCTCCCTACTTCTTTTTCTGATTATAGCCATCCTGGTGGGTGGCAAGTGGCACTTTATTGTGGTTTAGATTTGCACTTTTCCTAAGGACTAATGCCGTTGAATACATTTTCATGTGCTTGTTGGCCATTTGTATTTCTTTGATAGGGGCTGCTTCCTCTTGAAGGCTTTCACCATGTGGGGTGGCCAATAGTCTCTGGAGCAGAGAGACAATAGCTAAATTGCCAACACCGCCTTTAAAAGTGGGAGATTCTTATGTTTTGTTTGAGACTGAGACGTTTTCCAGAATGCAGCGCTTTCAGATTTAAAACCAAGAAGGTCTCAAACAAACCAGGACAAGTTGGTCACCAAAGAGGCGGGAAAGATGGTTCCTGGAATCTTGAGTTTATATGATTTTACAGATTAGGCAGCAGAGCGAGAAGTAAAATGATTATCCCTTATTAAGGGATAATCATTTTACTGATGGTTAAATGGTGACGGTTTGGCCAGAGCAGTCATGGTGACGGTTTGGCCATTTAAAGTGGCCTGACTTGGAATACAGATCCATCCCTGGACTCTCTGTGGCCAGAGAGATGAATTACTGTGACGTGTTAAGCATGTGTTCACCTCGAGTTGAAAGCTCAGCTTATCAAAAACAGGGACGGAGTAGGAATAATCTGGAATTGGGGAGGTGATTTTTCAAGTGTTGAGATGCTCAGCAGACACGGAAATGTTCATTCCAGGCATCTATATGCACTCACTGTCGTGCTGGAGGCTTGCACATGGAGTATTTCCTCCAAGGCTCACAATAATCCTACTGGGTAGATATAATATCCCTCAGTAGATGTTAATTAATGATTAAAATCAATACCTGGTAGACATTAATATTAGATGTGACAAAATTGAGCCTTAGAAAAGTTAAGTTACCATGCTTAACATCACATAGTAAGTAAATGCTGGAGACAGTATATAAAAAATATATTTTTTACTGAGATATAATTGACATATGACATTGTATTAGTTGTAAATATGTAACGTAATGATATCTTTATAACATAGTGATTTTTCCCTATATATAACGTAATGATATCTATATAATGTAATGATTTTTCCATATATATAACACAATATTTATATAATGTAATGAATATTTTCATATATAACGTGTGTGTATATATATACATATATATATTTGTATATATATATACAAATGATTTAGGTTAATTTGTAATATGGCACAATTAAAAAAACTTTCCAGTCAGCAAAGAGAATTGAATTTCGAAGCAGTTTAAGAAGCTTCCTTCAGAGGACTTTGTGTCGGTCAGGGCCATGAAGGAAAAATGAACCACATGTTATGTTAATAGAGGATTTAATAAAAGCAACTTGTTAAAAAGGCATTTAGGTATTTAAAGGCAAAAGGGAATGCTGAGATAACAGGTATAGCAGCTTCAGGAAGAAGCTACTTCCTCTGCAGCTGCGGGAACAGAGCGGTGAGGTTGGGATTATTAGACTCTAGAATCTCGGAGCAGGGGCATCAGACATCCGGCTGGTGCTGGCGTGTACGGCTGCTTCTGGGAGCGTGGGAAGCATTTGAAACCTACTACTGTAGGTACAGAGCAAAAACGGAAGCAGAATCTTCTCCTTCCTGCAGCCTTCCGATCTCCATGATAGCACCCCCTATAGGCAGACCCTAGCCGACCATCGGCTGGCAAAACAGAACTAAAGTTTGTGGGCTTTCGGCTCCAGAAGCATAGAGTTTAGCAGCGAGGCTCAGAGGCAGAGAGACAACAGCTTAATTACCAGCATCGCCTTTAAAAGTGGGAAGCTCGTAGCTGTCAGAGTTCACTTTAAGATTGTTCATGTATAAAATGATGCTTTTTTTTTTTTACAGTCCCAGAAGCCGTTTATTTTCTGAAATTAAGCTTAGTTTTCTAGACTTGAGGAATTAGCATAATTAAAGTTTGCCTTCCTTTATGCAGGTGATTAGTGGGCCTCTCCCTAGTTGTACCCCAGATAACGTCATGAAACTTCCAGACCTAAATTCATTTCCTTTTTTTTTTTTAATATTTAAATAGGCTTCATGCCCAATGCAGAGCCTACGATGGGGCTTGAACTCACAACCCTGAGATTAAGACCTGAGGTCAAGAGTCGGAAGCTTAACCCACTAAGCCACCCAGGCACCCTTCAGACTCATTTCAATTCTGTAATTTGCCCACTGAAGTATTGCTCAGAGCTGATGTGGAAGGATCCAGGGCTTTGGAATTCAGTCAATCTCACCTCAGCCATTTTGTTTGTGGTTTAACCTCTGTTAATTTCCTCATCTTTTAAAGGAGCGTAGATAATACATATCAATATCATAGGATTTATGTAAGGTTTCTATGAAATAATATATAAAAAACTGGCATGCTGTCTAACACAGCAGATATGCTTAATGAAAACAAATTCCATTCCTTGTTCTTTTATTCAACCGTGCTACTTGAGGTCAGAGGTATCAAACCACCTCCCTGAAGGCAGAATCTCACTTTTGCAGCACTGAGAATTTGACAGACATGAGTTTCCACATGTCTTTCTTAAATCTCCCTTAAATAACCCAACAATTTAAGTGGTAGTAGTATAGTATTGCTGAATATGTAATTATAGTCAAGACAAGTTCCCTATTTTCTCCTTCTAAGTAGACTGCCATCCCTCCAAACAGATTGTTTAGGGGTGAATTAGGGGTAATTCTGGCAAAAGCGCCAACTATCTCTTGGGCCATGTCATGATGAAATTATAACTGGATAAATCATCACAGATATATGGAAGTCTTGGGGGCCTAGAGGGTACCAAAGAATGCTATAGATAGTTACTTTGTTTTCAGGAAATAATTGGACTATAACCTGCCTTTATTCATCAGAGAGTATAAACTTACTGTACCTTCCCTGCCTTTTACCGGACCAGTAAAGATTAGATGTATGTTCCCCAAGAGATTTCCTGAATGCAGGGGGGCTCTGGTTCCCCAGAGGACCCTGCTACCCACTTTTCCAATAGGAAAGCACATCATGGAGCTAAATGCTTCCCATCCTCACAGGCCTCTTTGCGTATGGGAGTTAGGAATCTGTGAGATCTCAAATCTGAAAACAAAATTATTAAGTCACAGGAGGACAGAAATGCAGGACAAATGCTCTAGCTATCTTTTTTTTTTTTAAACAATCTGTTTCCTTTTTCTCATTTCTATTTGTTTGTTTCTTCTCAATTTTTTATGCTTTCTTTGAATCAAACTGCTTCCCGGATTGCAAACTCACTATGCTGCTTTTCAGCCTTGACTGACTTTTTACAGCAAGTCATAAACCTTTGGAAATAGGATTTATAATGGAAACGCTGATACAGGCCTAGTGCACGCAGAGAGGTGTTCTAATAACGCTGCAGAGTAATATTCTCTAAACCTAATACCCTATAGACTTTTCTTGCTGTGATTCACACTGACCCAATTCTTTCCCAAACTTCCTCAGTGCCAAAGCCTGGGGCCTGCCATGCCCATGACTGGCAAAGTCAAACACCCCTTGGGTGCGTCTGGGTCACGCAGCTATCTGGCAGGACGGGACACAATTCCCACAGGCACAGACTTGGGATGGGGTGAGTGCTGGAGGGAGACTGCGTCCCTGGAGTGAGGCAGGCTTTCGGAGAGGGGGGCGGGCCCCGCTGACTGTGATTACTCGGCCAGTAGTCACAGAGCTTCCAGGGAAGCTGCCAGGCTGCCGGACAGGTGTGCAGACTATAGTGATGGGGGAGCCAGTCAGGACGCCCAGAGACCCGGGTATGAGGCTCCCTTAAGGGAAGACTGATGGCAGGTAACTCAGTTTCAGTCCTGGGCTGTGAGTCCTGGGTACTGGGGTATAATGAAAAAATATTCATGGTCTTTGGCCCCAGGTTCTGGCACGGGCTTCAGAAACCCTTGGAGTTTCCTGAGTGATCGGACTTGTTATTCATAAAGAGCCTCTTTCTGCCATACTTGATTTTATGCCATAGATGGCTCAAGGCAGCCCCTCAGATAGTTTTTCTTTTTTTTTTAATAGTTTATTGTCAAGTTGGTTTACATATAACACCCAGTGCTCATCCCATCAAGTGCCCTCCTCCATGCCCATCAACCCCCTTCCCCTCTCCCTCACCCCCATCAGTCCTCAGTTTGTTCTCAGCATTCAAGTCTCTCATGGTTTGCCTCCCTCCCTCTCCCCAATTATGTTTCCCCTTCTTCTCCCGTTTCGTCCTCCGTTAACTTCCTCCTAATCCACCTATACATGCAAACAAATGGTATTTGTCCTTCTCTGCCTGACTTATTTCTTTCCTTTTTTTAATGTTTACTTATTTACTTAGAGAGAGAAAGGGAGAGTGTGAGTAGGGGAGGGGCAGAGAGAGAGAGGGAGAGGGAGAATCCGAAGTGGGCTCCACACCGCCAGCCCAGAGCCTGATGCAAGGCTTGAACCACGAACTATGAGATCATGACCTCAGCCAAAATCAAGAGTCAGATGCTGAACTCACAAGCCACCCAGGC
>NW_027532173.1:661383-757158 GCF_008692635.1 Crocuta crocuta | reverse complement strand
AGTCTTTTTTTTTTTTTTTTAAGTTTCTATATTTATTTTAGTAATCTCTGCACCCAATGTGGGGTTTGAATTCACAACTCTGAGATCAAGAGTCACTGGCTTTTCTGACTGAGCCAGCCAGGTGCCTCCTCAGATAGTTCACAGGAGGGGCTGGCTAACACGGTGATCAGGGTTGGAATTTTCTGCCCACTTCTTAACCTCTGGGGAAGGAGTGAAAGTTCAATCCCCAGTGGCCAAAGACTTCATCATTCAGGCCTGTGAAAGGAGCCTCCACAAAAACATGTGAACAACAAGGTTTTGGAGTTCCATGTTTATAATTGTGTTGACGTGCTGGGAGGGTGAGGCACCCAGAGAAGGTCTCAGAAGCTCTGCACCCCGTCCCCACTTCCCATGCCCCGCCCTATGCATCTCTTCCATCTGGCCGTTCCTGAGTCCTGTGAGTAGTTTTAGTGAATTATCAAATGTGAATGTGACCCACGGAAGCTCCCAAATTTATAATCAACTGGACAAAACTGCAGGTATTCTGGGACCTGTGTTTTTGTGGGACTGAGTCCTTTACCGGTGGGGTCTATGCTAACTCTGGTACTTAGTGTAAGAAGTGGATTGTAGGACACCCAAAGAATTAGAGAACTGTGACGCTGGGGATCAAGTGGAGGAGGGGACTGGCAAGAGCAAGCGGGGGCCCAAATCTCAGAAAGAGGAAGACTCAGAATCAAATGCTAATTTTACTTATTTACTAGATGTGGAACAGCAGACAAGTGATTTCACCTTTCAACGAACGAGGCTTAATAAAGCCTGGCTTTATCTAGGCCTTTAATGACAATTTTGCTGATGCTGTGTTTGAATGAAGTAGATCACGGTGGTCTCCCGGGGCACATGATGGAGTGCATCCATTGTCCCATCCGTAAAATGGACGTAACATATCAGTTAATTGGTTGCATTCTCTTTTTTATGGTTGGTATGTAGTAGACAATCAAATGTACTTGTGCAATGAATGAGTGAAGGCCTGTGTAAATAGTACGTAACCTACAAGGTGCTCAGCCCCCGGGAACAAATCTGGAGCTTCGTTGTACATCTGGGGCACACAGTCAAGGTAGAGCCAGAGGGAAGGGTGTCTCAGTTTTAAGTAGATGTATAAAGTCACCTACATCCCCCTTCCACCGTCTGCCTGAGATCAGGATTGGGTCCGGATTTTCTGGAGCCTGTTAAGTCCCGAGTTCTGGGGAGAAGAGCATGGAAGCTAGGGGGTGGAAGGGTCGGGCTTACCGTGTAGTAGAGCAGAAGCTGGCGCAGGCTCGGTCCCCAAACTGCCTGGGTTCTGAACCCAGCTCTGCCTACCAGCTGTGTGCCATCAGGCTAATTCACCTCTCTGACGGTTCATCTTTACCGAGTGGGGTCGAGCGCCGTTCTGACCTCATGGGTTGTTGTAAAGACAAACGCTGGTCCAGAAACCTGAAACTGCCCCCTGTACACGGAGGACGGGGTGGGGAAAGGGGTGACCCAAGAACGCGGTGGCCACTCCGCACCGTTAGGTGGCGGGTATGACGTTTCCCGGCCTGCCTTGCGCATCAAGGCGAACAAGTCCCTGCGCCCGCCCGCCGGATTCCGGCACGTTTACCACGAGGCGGTGGCTGCGTTGAGGCGGGCGCGGCGCGCGGAGCCTCAGGCACACGCTTCCCACGAGGGCTCGGGCTGTGGGCGTGGCGGGCGGAACTGACCTTGCAGAGTCGGCGTGGGGAGGGACCGGCGCCCGGCTCGGCCCACGGTCACCTCTGGGGAGCCTCGTGCAGCAGGACGAGCCGGGCCGCGCCTCAAACCCCGGAACTGCTGCAGCCTCGTCGGCGAGAGCTCGGAAAGCGTCTGGGGCGGGGCTCCGGCCGCAGAGGCCGGGCGGGGCCGGAAGTCCAGAGGCGGCAGCGAGGCGGCAGCGTGGCGGCTTCCAGAAGCGCCGGAGCCCGGGAGGAACCGGGAGGAGCAGGCGTCTCCCCGGAGCAGCCCCGTTTCCTCTCACAAGCAGCGGAAAATGGACGAGGTAGGGCCCGAGGCGCCGAAAAGAACTTTCTAGTGTGCGTCATTTCCTCTCACGTCGAGGTGACACGGGTTCTTTCTGCCGTTGCCTCGTCCCTGGTCGAGTGTGTCTCTGGTCCCCTGGGCGAATTTGTCCTTTGTTTCCCGGGCGAGTGTGCTCCTCGTCTCCTGGGTGACTTTGTGGGTTGTCTCCTGGGCGGGTGTGTCCCCGGGCAACTCTGTCCCTGGTCTCCTGGGAGAATTTGTCCCTTGTTTCCGGGGCGACTTTGCCCCTTGTTTTCTGGGCGAGTGTGTCCTTTGTCTTCCGGGCGAGTTTGTCCCTGGTCCCCTCGGTGAGGTTGTCCGTTGTCTCCTGGGCGAGTTTGTCCCTGGTCGCCTCGGTGAGGTTGTCCCTGGTCTCCCGGGTGACTTTGTCTGTTGTCTCCCGGGCCAGCCGCAGTGGGCCCTGCCCCCAGCTTGTCGCGCTTGTCGCAGAGCCCAGAGCGTGTTAACCCGGGTGGGAACACGAGGGCTGGTGGGGGAGGGGGCGGCCGAGGTGCGGCGGGAGCGAAACACCCGCCTGCTTGCGTCGCGTCGGCGTCCGGCAGCGTCCCAGAGCCGCCTCCCTGTGCGCGGCAGGGGCAGAGCCGTGCCTTGCCCACAAGACTGTCCCGGACTGAGGGACGGTAGACTTCATTCTCTGCATGCATTTGGCGTCTGATGCTTCAGCAAACGACATCGAAGACGGTGTTTGTGACGACCTTGTAGACAAGACCATGTCAGAGGCGGCGCTCTGCTGCCTTCGCGGGGCCTCGTAGGACACATGGTCGGGCCTCGCCTTCATCAGAGAAGGGGTGATAGGCTTTGTGTCGCTAATAATGGGAGAGCCGCTGCAGTGTTGGAGCCGGATGGACCCTCGGGCAGCACCGAGTCTAATCGCCCAGGCTTCGGGCAAAGGGCCTGGGGCCTAGAGAGGAGCCACTTGCCCACAAACGCTAATTTACAACAAAGTTGGGAAAACCACCTGCCTGTTGGCACAGCTGTCTTTTTTTTTTTTTTTTTTAATTTCTTGAGAGAGTGAGAGCAAGGAAGGGACAGAAAGAGGGAGAGAATCCCAAGCAGGCTCCACTTTGTCAGCACAGAGCCTGACACAGGGCTCTAACTCGGGAACAGGGAGACCATGACCTGAGCTGAAACCAAGTCAGACGCTTAACCGGCTGTGCCCCCCCTCCCCCGGGCGCCCCACAGCCGTCTTTGTATAGGCTTTTAATGACCATATTGCTGTGTTGTGTTTGAAGAAAAAAGAGCACAGGTGGCCTTCTGTGGACACGTGGTGAGAGCCCGTCGGTGGAGGCGGCAGGGCACCCACTGGAGCTCCTCCGCCTCCGTGGGAAGGTGGCAAAGCTGTGGAAGCCCTTTGGGAGGAGGCTCTTGCTAGGATTGGTTGGAAACCTCCCCATTTTTTTCCTGCTGGTCTCCAGCTCTTCTGATTGTCCTTAAAAGCTTGAGGTGAGCAAGAGCAGCAGTTGAAGGCTGCATGTGTTTCTCCTTGTTTAGCCCGAAGGCTGTGTGCAGTTCTGGCAGTTAACCTCATAAATTCAGGCTTTTGAAGAACATGCTTGTTTTTGTCCAGCTTGGCGAGTCTGGAGATTAAGCAGTTTCACAGAGAAGCTTCATTCCGTGCAGAATGGGAGAGATGGAGCTCTGAGGGAGCGTTCTACGTCTTCTCCTTGTGCTGATTTATTTTGGCTTCCGTAGGACTTAGGCTGCCCCATATGGCCGCCCAGTTTGTGTGCACTGCACAACTCTAGGGTCAGGATTCCAAGATGCGAATAGAACCCCGGTCCATAGCACTGGGATTCTGGTGTTGACTGTCGCTGAAATGCTTTACTTTGAGAAGCAGCTGCAGCTCAGTAATGCCTGAGGTACCTGATGTGTCTCTGCTTTTCCAGGGAAGCCCAGAGCAGGGGTTGATCCATTCTGGGGAGCAGTCATGAACTGCATTCTCTTCCACTCTATCAGAAGAACATTCTGTCTTACCAAAACATTCTTTTTCCAGATGTGCACACCTTTCAAGGCTGTAGGCACTTATAAGGGTACATCTGGAGACAAAATAACAAACTGAATGAAAAATTATTGATGGTTGGGGGATAGGATCATTTTGGGGGTAGAGGAACTTGTGGAGGAAGCCCTCAAACTCTCCCAATTATGATTACCTCTCTGCTTCCTCCTCCCCAAATCCCCTCCTCTGGTGTGCTTCAGCTACGGGAGGGACAGTTGTCCAGTCAGTGTCCAAATATCCTTTTCTGTTTTTGCATCTCCCATCTGAGGGCAGAGTCTCTCCTTTAATTATCCCCAATACCACCCTCCTGAGTTAGGGCTTTACTCTCCCATACAGCTGGGCTTGGACACAGATTTCTCCTCTACCGCTCTTCAGGACAGCTGAGAAAGGGATGCTTTTATGAAGAGAACTTTTGAGATGTTCATGCTGGTGAACCTTCAATAAAAGAGAAAAGTAACCCTCCTTAAACATTTTTTTCCCCTAAAGTTTTATAAATGGGCAAGAGAGAAACAATCCAGGATAGAAATGGACTAACAAGGTAGGTTAAGGAGGGAAAACTTTTTAGAAAACATCAGCTAAAAGAAACAGCCAGAATGGAACCTCAGATTAAGTATTGAGTTTCCAGTGTCAGCTTAACAGAGGAGGCACCAGGACTGTATGACTCTGATTGAAGGGGGAAAGTTCATTTGTTTGAAGAGAATAGTTTTTCCTATAATTCCAGTGGCAAAACACGTCTCTAATGGGGTACATTTTTGAAAATATTGTGTTTTTTGCCCCTTTCTGAGTTCATGACGTTCTCCTCACTCAGCTGCCTCCTGTATCCATCTGCGTGCAGGTGTGCTGGGCATGGTGCTGAAGGAATACCAAGAATGTGCCAAGTTTCCAGCTTGTGGCGTGCAAAATAGAAAGTAAGAATAGAGGCTTGAGAGCCAGGTGTGTTAGAGTAATTATGGATCTACTGAGTTAGTCTAGATCCTAACAAATCAAGGTCTGAGCTTACAGGATTCCTATCACAGAGCTCTGATCTATAGAGAGAGGATTCAGATCACAGAGTTGTTTTCATTGTGTGGGGCACACCCGTCTGGAGCTCAGAGTGTGGTCCCCAGGCCAGCCGTGTCCGCATCACTGGGGAACTAGTTAGAAATGCACATCGCCTGCTCCCACCTCAGACTCGCTGGAACAGAAACTGTAGGGACGGGGCTCGGGAATGTATCGCCTCTGGGCACTTCTGATGCACGTGAAAAGAGGAGAAATACTGATGCAGAGAAAACTTCACCCCTTCCCATCCAGGGCGTTTGGGAGGGTGGAGGAAAGAGGCACGAGAGATGGATATCCCAATTTTTTCTTCTCCAAGCTTCAGTCCACAAAGGGAGGAGTTTTAAAGACGTGGAAGATCACAAGAAACAGAGTTCTCTCACCCATTACCCTTATTTGGAACTCTGTAGTGGCCATTTTTTTAGGTTGGTTGACCCCAACTGAGGGTGCCACTGAACAGTAGAGAGAATTTGGTATTGCTGTACGACTAGGCTGAGAGGCTTTGTATGTTCAGTTTTTCCCAGCCTTCCACAAGACCCCCGTGTCACACACAGGTCCCAGACTCAGCTGAGAGTCCAACAAGGGTGTTTGTCCCCATGAGTGGCTCTCTCAGGGGGTAAAGTGATTTTGAGCCAAGATTACAAGTGGTTTTCCAGGTCAATACAATTGGAGGCACAGTCTTATCTGAGAGAGTTCTTTAGAATCAGAAACCTTAGCCAGGTTAGTACAGGGCTCTTGTTGAGCTGGAAGAAAATGACACCAGCTACCTGTGAAGGGACCTTGCCCCAGAGTCCACCACCAAGTCCCCCATCTCTTTCCCTGTTACATGAGTTAATACATTCCCTTTGTACCCTAGTCAGTTTCTGCCACTTGCAATGGAAAGTTTCTGGAAAGTCTGCATCTCAAACTCACTAGTGCAAAGTGAAACTCATCTTGACCTAATCTGGTCATGTTTGGCACTCCTTTCCCACTGATAGCACCACCATTGATCCCGTTACCTGGGTCAGATACCTGGGTTTCAGCATTGCCGCTTTCCTCTTCTTTCCCTTCTCCTCCTCCTCTTAGGAAGGCGATCATTCTTCTCTGCCCTGGTTCAGGCCACTGCAGTCCCTGCCCTGGATTGTTACAATTCCCAGCTAGTGTTCCCTCCATCCTATCTGGCCCTTCCGTTTCAGTCTCCACAATCCAGCAAGAGTGATCTTGGGCAACATTCCATCATGTGATTCACTGACCTATCCAGACACTTCACCTTTATTATGCACAGTAAATCTCTAGCAGGCTTTACTGGACACATTTTCCTAATAGAGACCGTGAGGCTTTTATTCATGAAATATTTCATGGGGATAGCGTTCTGCTGAACACAATTTGGGAAACAATATTCTAGAAGAATTTAAGGGCAAGAGTTACCAGTTCTTGCCTCCACTATTAAAAGACTCGAATTTGATTCTTATAGAATGTGTCATTTTAATAATAATATATCTGACATTTATTGAATTTTTATTACAGGACAGGCAATGCTAAGTATTTTAAGTGCATTATCTTATGTAGCTTCCAAAACAGCCTTTCAGGTCGCTATTATTATCTGCATTTTATAGATGAGGAATAGAAGCTTAGGTTAATTTGCTCAAATTCACATGGGCCATTAAATGGGAGAATTGGGGTTTGGAACCAGGATTTTTAAATTCTGAAGCCTGTATGTTTAACCTCCAGCTAGTATTTTTTAAATCCTGTTTTATGTAGCTCTGGAATGCCAGTTAGGCCTCAAACCAGCTGCAAAGGAAGGAACAGGGGGAGCAGGTGATGAGGGGGAGACTGGTTCTGGAATGGGGCATCCCTGAGACCACTTGAGCCGGGGTGTCCATGCCTTTCTCTTCTTTGCAGATGGAGTCTCTGCAGACAAGTCCTCTGTGCAGATGGTTGGAACATGTTGGCAACTACTGGAAAGGGACATTTTTTCCTTTCCTATTTCTTGTGAGGCTGCATTTTCTTGAAGACACTGAAAGAGCATCTGAATGACCCCTTGAGTTAGCTCTTTCAGCTTGTGTCTTCAGCAGTTCCTGCTTAGGAAATCAAAGACTGGACCGGCTTCCTTAGCTGTCTTTGAATTTCAGGGAACAGAGTGGGGTGGGTATAATGGAACACTCCCCCAAGCTCGCCTGCGCCCCGTCTCAGATAGCAGCTTTAGGGGATTGTGGGTTTTTCGGAGGAGAGCTGGTGTGGGATTTTGAGGGGTATTGAAGAGACTGATGCATCCGAGGAACTTAGAAAGATAAAAGTGAAACAAAGGGAATACAGACTGAGTAGGAGAGTTTTCAGAGGGCAGGTTCCTTAAGCATCTCAATAAAATTAGTTGGGAATTGGATTCATCATGAAACCCCTTTTGTCTGAGATACCTGTCCTGGAGCTGCAGACCGGCTGGCATGGATCTCTGCCATCTGGCTTGGTGGCTTCTTTCCTGTTGTCGTCACCTTCGCTTAGACCCTGTCTTGTCTCCTGCTGGTCGGGAGCAGTCTGCCTGAGCCCACAGTTACGCACTGGCTTCGGCGCTTTCCCCTCCTGATGTAAACCTCCTGCACTTCTGGGGACTTCTGCTTCACTTCTGTTTCCTGTCTGGACACAAGCCAGGCTCCTTTCCCCAATTATGGTGGTTAACCCTTGGGCTTCAGGAAGACTCAACCTAGCTTAGGTTGTCCTGGTAATTCCATAAATGCCAAGGGATCTGTTCTCTAGTAAATCTGCTTTAAACTCTGGTCTTTGGGAAGCCATTCTGATTTGTTCTTGTTTCAGCTTTTTATTAAGTTAATCAATGCCCTTAATGAATTCCATGTGTTTGATTGGAGGAGTTTGGTACCCAAGTCCCCTTAATGTCGGGGAATTGTCCAGTGGATACAAATCTCAGGAAGAAGATGGTATTGCAAGATCTCCTCAGTCATTTGATCTGTTCATTTGTTTTGTGGCTCTCTTGATCTACAGGGCTGTTTGGGATTATGCATTTCAAGTGAAGTAGGAGGGCCTCCACTGGTACCCTTCAATGCATCGGCAGCCCCTTGAGGCACACGTAAACCCAGAATGTAGTCTACTCGTAGATACAAAATATGGATGCAAGTTAGAGACAGATAAGGGGAGGGCATGGGGAGGTGGGGAGGTTGCCAGGTTACTCCCCCTCCCCTGTGCTCATGCATGGAGTTACTCGGACTGCTGTGATGTCTTAGCTATTTGGATGTGCAATGCTGAGAACAAGTATTGTTGGTAGAAAGTGTCCTCTTCATTTAGGTACTTTTGTAAAGGAAAGTTTCTCGAAAACCCTGAAGAGATTTCAGGACCAAGCATGTCTGATGAGTGGTGGTACCATCTGTAATCTCAGTGCTTCTCTTAGTTAAAGTAAAATTGAAGAATGTCAGATACCCAAAAGCATGACACAAAATTAATCAAACTTAGCACCTCTTTTCCTCAGGGATTCCTAAACTCTAAATCTTAGCCTTTTTAAAAGTTACTGCAAAGATCATAAGGGATAAAAATGGTCATGTTAAAACCCATGGAAGAACATTAATTTAAATTATGATAATATGACCTATTAAGGAGATGTACTCTGGTCTCCCACCAGACCAGGCTAACATAAATCAATTTTTGTGAATCTTTTGAGAAGAAAATAGAAGTTACACACACTAGTGGTCAGAAATTAAAAATAAGCAAGAGTCGCNACCATGGCTCTGTTTTCTCAGGCTTTCTGCCCTTCTTTAAGCTCTACACGTGGATGGAAATGTTTCAAAAGCATCACAAATTCAGAGAAATGCCAAGCAGATTCCTGCCCGCATCAGGAGAGGTAGACAACTTGACACAGGTGTTCATGCGTAGGGACATTTTATGTAAAAGTAGCTATTAGAGCTGCTAATTAGAACTGGACAAATAGTTTACATGAAAATTCAGGTCTGACCAACACCCAAGCCAGCCTCTTACGATCCATTTACAGAGGGATGGAGCCCACATCAGAACTCCTTCCATCTTGCCATCTTGCCCTTAATTTCAGTAGGCAGAGTCATGATGTTGTAAGCTGGGAACTTAGGATCAGGGTTGGAGTAGCTTTACCCAGCATGCAACATAAAATTTTAAGGTATTAAGGTTTAGGGAAAAAAAGATGATAAAGGTTTGGGTAGAGTTTGAAGCAAAAAAAAAAAAAAATCTTTAAGATGGGAGTTAGACACTGAAGAAAAAAGGAATGCCTATCACAAGGTGCTGACATCACAGAGATGATTCCTTAAAAATAATCTGTGTTACCATATGGATGTAATTAGTATATTGAGTCTTGACTAATTGTGGTATAAATGCAAAAATATTTCTGATTGTCATAGTCATTTGAACTCCACTGAATTTACTTATTCATTCATTCTACAAATATTTATTGTGACCATTACATGTCAAGTGTTATTTTGCTGCTGAGGATACAATGATTAATAAAATCAAATTTTGCTCTCATGAGTCTTGCACTCTTTGAGATAATAGTTCCCTTTATTGTAGTCTGATTCCATACTTTTTCAGAGACTTTGTTTTTAAGCTACTAAAGATCTCTTTGCTTTGGGTTATTCTATATGCAGTACTTAATGCTAGGTACAGTATGTGAAGTGCAGTCTGTCCATTCTGGTACAAGCGGAAGTCTAGAGGTACATTTTTGGCTTTGGAATGTGGGTGGCAAGGCAAGCACCTAGACAGGACGGAAGGATCAGATGAAAAGCACAAGGTAATAGGATAGTGGTGGTCTGGGGTGAGTGCCAGGAACTGGTAGGTGAAACCAAGCGAGAACTGTAGAGTTGGGTTTGGAGGAGGCTTGATAGTGAAGACACTTTAAGAAGTCCTTGAGCTGGGGCGCCTGGGAGCAGTCAGTTGCGTGTCTGACTCTTGATTTTGGCTTAGGTCATGATCTCATGGTTAGTGAGTTCAAGTTTTGGGTCGAGCTCTATGCTGACAGTGCAGAGCTTGCTTGGGTTTCTCTATCTCCCTATTTCTCTGCTCCTCAGCCATGCATGCTTGCTCTCACTCACAAAATAAACTTAAGAAAAAGAGACAAGTCCCTGAGTCGATCTAGAGGGTATTATGCTAAGTTAAATAAGTTAGACTGAGAAGGAAAAATACAATATGATTTCATTCACGTGTGGAATCTAAAAAAGCAAATGAGTGAATAAAAAGCAGGATCAGATTCAGAAGTACAGAGAACAAACTGATGGTTGCAAGAGGAGAGTGGTGTGTGTGGGGGTACGTTTTCCAGTTACGGAATGAAGAAGTCATGGGAACAAAAGGTACAACATACGGAATATAGTCGATGGGACTGTACTAGTGCTGTATGATGACAGGTGGGATCAGCGCTCCTGGTGAGCCCAGCATAACATACAGGAGAGCACCGTGTGGGAAACTGGAAAAGAATGTAATGTTGCTGTCAACTATACGTAAAAAAATTAAAAAAAGAAAAACAAAAGCCCCCGAGCCAAAACACAGTTGGGGAGCTGGAAGACAGGTATCAGTAATGGCTAAAACTCAGGTGTGAGTGTCAGCAGCAAGTACAAACAAAAACTGGGGCATGGAGCAAATCAGAGATGAACAGGAACTGGGATAGAAGGATGGGGCCGTTGAAGGCCGGGGGAGCTGGGTTGAGTGGACTGCATTTGGGGGTGGGGGCTCGGAAGGGGCAAGAGCGTATGGAAGCTGGATGAGTATTAAAACTCAGAAATTTGAAGCAAATAGAAAACCTGTGAGGTGGCAAGGAAGGTGGGAATCTGAGTCCCAGGCTGGTCAGAGGGTTGGAGAGTCTCTTAACAGCAGGAGGAGGCTAATTTGAAGAAGGCTGGCAGAGGGGCTGGCCTGGGGTCAAAAAACCTTGGTTAAAATTGGGAGGTTGGCAAGTAAGAACAGTGTTGTTTTTGAGGGGGCATCTCCGAACATATGGGGTCCCTTCACTGAGGGACAGTCTTCTTGAAAAGGACCCAGAAAGAAAGCTAACATCTGTGAGCTCTGCTGTGCATCAGGCTATATAGTAGAGACATTGTGCATATAAATAATGATGGGTATTTTTAACACTGAGCTTACTGTTTCTACTCTGTCCCTGCTTTCCAACAGCAGGAGAAAAGGGTTGTTTTAAAATAGGAGTCAGGGTTGCAACTTCTGGAATGGTGATATGAGGAGTTTGGTGGATTCTTTCTACAGTAGAATAACACCTTGATGAAAGGGATACACACACACACACACACACACAATTGAAAGCCTCGGGNACCAGGGCTCTAACAGACACACCTTACTTTGAGCAGGTGCAGCCAAGGAGAAGGGCGCTTTTTCTTCTCCCAGCTGCTGGGACTGCTCTTTGACTTCACTAGGGGTGACCCGCTGTCTCTTACTTGCCTGCCCTCCTGCACCCATGTCACAAAAGCACTTTCCGAGGCAGGTGCCCCTGGCGGGATTGGGACTTCCTTCCCTCATCCGCCTCCTTGAGCGGTGAGCGTGTCAAAGGCTGTTGCTGCCTCCAGCTGCGATGAAGCAGTACAGAAATTCTTACCAGAAAGAGAGGAAGGCCTTGAGGACAGAGCACTAGGGGTCATGCGCGGTGACGTGCCATTAAGAGGGCTGGCAGTTCCATGATGCTGGCGGTGGAGGAAGAGAGAGGCGAGGAGAGCCTCCCTGGGTCGCTATTCTGCCGAGGGATCCAGAAGGCCGTGCATTTGTGCTTGTACCCACTCGAGAGCGATCTAAGCAGAATGTGGGGTGGGCTTGAGAGCATGAATGAGGCCAGTCTTGGTTCGCACCCCTCTTGGGAGCTTCCTGGGGATAATCTAAAACCAGCCCCTGAACACGGGGGCAGAGAGAAACCAGAGAAATAAGTAGGGCCCTCCTCGCTTAGGTTGGTAGGTGGCAGTGGTAATAAGCAAAGGAGACTTCTGTACAAGACTTGTCTTAGCAGCAGCATGAATGGACCCCAACAGCTGCCTCCAAATTTTTTTTTTAATTTTTTTTTTAATGTTTTATTTATTTCTAGGAGAGAGAGACAGCGTGAGAAGGGGAGGGTCAGAGAGAGAGGGAGTCACAGACTGAAACAAGCTCCAGGCTCTGAGCTGGCAGTCAGCACAGAGCCCGACGCGGGGCTCGAACCCACGAACCGCGAGATCATGACCCAAGTGAAAGTTGGACGCTTAACCGGCTAAGCCACCCAGGCGCCCCAGCTGCCTCCAAAATTTAAGTTTATAAAGAGGCCCTGACTGGGCTCAGTCACACGCACTGTGTGGGTGTTCTCTGCAGCACCTATCAGCTGCGGCCTTAGAGGCGCCTCTGGGGGTGGGCAAGGCAAGTGGGACCCACGTCCCCAGGGCAGGAGAGGGGGCGAGGGGCTTCCTCGTGCTTGGGTCTAGCTCAGGGTTCAGTCGGTGGGTGGGCGTTTTCGATGACATTCCCCAGCACACACACATAGATGCGTCAGCCGAATGTGGAAGCCTTACCGCCTCCAGGGAAGGAAGTACGACCTCTGGCCAATCCTGGGCTGAAGGATAAGCTGCTCTGACCAGAGGTGACTCCTAAGAAGCCCAGCTGCAAGGTAAAATGGCACTTCTCCCTGGTGGGCCGGGAGACTGTCAGCATACACGTGGCTGCACCCTCTTGGGGGTGAATGATGAGGGAGACTGAGGTAGTAGCCCCGAGACAAAGGTACACTGAGCTACACAAGCAGTCCCGAAGCTGCACAGAGCTCTAATGGTGAGCATATGTATCTAAGTTGCTAAGGGGGCTTATGCACAGTCTTGGACCACAAAGTGGTTCATACAGACCCACAGGTAACCCCTAGGAGCAGGAGGAAAAAAAGACAGAAATCTAGATAGAGACATGAGAGGCTGCAGAAAACAAACAAACAAACGAAATGAGTCTAGTACCCTAACACTTCCCAAAGAGGGGAGGGGCCAGTGTTGAGTTTCCATATTATCTAAAATGTATTTTTTTCAACAAAAGATAATGAGACCCACAAAGAAACAGGAAAGTGTGATACAAACACAGGAAAAAAAAAAGCAGACAATAGAAATACCTTTTGAGGGGTATGGTGGACTTAGCTAACAGATTTTTTTTTAAATTTATTTTGAGAAAGAGAAGGAGACGGGGGAAGGAGGGGGAGAGAGAGAAAGAGAAGGAGAGCATGAATGGGGGAAGGGCAGAGAGCGAGGGAGAGAGAATTCCAAGCAGACTCAGTGCACTGTCAGTGCAGAGCCTGATGCGGGGCTCGAACCCACCGACTGTGAGATCACGACCTGAGCAGAAATCAAGAGTTGGACTCTTGGGGTGCCTGGGTGGCTCAGTCGGTTAAGTGGCCGACTTTGGCTCAGGTCATGTGCTGGAGGCCCGCTCCAGCCGGTCCAGGGGTCCCTGAAGGATGGACAGTGTCAGCGAGAGAGAGAGACAGAGAGAGAGAGAGAAAGAGAGCAAGTGCCATGAAAATCTTTATGATCATCTCTGTCATGTCGGTTTTGGTGTCTTTATTTAAAGGTCCAATGACAACATGAGATCAGAAAAAGGAATCCTTACAATGGAAAACTCTTTGGGATAAGATGCTTTGGAAAGTGTACAAAAACAGGTTTTACAGAAGTATTCTTGCAGAATTACCCCAATCATAGTGCGGTTGAGTAAATCTTACAACTAAAGAAATAACAGGATGTTCTTAGTGAAAAACAGGATGACATACATATTTGTTCTAAGTTAATGCTAAGATTAGGACATAGGTTACGTGTATAGATGGGCTGGGAGTCATTCTGTCTGGCTCATAAGAGGACCAATGTTTCTGAGCTGGTTCCTAAGTTGTTTGTGGAAACCTTTTTGACTTGATGCTGAATGTGTAAACACCATGGAGGCCCTAAATGTGTCGGCCTTTGTTTTTGGGTTGTTTTAGCTACTCTTATCTATCCTCATCCCAGCCGCCAGTGTGAGGGAGGGTGTTTGTGAAAAGTAGGCCTTAGGGAAGGGACTGCCATACATCACCAGTTAGAAAAGGTATGAGTATTAACTTAAGTTCTGCCCTTATCTGTTCCTTAACTCTAAATTAGGCTCTTTGTCTTGGGGCCAGGCTCAGTTGTAACTCTTGTGTTCTTAACCCCCTTTATTATCTAAGTCTTGGGTCTACAGGACCCCTAGGAAGAACCTTTTGACAGACATCCACAGTGCTTTCATCTAAAATCTTTTTTGAAGAGGAGGAATATGCTTTTCCTTATGAGGAATCCGTGTGGGGATTAGTCTGATATGGAATATTGTGAGGCCTGGTCAATACCCGCAGGAGCCTTTCCAGCATGAGCCAGTAGTGGCAGAAGGAGATACCAGTTTTCGTTTCTCATGGCAGGAGCTGTGCAAACGCTGCCATTTCCTCGCTGTGACTGCCATCCAGCGAGGCCTGTGCGGCTCCCAGGAGTGATGATCTCGCGGTTTGTGAGTTCGAGTTTAAGCCCCATATTTATTGGGCTCTATGCTGACAGCTCAGAGCCTGGAACCTGCTTCACATTTTGTGTCTCCCACTCTCTGCCCCTCTCCTCCCCCTCCTTCTCTCACTCTCTCTGTCTCTCAAAAATAAACATTAAAAAAAAAGAGTTGGACCCTTAACCAACTGATCCACCCAGGCACCCCAGCCAACAGTGAGTTTAAGGCAGCTATTATAAATCTGTTCAGAGAACTACCGGAAACCATGCTTAAAGATTTAGAGGCAGGATGGTAACAGTGACTCATCAAATAGTATAGAGACAGAAATTGTAAAAAACTAGACGTAAATTCTGAAGTTGAAAAGTACAGTAACTGAAAGGAGCATTGACGAGAGGGACTTAACAGGAGATTTGAGTGGGCAGAAGAAAAATCAGACCTTGAAAACAGATGAATAGAGATTACACAGTCTGAAGAAGAGAAATTAGGTAGAATAAAGAAAAATGAACAGAGAATCAGAGAAATGCGAAACACTACTTAAGGCATCAACATACATGTCATGGTGGTACCAGGAGGAGAGGGGACAAAGGTACAGAAAAAATGTTCAAAGAAATCATGGCTGAAAACTTTCCAAATATGGTGAAAAAAACACTGATACATACATACATCTAAGTAGTTTAGCAACTCTTAGCAGAAGGTATAGGAAGAGATTCATACGGAGCAACATTGTAGTCAAAACATTTAAAGCCGAAGATAACGGAGAAACTCCGGAAAGCGGAAGAGAAAAATGACTCCCCACTAGAAGCTAAACCGCTGACTTCGCGTCTGAAGTAATGGAGGCCGGCGGGCAGTGTGACCGTGTATGCAAAGAAAGAAAAACTCTCAACCAAGGATCCTATATCCAGCAAAGCTATTTTTCAAAAATGAAGGTGAAATGAAGGCAATCTCAGAAAAATAAAAATCGAAAGAATTTGTTGTTGGCAGAACTGTCTTAAAAGGAATATTAAAGGGAAGTTCTTCAGGTTGAAAGGAAGTGACATCAGGCAGAAATTTGAATCTATGTGAAAAAGAACTCTGGTAAAAATCTAGGTAATGATAAAAATATCATAAATTTTTTCTAATTTAAAACAATTTCTGTAAAATTGCATTATTGGACCTATAGCACAAAGAGATATATTTGATAATAACATAACAAAGGTTAGAGTGGGGATGGACTCATACGGGCTTGAGGAAATGACACCAGAAGTTACTCCCATCCACAGGAAGAACTGAAGGTAACTCCAGCTGATAAATAAGAAAATTAATGTATTTGAAGAAACTCCAGCAAATACAGTTGTGCTCTCATTTCTTTTCTTAGCTCACATGAAAGTCCGTGTCACAAAGAGCAGTGATTCCAACAATGTGTTGTTGGGTTTGCAACTCATATAGGCGTCTGTATGTGTAACAATAATAGCATAAAAAAAGAGAAAGAGAGGGGCGCCTGGGTGGCTCAGTCATTTAAGCTTCGGACTTTGGCTTAGGTCATGATCTTGTGGTCCATGGGTTCAAGCCCCGTGTTGGGGTGCCCAACAGCTCAGAGCCTGGAGCCTGCTTTGGATTCTGTGTCTCCCTCTCTCTCTCTCTCTCTCTCTGCACCTTTCCCACTTGCTCTCTGTCTCAAAAATAAATAAACATTAAAAAAATTAAAAGGGAAAGAAAGTGCAGCAATAGAAGGGTTACTAGAAGTGAGTTAGTGCAAATCTGAAGGAGATTTAGTAAGTTGAGAAGCATATTGTAAGCCCGAGAGCAACTACTAAGAAGATAACTTAAATACAGCTTAAAATCCTTAATTTAAATTTTTTAAAAAATATTCATTTTTGAGAGTCAGAGACAGAGCAGGAATAGGGGAGGGGCAGAGAGGAAGACACAGAATCTGAAGCAGGCTCCAGGCTCTGAGCTGTCAGAGCAGAGCCTGATGTGGGGCTTGGACTCGCCAACTGCAAGATGATGAGCTGAGCCAAAGTCAGACACTTAATCAACCGAGCCACCAAGGTGCCCTTAAAATCCTTAAAGGAATTAAAAGAGTACACAACGAGCTATCCACTTGAGTCAGAGGAGGTAGTAAAGGAAGAATATAGCATACAGAAAATATAAAGCAGAGTGGTAATTAACAATCCAACCATATTAATAAAATGTTAAACGTGATTATATTAAGTCATTTAGTTGAAAGAGAGATTGTCAAGACTGGATAGAAAAACAGTGCTCTGACTACATGTTCTCCACCACAGGAGACACCCTTTGGATTCAAAGATACAAATAGGTTGAAAGTAAAAGGAAAAGATATACCATGTAAACAGCAGCCATAAGAGATACAGACTGATAAAACGTCAGATAAATTTACTCTAAGACTGAACACAAATCAGATCTTGCCTCTTTTCTGGCTCAGAACCTCTAGTGGCCTCCCATCGGTGAGAATAAAATTCACATGTTTAAACCAGCAATGATCTCACCCTTCAGCCCCCAATCTCATGCCGTCCTTCCCTGAAAATGCCTTTACTTTATCCTACTTTTTAATATTAGTTTGAATTGGTATAGAATTCTTGGTTGGAAATAATTATTCCTCATAATTTTGAAAGCACGCCTGTTTTCTCTTAGGAAGCTTTAATGATGTTAATGAGACTTCTCTCCAACCCCAGTGCTCTGACACGTCATGAAAATATGCCTGAGGATGGGTCACTTTTCTTTCTCTATGCTGGACAGTCAGTGGGCCCTTTTAATTTATAAATAATTTATAAGTTCACGGGTGCATGTGATTTCTCTTTCTTCTTCTATTCTCCCTTCCCTAGGAGAGCACTTGATGAAATGTTTTCCTAGCGTCGGCCATTTCTGCTCATGTGTCGAGTTTATTCTGGCCTCAGGATATTTTCCTGTCCTCTGCCGATGTCTGCGAGGAGCTCACTACAGCCCCAAGTGTCCCAAACCTATTCTTTTGATTATCATTTGGCATACAGCTGTGCTTAATAGTATTTATCTATTGCCACAATGAAACTAATTAGTAGGAGTGACATAAATCACTGCTTTAGGTTGGTTGATGGCCTTGCATCCCCTTCTCTTGTCTCCATTTCTTTTATTGGCCTCTATGAGTTCTTGACCCTCGTTCATAGATGGGATGGCACTTTGAGTTGTGTCTTGATACCACCATTTGTCACCCATTCTCCCAAACCGTCTGCAGCACAATCCCTGATTTCTCGGTCTTGCTCTAGAGTCATTTAACCATTTGGTTCTTCTAGCTCTAAAAATTCCCCAAATTAATAACCACCTGAAAATAGTAATGGTTTCCATTGATTGAACTAAGGATAGATTGCACAATCCTTCTTTCATATGAGGAAATTGAGACTTGCTTGTGTGATTGAAGGAGACTTCCAATCCAGGTCTCACTCTAGGGCTTTATGATTTTCAACCTTCCACACTGCCTCTCAGACTTCCCAGTGTGGTCATAAGGATCTGATGCGGCATGTGGTATTAGAATTTGCACAGACATTGGCTAAGTTATTGAGTATGCAGATTCTCCCTAGAGTTTTCTTATCTTGAAAGGTGATTTCTGGAGCTAGCGTGATTAACACCAAGGAATGAGTCTCTGATGATAAGAATTAAGATGATCTAGCAGGTATGGGGAAGGTGGGAGGGGTGGGCTGCGTGTCCGGGGGAGGGAGGCCTTTTGGCAGTGCCCTTAAAAGACCCCATCCAGGTGCTGCTTGGACAAGCTGAGCTAGGTGATAATAGCAGAGCTTTTGTTGGCATTGCTTCTTCTACGGATGACAAAGCCAAGGACAGTGTGTTCCAGCTTCAGGGGGGGAAGCAAGCTGTGCAATAGGAGGTAAATCTCTGGCTCGCAAAAGGTTGAGTAAGATGCTTCTTTAAAAAGCTCACTAGTTGGCTAAATTTAGGGTGGTAAACACCATCAGGCCAAGAATATACTTTGGCCTTGGGCCCATAGCATTTTCATTTGACTGAGAGTTGGATGCATTTTCATTTTCTCTAAGCTTTTCTCTTGACTCTTAGCACCTTTGTCTTTGGAGGCAGGAGACTGTGCTGATAGTTGGGTGGAGGCCTGTAGCTATGAGTAATGTCCCTGTTGATAATGACAGTTAGTGATAAGCCAGAGTTTTGGGATACATTTTCAGTGAGTGGTTGGGTGTGAACTCTGATGTTTTTATATAATTTTGCTTCATCAATCATGAATCGTCAGGGGGCATTTCTTGACACTTCTCTGCTCTTCTTTATCCTCTATATTCCCTTCTCTGCGCCGCCTCCTTTTCTCTGAACCTGTTTTCAAAGACAAGAAGATCTTTGGCAACATGAGCCCTTTGCCAGCCATAGATAATGGGTCTGAGTGCCTGTTCATGTGCTTAATGATTCATTGCGACCACTTCATGTCAGCTGTCATAACTTCAGGGGTGTCCAGCTTCCCAGCTAGCATGTTGCCAGTCAGAATGTGAAAATAAACATCCAAACCTATCGAAGTTGACAAGCAATGAGGCAGAGTGAATAAAGCATGGATTCTAGCATCAGCCGGTCCCACTTCCTTCACCAACTTCACTATTTGCTCGATGCATTTTTTTTTTTTTTTTTTTGCTTCTTTCAGCATTGATTTCCTTATCTGTAAGATGACCTACAGTTTAGTGGAGAGATAGACTAGTCCACATACAACTACAGTAGAACCAGCCAATGCTAAGATAGGGGAAGACCCACATAGAAAGGGTACCTAAGCCAACCTTGGGGGGTCATTAAGGGCTTCCTGGAGAAGAAGACATTTGTACTGGAATCTAGGGATGAGTAGGGATTGGCCAGGCAGAAGCATGGCAGGGGTAGAGTGGGTCTGAAGGATGTGAAGGTGGAGACAGTCATATCCATGCAGCATGGAATGGCCTGGGGCTTGGGAGAGATTGAACCAATCTTAGTACTGTCTGCCTAGAAGCCCCTGAGAGGCTATGAGGCCTGGATGTATTTTAGAGAGACAGAGGGTCATCGAGGATGACTGATGAGAATTGTTCTTTTGTGGAGTATTTTAAAAGATAACTTTATTACTTTTCAGATGATATTCTGAAATAGTCCCAGTGTGATATTTTTGTTGGTTAGTGGGTAGGTGTTTGTATGTGCATTTATGTGTGGAGAGGTGCAAGGTGCAGGGGAGAGTCAGTTCTCTCAAGTTTTATGGTTGGCGTTAAATGTGTTTTCTTTGTAGGGGTTCATTCCTGAGGCCCACGCCATCAGAGGAACAGGTAGTGACACCCTCACCCCAGGTAGCCCTAGCTACTTATCCCCACGCGAGTCGTTCATGAGGCTCTGATTGAGTCTAAATGAGATGCGGCTGCATTAGACAGGATTTAGGCTGGCTGATGGAGAGGTGGGACACATAATACTACCAAACAGGGGCCATGGATCCCTGCCCAGACATGAGGGGCACAGACTGTGTGTTTTGAATGCATGCGTGAGGCCAGCATAACTCTGAAGCTGGCTGCCACTTTTCACCTTCCTTTTCCAGCGTATCTACCCAGCCCATCTATTGCATATGGGGAGCAAATAGGTGCTTGGATTAGCCAGCTAGAGTCACAGTGGCTCAGTAGTTTCAAGTCTGTCGCAGTCAGGGTAGAGGCTCTTCCAACCCGAACTTGCAGCCATGATTTCAGAGGAGGAGGAATTGTCCCTTTTATCTTGTTCTCCCTCCTGCCTTCACACCCAGAACTCAACTGCCTTTGGGTATAGTATCAAGTAGTTCTGTTTGATCGAGAAGTTTCAGATCCTGAGGTGGTCAGTAATTCTGACCCTGTTTAGCAATTCTGGCAGCCCCCAGGGTTGATGTCTCTCAATAACCCCAAATATAACACTTTTCTTCTAGCACTTTGATCTGTTCCCATCTTTGAGCCCTAAGTCCCCTGTTGCCTGAGGGCATCTTAGAGATGATCTAGTTCATTTTGCAGGTGATGAAAAGCCCATGCATCAGGGAGTGCACAGATTTTTCCAGAGTCACAGCTGTTGTGAGAAGCAGGTCACTAATTATAGCCCAATATTCTTTCCACTAAATACCGACAGCTTTATTAAACTTTCCTGTATACAGTCCCAAGCCCTGGTTTGAGAAGTGTGAGAGAGAACTGGCATGTGTGCTAAGGGACTTACACACATTCATCTCTTTGAATCATTGTGGTTCTAGACTTTCAAGTAGGGCATGGGCATGGGCAGCAAAGGAAGGGAACAGACCCTGAGAGGGAAGCATGTTATCCACAGAGAGAACTGGTGTTGAGAACAAGGTCCAAACCCTACCTTCTTTCTTCTAGGCAACTTGACCTCAGCCTGCCACACTTGAGCCTAAGAACTAAAAGGCTTTGGATGGGGGTCGGGGGTGACTGTCTTTTGTTATTAACACTCTGCAGAAGTTCAAACCTGAGTCTAACTCTACATTTTCATGGTTGCCCTCTACACTGAGGCCTTTGGGGCTTAGTCCCTCCCCTAAGACGACATTGCCACAATCCTGAGTTCAGAGTCTTCCCTAGCTGGCTTCTGGGGAGTATATATTTTTTTCAGCTTTCTTGATTCTATCCAGATTTATTCTCAGCTTTTGGATTAAAGAATATTTGCTGACTATGGGAGGAATAACTTTAACATGCAAACTTACTAATATGAGAGATGGATCTGATATTCTTCCCAATAGCCTTTCCTAATGCTTTACTGAAAAGACCTCTTGTAGATCATCTGCTTAATTGCCATGCAGACTCCTTGTGTACATTATTAGAGGTACTTGGAAAAGGTGGGTGTGACTGAAATTGTGGTCGCTCTTTATTTATATGTAGACGCTCTGTCTCCAGTTTCTGAATTAATCGCAACTTATCTGCAGTTTTGTAGCCAGGTGTTCAATTCCTTTATGCATCAAGGATCCTTGGGATGTAGGTCATTATGTAAAGATGGGCAGGCTGGGCTGTCTCTAAGTGTCTTTGACTCTTGAAAGGTGGAGAATTGGAATGTAAAGTTTAAGGGGGTCAGGATCGAGTTCTGACGACATTTGTTGTCTTAGATTGAAGTTACTTATATGGTGTATTGGGCCTCTTTGTGCATTTTGAGTGGGCGTGCCAGGATGTTCTCCTAGGAATCCGCAGTGTTTCTGATTTTCCTGAAGTCATCCCGTCTTTGTTAAACATGCTCCTTCTTCACATCTAGTTTCAGCTGCCTTTAACTTTCATGACAGAATTTTGAGGAACCCCACCTCTCAGCGCCCCTCCTTCCAGGCACCGGGAGCACAGGGCTGGCACCTGCCCGGGGTCAGGTTCTGTTGTGAGGACTGTGTCCTGCGGGTGCCTGCTTGCTCCCTGGCTTGTGCACACGTGTCTCTCACCGTCCCCAGCTGACAGCTCTTGGGCTTCTCATTGAGTTACTGATCCATTGTGAGCTCTCACGTTATCTTTTTCTCCCAGACTGCTGTGGACTAACTTTTCAGTCCCTAAGATCTACCAAGAGCCAGAAGGGCACTGGGGAAGGAATGTGGCTCACTTGCCCATGTGATGCCTCTGTGGTTGGCTGGGGGATGGGGTGTGGGAAGAAGATGGCTGGAGTTCGTTCCTCTTTGCTGGTGACACCTGTTCTTTGGGAAGCTTCTGCAGCTCCTCTTAACCCTCCAGATGATGGAACGCTCTAAGAGGCTGTGGGCATCTGAGCAAGTAGAGTGGATTTTCAGCATGTAAGTGTGCACTAGTGGACATCAACTTTGGAAGGCAGCTATGCTCAGCACTATGCCACCAACGCTGGCAATGGACATCACCTTTGGAGTTCCCTTGATGGAAGTGTCATCTAACCCTCCCCCCATACCCTAGGTCTGCCTCCCACCACTGTGCTACCCTTATCTACTGCGCCTCCTGCTTCCTGCCTTGTTGGGTGTAACTTCCTCTTCGTCGGAACTGGTTGGACTCTCCCTGCAGTGTTGTTCTGTGATGATGTTCAGTTCTGGGTCCAGTGTGCCTTACAGTTCTTCCTCTCTCATAATGTTATCCCCTAGAGTCTGATGGCCTAAGTAGAAGTCATCTTGGGTTGGGGGTTGAATTAAACTTCTGTGTGTTACTGCACAAATGCCCCCAGGGTATAGTCTAGCATGTCCTTATAGAAATGATGCTCGATGCCTTATAGTGTATGATGGTGACTGGTTCTGTGAGGGTCTTAGTCATTTGTCTTACCTGGGCAAACACTGACCTAGTACAAAATGCCAAGGGTGGAGTGAGTAGGACCCCAAGGTGAGAGGATAGAGGAGATTGTCTTTCTAATATCCAGCCTAAATTACTGAGATGGAAATGCTCTTGGGGCTGGCTATACAGTCCCTCTCTTTCATTTTCCCTCTTGAAGCTGCTTAGTAAATTGCAAGAGTAAGGGGAAAATATGGGTGTGGACTTACTTCTTGGGAATCCATTTTTTTAGTAGAGAGGATTAAAAAATTAGGTGCCTCTTCTCTTCATTTTTTTGCTAACAGATTTTCTCTCCCTGTTACAGTGCAAGATTGATTTCTGTCTTCAAAATGTGTTCATGGAGATGAGGGCTTTTCATAAAAGCATTACAAATCATCCACAAACATCAGGCATCTTTGGGAGAAGTGAGGCTGTGTCTACAGTGCTCATTTTTCACAGAGAGCGGCACCACCTGACATCTCCCCGAATTTCCAATTTCGGATTGTCCCTGTCTGTCTGAGGCTTGGGTCTGTGAATTCCAGATGAGTTTGTTCAGGCTTTTAAAATGTGCATGGTTTGAGGAGAGGAGCAGTGACAGCTGATTGACACAGAAATGGCTATGGAAGCCAGGCTGCTTCCGATAAAACCCCTGTCTTCGTTGAGTGCTGGCTTGTCACCAGTGCGACCATATTTCGCAGTGATTTCACAGTATTATCTCATTGACTCCTTCCAGCATCTTCTGAAAGAGAGGAGGAAGATTAAGTCCACATGGCAGGAATGAAAGTTGAGAGCTTGAACGTTTTTGTGGCTTAGCTTTATACCAAAGCAAGCTAGTGGCAGAGAGGGGATAAGAGCCTAATTTCTTTTCCACTGTATTTAGAGGGACCGAGGACCTGGGGAAATGTTCCCTAGGAGTCTATACAAAATAGTTTCGTAGGTTGTATAATAGCAAGGAACTCAGATGTGATCAGAAAATTAGTCCTAAAAGATCCGGATTTTTAAGTAACAGTTTTTTTTTTTTCTTCCAGTTCCTAGGGTGGTATTTGGCCCACAGTAGGCACTCGGTACTGTTGCAGTAATAAGCTCTCCTTTGCAAGCCCTAAGATCTGAGAAAAGAGAGCGCTGAGTTAAGTGCAGAGTAGAGAGAGAAGAGGGCACACCTATGTAGCTGCAGTCCAGGGGCTTTGAAAAGGACCTCAGTGGCAGCAAAAGATGTGGTGCAGAACGAACCCCATGGTGCCTGCATCTCAGCCACACACCACTCGTTCATTGGATCCTGTACGTTTCAAACAGACCCTTCCAGGGAGTTTGTTTCCTGCATCTTTCATTTAGTTTCTGAGGCAGACATCCAAGGTGGCCTAGGACCTGCATGGCCTGATGTCTCCCTCCTTTCCAGCTTCCTGCTGGCTTTTGACCCATGATTTTCTGACTTGGAAATCCAGCGTGTTGCTCAGATAGGATTTCTGGTTTTGGGTTTTCCTGATGCCTTCATGCCTTGGCAGTGATCTCCTCTCATTGGGTATTTGGGTGTGCTCTTTGAGACCCTGGGTTTCTTGATGCCTGACTCCTTCCCTGACTTCAGACCTGAAGCCATGTCAACCTTTGGCTCTGGTCTCTGCTAGCCTCTGCCCTTTGACCTGAAATGTGTCTTAACTTCAGCTTTGCTATTAAAAAAATTTTTTTTAAATGTTTATTTTGGGGGTAGGGGGAGAGAGACAGAGCATGAGTAGGGGAGGCACAGAGAGAGAGGGAGGCACAGAATCTGAAGCAGGCGCTGAGCTGTCAGTGCAGAGCTCAATGTGGGGCTCAAACTCATGAATTGCAAGATCATGACCTGAGCTGAAGTCAGACCCTCAACTGTCTGAACCACTCAGGCACCCCCATCTTGCTGTTTTTAAAAAGTCTTTTCACCTGACCACTCTTAACCATTTCTATGTAGGGAATAAGTTATTTTTTTAAGATGAGAGCAGGACAAATGATTGAAATACCAACTGGTAGAACTTTGAAATAATTTTTGTCAAACTCTGCGATTTACTGTTGAGGAAACTGGCCTAAAGAAGGTTAGTGAACTGCCTTGCTTCAAAGAGAGTTGATGGATGAGTCAAGGGTAGAGCCCAGTGTTCTGTTCCCCCATTGTCTAACTATCTGGTGTTTCCTATTTTTCTTAAATTAATAAAAACATCTAAACTCCACTGGCAAAGGAAAGGACGAGTAGAGACCTCTTTGCTAATGGATGGCGCACACTCCTTTCCTGTGTCCTCTGCCCTTCTTCATCAGCACTTAAGGTCCTAAGGCAGGAGAGGAATTTCAAATACAAGTGCTCTGATTGCTTAATCCTTCGAGTCTCCCAAGAGTCAAGATGATAGGCCATTAGCAAAAGCATCACATTTGATTCCCATAAAGAAGCCGGAGGTGATCCCCATGGCAACCAGGACCAGAATGGAAAGGGCAGTGGGTATTGCGTCCTGGGGCTAATTGTTGGCCATAGAACACCAGGGACCACAGATGTGATGAGCTCCATGGGGCCCGTGGTCTCACGCTGGTAACATTGGACGCCAGCCAAAGCTTGTCAGTGAATGAGCTCGAACAAACGTGATTTGTTAAGCTGTATAGACAAGAATCAGAGTCAGAGAAATTCACGTTTGAGATTAGGCCTGGTATTTTGTCCTGGAGCTGTCTATACCCGGTTTGGGGCAGGGTATGAGGTGCTGGCTTCATCGGAGCCTGACAAATGGGGCGGTGCCCGGGGGCACCTAACCTCGATAGGCCAGACTTGTGTTTTGTGCTGTCTCTTCTGTAAATGCTGTAATGTCCCCTTGAGTTCTGTCTCAGGGAACAGCCCAGACCTCGTAGGATCTCCCCTTGGCTCTCTGTCCTGCAGGAGGAACAGCTAAGCCAGGTGTAATTTGGGGTGGAGTTCACTTACAGAGGTGATGGTCTTAGATGTGAATGTGCTATGGGCCCAGTTCACTTCCTCAGCCTTCCACTTCTTAGCTGGTGATGACTGCAAACCCTAGGCCAAAGGTCAGGTTGCTGAAACCACGAGAGAAGTGGCAGTGGTTTTAGACCAGTTTGGATATAAGTCTAGGCTGTTTCCTGCCCCGAGTACCATGGTGTTTTTTCCCTGCTTGCTTCCTCTTGTCCCCTGCTGCTAAGCTTTCTTCCGTCTACCTCCTTTCTTCTCTGTCCAGAAAGGCCACACTTTCTAGCAGACATTTTCATAGCTTCAGGGGCCCGTGGCAGACACAGCTTGATTCTCTTGTTGGAGGACATGCTGTTGGAATGGCTGCTGCACGTTGGGACTGAGAGACACTTAGAGTGAGAAACCTCTTCCATTCAGCAGTCCGTGCTCAACACACCTTCACTGAGGCCTATCATGGCCAGGACACAAAGGTGAATGATGGAAAACTTCCTAGAGGAGGTGCTCCTTGAGCTGTCTCTTACATATGTAAGCCAAGAAAGATCAGAAGGGAATTCCAGCCAGCATGGTCTGCAGGAGCAAAAGCGTGGAGGCATGAAACAGGGGACCGGGGTTGGGGGGGGGGGGAGGGATATACAGAATGTCACAGGTGTTTGGATTTTGGTAGTGTATGAAGTGAATCAAAGCAGGAGACTGAGACAAGAATATGGGAATCATTTTTAATCATGAGTTGGCCACACTGTGGGTTCTATCACTATTGCTATTTGAAGTCACCTTAACAAAAGCTATTTTTTTTAATCTGTTAATAGGGCTTTAGACATTACAAAATAATGGTTAATTCTCAAGTCACTTAAATCTGGCCAGAGGAAGTGGCCAGGAGAGAGCGTGGGAGTAAGGCCCGGGTCTTCCCCTTCTGTCAGAACGTCCATTTGATGGGTGAGGGATCTACTTGCAGCATTTCTTTGGCCCTTGACTCTGTGCAGCTGCCTCTCGGTGGCCCCCTGGGCCAGTCCGCAGGTCTCCCCTCCCCCTTCCGGCCTCATGCACTGGCTGGTCTCAGACTACTCAGTTCACCTTCTGAACTTCAGTTTCTCCCCTCGTGAGGAAGGATGAATAGTCCAGAATCCTGGTGGGGAGCTTTGCTTGCTCTGAATGCCCCAGCTTCAAAGACCATGCCAGCTACGATTTTCCTGAATGGTGGTTTGATGTTATTAAAAAAATAAACCCTGGAACATTTAAAAAAATGAAATAAAAATCCAATTGTATGTAATATTACAAATATATAAAGTATTAAATAAAAATGTGATATACATGTAAATGTATTTGTATATGTCCTTATATGTGTATAATATATCCACACACACAATTCAGGGTATTAGTGCAGCTGTATTGTCCTTGGCTCGCATTTTAAAGTCATCTTTGGATTTTGGAAAAAAAGTATGTGAACCTATGAGGACGGCCGGAATGAAAACTGCAACCCCCATCCTTCTTTTTTTATAGTAGAACCTAATTGGAATCTATATTAACCATCTCTTTTGGGCATACAGGGTGGGAAAGAGCTTTTCACAAGGAAGTAGGTTAGTATGAAATGGAACATGGCCTGAAGTCATTCCCAGGGCCAGTGTGCTTTAGCTCTTAGAGGTAATGAGGAAGCCATTCAGTATATTAATAATACAGTAGCTCCCATGTATCGGGTCTGATGCTCCTGATGCTTTTTCTCTAACCTTCAGACAACCTTGCAAGGAATATATTATTTTCCCCATTTTGCATGTGAGCGCACCGTGGCTCAGAGAGGTTCAGCATTATGCCCATAGTCACAAAGTTAGTGCACAGGAGTTGGAGTGGGAACTGAGTCTGGCAGGAAAGCTGGTTCTTCCTTCTTAGTCACCCTGCCCCTACTCTAGGGTAACCTTATTGTGTGTGACACTCACCGGCCTGAGCGTTCTAGGAGCATCTTGGAAAAAGGAATGTCTCTGTCTTTATCTGGGAGATGGATGTGCAATGATTTTTTTTTTTTTTGAGCAGGCACAAGTGAGCAAGGGGGGAGGGGGAGAGGGGGGGAGAGAGAGAGAGAGCGCGAGCAAGCAGCTGGGCTCACCCGAAACAGGGCTAAGCTCACCTGATGCAGGGCTTGAGCTCATGAACTATGAGATCACGACCTGAGCCAAAGTCAGATGCTTAACTGACTGCACCACCCAGGCGCTCCAGACATGCAGTGATTCTTGAATATGGTTATGTGAAGGGCACAATGCTTACAGTCGGGGACAGCTGATTGCCTATGCTGGGTGCAATAAAGTATTGTGCTGTTAACCCAGTCATTGTAATCCGTAGCTAATTTGCTTTGCTAGGTGGATACTCACTGTTTATATGCTCTGTATCTGCCGCTGATGCTAATGGCAAGCCCCCAAATGTGTCTCTGTGCTTTCTGCCAGAATGGCTGTTTGTTTTCATGACCTCATCCCTTGGACTAACATTGACCTGTACAAGGACAGACACCTGATCCAAGCGGGGCCATTTCAGGTAGCCTGCCATCTTGGCCACTGTTGACTGGCCCACGTTCGGGAATTTGTCTGGATCTGGGCCGTAGAGCTCCTTAATTGGGATCAGAGAAAGGAAGAAGTCAGTCTGTGAGTGCCGAACTCTTTAAGACCCACAGCTCTGGGGTTGTCGACCATGGTTCTTCCACACGGGTCCACACAGAGACAGAGAATGAAGAGGCACAGGGGAATGGAGGGGAGGGCATGGGAAGACCTCTGGTGGCACCTGTGTTCCTGCCTTGGGTTGTTGCTGAGGTCGGAATAGTCCTGGCTTTGGGTCCTTGAAACACCTCAGTATATATACTTCTTTGTACCTTAGCTATTTCTGGTTGAGTTTCTGTCTCCTGCAGGCTATTAGCTTCACGTTCTCAGTTTGTAGCTTTTTTTTTTTTTTAAATAAACCTAATATTTGATGAGTGGGGTTCCAGAGAAGGCTGGTTATTCAAGTGTTCAGAGCATGAGGCTAATGAAGCCAAGGGTTTGCCGTGCATTGAGATGCTCTGTGCCACATTGGCCAATTCACTATTTCTCTGCCAACTGTTTTGTAGATTGTTGATCTTGTTATTTTAATAAAGTTGAGCTTTGGGCCCATTTCTTTGAAAGGGGGTGGGTAGGGTGCTGCAGCACCAGAACTCCAAGCCCTCCAGCCATAAAATAAAAGTCTGCTTGGTAAATCTTGGGACTGATGACAAACATGTTCTGGACTGATGGCAAAAGTGTTTGCCTCTTGCTCTCCCACTTTTGGTTTGGTGTGCTCACTCGCTGTATCTGTTTTCTGACCTCCGAGCTTGGCCTCTGACTTTGGCTTTCAACCAGCTCCATCTACACTGTGACTGTGACATATTGGTACCCAAGTTCCACTTACTAGATGGTGAGTTTTTTTCTCCTTGTCTGGGTCCTGGGTCAGCTGAAGCCTTGTTTGAGTTCTGTCTCAGCTATTACCTTTGGCAATAAGAGAAAGCATTTACAAGTATGTGGCTAGGGGCACCTGGGTGACTCGGTCGGTTAAGCATCCAACCTTGGCTCAGGTCATGATCTCACAGTTTGTGAGTTTGAGCCCTGTGTCGTGCTCTATGCTGACAGCTCAGAGCCTGGAGCCTGCTTTGAATTCTGTCTCCCTGTCTCTCTGCCCCTCCCCCACTCATGCTCTGTCTGTCTCTCTCAAAACTAATATTAAAAAATATTTAAAAAATTAAAAGTATGTGGTTAGATCAGTTAAAATTCATGATCACTAGTTTTGAACACAGATCAAATGTCATCTTTTTTATAAAAAGTGGCCTTCATGTTCATGTTCAGAGGAGTTCAATTTGCTCCAAAGCCTAGGTGAAAAACAGAGATAGCAAGGAAAGATAATGGCCTTTTTTCCCCTTCACATACCTTGGAGCACCTTTTTCAAGTCACATTACACAAAACATATTTTCTCTGTTCTTATTTTTAAATATATTAACATACATTTGAAGTAAAAAGATAAGAGAAAGTAACTTCTTTTTTTCAAGCAAGTTGATACTCTACCAGTGATTTTATTGTGTACATCTCAAGCATCACTTTGAACAACCAACTATTTCCAATGCAGTTAAGAGTATGTTACTCCATACAGTTCCCGTTTGGTTTTAAAAAGCATTAATGCTTGAGTGAACACTGAATGGCTATTCTGCAAAATGAAAATAAGTAGCTAATCACTTCTGGATCATGTCTAACAGCTCTTGGCTATTACACTGAAAACTGCCTTTGGGATTAGGGGAGGTGGTTAATGAGACTGGCTGTACCCCTCCACGAAGACCCAACTCCTGGTGTTTTGAATGCTCAGTAGATACATGCAGAATGAGTATAAATAGAAAGCAGTGTTTGTTTATTGAGCTGTATCCAAAATTGGGTATGCATGTGAGAGTCCTGCTCAAGGGACATGCCCCCAGGCACCACAGGGGCCTTCTGGATTCAAGTTTCCAGGGTTTTGCTGAACACTCTGGGCCAACATAGGCTGTTTCTTCCCAGATTATTGGTGTGATGTCCTACTCACATTGAAGTGGTGCTGTTCATCCTCAGGTATCATCAGTTGTTGTTATCTTTTTTGTTCCTCCTTTTCAATTTAAATTTTAGTTAGCATATAGTGCAATATTGGTTTCAGGAGTGGAACTCAGTGATTCATCACTTGAGTACAACACCCAGTACTTGTCACAACAAGTGCCCTTCTTAGCCCCCATCACCCATGTAGCCCATCTCTACCCACTTCTGTCTGTCAACCTTCAGTTTGTTCTCTGTCATTAAGGGTCTCCTGTGTTTTGTTTCCTTCTCTTTTCTGCCCACCTCCATCTCATATGTTCATCTGTTTTGTTTAATTCCATATCTGAGTGAAATTGTATGATATTTATCTCTTATTGACTTATTTTGCTTAGCATAATGCATTCTAGCTCCATCCACATCATTGCAAATGAAAATATTTCATTATTTTTGATGGCTTGGTAATATTCCATACTGTGTGTGTGTGTGTGTGTGTGTGTGTGTATAAAACACATCTGTATCCATTCTTCAGTGGATGGACATTTGGGCTTTTTCCGTAATCTATAATTATAGTAGATAATGCTTCTATAAACACGGGTGAAAGTATCCCTTTAAATTAGTATTTTTATATCTTTTGGATAAATACCGAGTAATGCAATTGCTGGATCATAGGATAGTTCTATTTTTAACTTCTTGAGGAAACTCCATACTGTTCTCCACAGTGGCTGCACCAGTTTGCATTCCCACCAGCAGTGCAGGAGGATTAACCCCTCTTGCTGTTGTTTGTGTGCTGTCTTGAGCATGGGCATGTTGTTGAGGAAGAGAGCAAAGCTTGCACTGGTGTGAGGGTGTGGCTCAAACAACAGGGACTTGTTGGAGGAGGAATAAAGGAACAGGGTTCCCTTTAGGATATGAATGACGGGAAGCTCTCTTGTGTGTTGGAAGGTAGAAGGCAAGGCCCTCCCGGCTCCCTCACCCCAGCCTGTCTCTGGCCTTATCTCTGCTCGTAGGACTTCGCATTTCATGCCTTAGTTTTCAGTTACATTACTCTCTGAAGAATGGGGGTGCCTCCACACCGTTACTCACACGCTGTTCTCAGCCTGGACTGTATTTACATGCACTTGATCCTCTATCTCTTTCTAGGAATTATCTCCAGTGTCCACAGTCCAGCTGACATATTACTTCCCTGCGCTGTCCTCCCTGATTCCCATAGACACAAAAAGGTCTTTCTCAGAAATTCCATTACTTTTTATACCACATCTTGCATTTAGATAGATGGTATCGAAGGGTATGTGTTTTTCTGTGACTTGCTTTCCCTCACTTCTTTGTTTTCGACATTGACCCACATCGACATTGATTCACATGGATGTGGGCAGCTGTTCATTTGCTTCACTGTAGAATATTCTGTACTTTCAGTTTGCCACAATTTATCGATTTCCTTGGCAATTTGCATTTGAGTTATTTTCAAGTGGTTGCTCTTTACCTAACTTACTGCTCTGTGTTCGGTGCACGTGTGCAGGTGCTCCTAGAATGTAGAACTAAAAGCAGAATTGTGGTTCATATGGTCTTTTCAGATTTAAAGGTGATGTTAAAGTATTTTGCAAAGGGATTGTCTTGCCCACCAGTATACGAGGGTGCCCATTGTCCTGCATTCATATCAAAAATTAATGTTGTCGGTTTAATTTTTGATTTTCTGATGATGTAAAATTGCCTTTCATTGCAGTTAAAACTTGTATTTCACTGATTACTGACAAAGTTGACAGCTGTTCATACGTCCATGATCAGGTTTTTCTCTGTAACATGACTTGTGTCTGGCCTTCAGTTAGGTTGTGACTTTCTTATTGATGCTCATGAATTTATTGTAGAATCTGGATACAAATTCTCTGTGAGCTACATGTGTTGCAACTCTTTTTTCCTGGCTTGTTGCTTTTTTTGTTTGTTTTTTACTTTTTTAAATAGCATCTTGCTTAACAAAAGTGTCACATTTGTCATAGTGAAATATAGCTATCATTTTTTGTTATTTTTGTGTCTTGACTAAGTTAATGGAGATAGTTTCTGGTTACTGCTCAGAGTTTTGAAGTTTTGCATTTCACAGTTGGGTTTATGATCTACTGGAAATGGAGTTTTATGTAGGAAGAGAAGAAGTTCAAATTTACTTTTCTTCTATAGGAATAACCAGTTGTAACAATGCCAGCTTTGAAATAGTTCTTCATTTCCCTCTAGCCTGCAGGACCACACATGGCTCTTTCTCTCTGCTTGGTCTGTTGGTCTATTTGTTCCCTCTTGTACCAATGCCACACTGACTCTATTCCTATAATGTACTGGGTTTTGGTATTTCATATGGTGAGTTTTCCTCCTCTATGCTCAAGACTTTTGTGGACCTTTGTTTCATACACAGTTTTAGATTCAGATTATTAGCATCAATAAAACAAAAAAACATTAAGATACCAGTTAGAATTACACTGAAGCTATATAGATGAATTTAGGAAAACTGATATTTTATGATACCGAATTTTCTTCTCTGTGAACATACATCTTGCCATCTATTTGGGCACTTTTCAGTGCCTTTCAAGAAAGCTGTATAATTTTTGCCATAAAGGTGATAAACATTTTTGTTGTTAGATTTGTTCCTAGGTAACTTTGCTTCCTGTTGCTATAGTAAAGGTGATTTGAAAATTACTTTTTCTTTTTGATGCAGGAATATAGAAATGGAAGTAATTTTGCATATTTTATATTCACTTAACTAAACTCTCTTATCAATTCTAATTTGTTTATAGTTGCTTTTAGATTTTCTCTGTAGAATTCGTTAATTTATGAATAATTAATTCTTTTATTTAATAGACCTGTCTTGAGTATCTACAATGTGCTATGCTTGTTGTACTTAAACTCCAGTCCTTGTACTTTTTATAACTGGGAAGCAGCTGGTCTATAACTCATCCTATTCAGGAAAGAAAGAGAAAAAAAAAACCTCAAAAGAATTAAATGACCTGATCAAATCGCTTTGTAAACATGATGGAGAGTCCTTCTAGTGGACTGCTTGTGTTAGGGTGTCTGACCTATGTAGGCTGTTCATCATAAAGAAACTGGTGGTTTGTACATTAATGGGGCACGCCCACTGGAAAAGGTCAGTATCAGCCATGTAATTTCTGGTGAACAAAATGGAAATGTTCCATGGTAGAAATTCTCCTCTTTTGTGGAAGTGACTTCCAGCATGCCTCATTATGAACCCAATTTAAGTCTGGACCGGGGAGCTTTCTGTTACAACACAGCATGGAGACAACTGGAGGCTGTGTTGATAGCTCTCAGAAATCTCCACAATTGACCTACTTCTTGTGGCTACCATTGTTCTTTGAATTATTAATAAAGTTTGATATTGGGTAAGATCTCTGAGTTTTGTGGTTTGACTTGACTTTGATTCTCAGAGCCTTCATTTTCTCACTGTAGTGAAGTAGGATGTTACTAGTGGCTGTGCTTGTTGCTCTGGATTTTATACAGAAGATGTCTAATGTGCCTGCATTTAGAATGTTCTCTATATGTTTTTAGTAGATATTCTTAGCAGGTCAAGGAAATGCCCATCTATTTTTTACTTTGTTTTTATACTCATGAACGACTATTGGATTGTTTTGAATGATTTTTTTTCCATCTACTGAGATGATGAACTTTTCTCTTTTCATCTGTTTTGGGATGAATTGTATTATTAGACATTAAAACAGACTTGCACTCCATTCTCAGACTGTCATGATGCAGGTACTGGTCAGGGTGGTCCAGAGAAAAAGAACATAGGAGAGACGTATAATGTGATTTATTACAGGAGTTGGCTTCTGTGGTTGTGGAAGCCGAGAAGTTCCACGATCGGCTCTGTCTAGCTGGAGAAACCCAAGAGCCTGCATAGAGTTCAGTCTGAGTATGAGGGCCGGAGAATCAGGAGAGGCCAAGGGTCCAAGAACCAGGAACTCTGAACTCAGAGGGCAGGGAAAGAGGGACGTCCTAACCCCAGAAGACAGAGTTCATCCTCTTTCATCTTTTTGTTCCATTTGGACCCTCAGTGGATTGGATGGTGCCTGCCCACGTTGGTGAGAGTGGGTCTCTTGACTCAACCCACTGGATAAAATGCTAATCTCTTCCAGCAATATCCAGGGACACACCCAGAAATAATATTTACTAGCTATCTGGGCATTCCTTAGCCCAGTCAAGGTGACGCATAAAATTAACCACCACAATGTATATCTCCTATGTATTATTGGTATTTGTATCTTATATATATATACACATACATACATAATATATAAACATATACATGTATATATTATTAGACATATTTTATATGTATAAATATTATGTAAACCACGTATAATATGTGTATATATTATACATATATGTGTGTATTATACCTATAATATATGTGTGTATATATTATATGTATGTAATACACACATACATATATGTATACGTATATGTTGTGTGTGTGTATATATATATATGCATGCACACACATACAAACACATGTATATGTTTAGGAGAGAGATTGACTTCTCATATTTTTCTGATTTTGATAGGAAGATGATATATTCTTAAATCTGAGTTGGGAATATTTCTTATTTTTATATCCTAGACCAATTTTTAAAGGATTGCATTTATTTTTCTTTCTTAGTGGGAAGATCATTAACTCCTAATTCAATTTCTTAGATTATGGGACTATTCAGGCTTTCTATTTCTTCATGAGTCACTTATGACACATGCTTTTTTCTAGGGATTTGTCAGTTTTATGTATATTCTAAAGCTTATTGGCAGAATTCATTATCCTTTTAATTTTTTGCACTATCTGCAGTATGGTCTCCTTTCATTTTTGCTATTGTATGTTTCTTGCATTCACTCTTTTACTTGTTATGTCTAACCAGAAGCTTAACAGTTTTATTAGTATTATCAAATATCTTGTGGATTTTTGAGTACTCTGTATTGTATTTTTCTTTTCTCTGTTGTTTATTTCTGCTCTTGTATGTATTATTTCTTTCTCTTTGGGAATTTCCCCTTTTTTTAAAATTCTTAAAAGACGCGAATATTTATCAGAAATACAGTTTTTGTTTGTTTTTGAGGAGGCTGTTTCCATGACACACTAATCCTATATTTCAGAAATCACCAGGACATGTCCTTATTTGATACTAGCAATTGAAAAATTGTGCTTTTTCATTTTTTTTTCTAAGTCAGACACTCAACTTTAAAATTTTCAGCCTTTTTTAATGATGCTCATAGGCATAAAAAACTATACATTTCCTCAAATTATTATTTTAGCCTTCCACAAATTTTGATACATATCATTACTACTATTCAATTCTAAATATATTTTAATTTCCATTATGTTTTCTTGACTCATACATTATCTGGAAATATTTTAATTTCCGGTCATAAGGGGCTTAAATTATCTTGTAACTTACTTCCAATTTAATTGTGGTCAGAGAATATACTGTGTGTCATAGGAATAATTGGAAATGTGTTGAGAATATTTTATGGTCTAATTTGAGACCATTGTTGTAAATGTTCAGTGGATCTTGAGGATAACATGTAATTCTTACTGTTGGATGCATGGGCCTATAAATATCCATGAAATTGAGCTTTGAATGTAATTTTTGTCTGCGTACTAATTATCAAGAGAAGAATGTTGAAAACTCTTGGTATGATATTTATACATTTTTGAGGTTCTGTTAACTTCCATTTTATGTCATTTAAGGTTATTTTATTGGGTGCATATATGATGCCTATTTATTGAAAATTTTTATAACTAAGCAGTGACTTTCTTTATAAATGCTTTTTGTCTCAAAATTGGATTTTCTAATACTGTTTCTCTTTTTGATTAGTTCATGTCTAATGTGTCTTCATTATTTAAATTTTTTCCATGTTTGAACATTTTATACTTAGAAATAACATTTAGCTGATTTAAAAAAAATCTGACAGGGGAGCCTGGATGGCTGAGTCAGTTAAGTGTTAGACTCTTAATTTCAGCCCGAGTCATGATCTCATGGTTCATGAGTTCAAGCTCCCATCCTCTGCACTGGCAGGACAGAGCCTGCTTGGGAGTCTCTCTCTCTCTCTCTCTGCCCCTTCCCACTCTGTCTCAAAATAAATAAAACACATTATGACAATCTGTCTTCTAACTATGAATTACATTTATTATTATTACTGATATATTTGAACTCACTTTTACCACCTCCTATTGTGCTCTCTCTTTCTGGTGTTCTACACTTGTTTATGTCTCATCTCTGACCTTATTTTTGATTATTTTTTTCTTATCCAACAACCCCCATCCCATTCTCCTGCTCCATACTTGTAAGGATTATATACACCATTTACCACTCTCTCCTGGTTTCCCTTATAAACTTGAAGTTTAAAATTAGTTTCTGAACTGCTTGCATAGTAAGGATCTTACTGTTTCTTATCTCTGATTATCCTTGTCTGGGCTTAGGTGCTAAATTCAAGATTTCATTTCTAGCTTAAAAAAAAGTTTCACAATTTCAGTATTCTTACTGTTTTATACACAAAGATTTTTAAAATTTGTCTAAATCCTTACTAATTGCTTTGTTCACCATTCTTTGTTGTATCTTACTTTGTGAATCATTTTCTTTCTTTTGAGGTTTGTCATTTCGAAGGCCTTTTTTTTTTGAGAGTCAGAGGTGTGGTATCACAGTTTATGGTTATCTAAAAAGTCTTTATTTCACCCTTGTTCTTCACAGTCTTCCTGTATATGTAATTCTAGAGTTACAGGTATTTTCCTTCAACATTTGATCATTACATTAGATTCTGGCTCCTCTTAGTGTGAGGTCAGTCTGAATTTCACTTATTTAAATATTATTTGTGTATGTGTGACTGTTTTTAAGGTCTTGTTTTAAGGTTTTTAAATGATCTTTCATATTTAGCAATTTCATTTTAATAGTTCTGTCTTTGTTATTTTGATTGTAATTCTTTGGGATTACTGAATCTGAAAATTGTGTTTCACAAATTCAAAAATTCTTACCCATTCTGTCTTCAAATATTAGATCTCCAGTTTTTGCGTATCAGCTTTATTTTTACAATATCAGTAACATCTGTTAGGCTCTGTCCCTCTATCCTCTGTGTCTTAATTTATTTTTTCAATTTTTTGAAATCTCCCTATCATTTCTTTATAATTATGGATAAATTCTTTAATTCTCCTTTCCAACACGTTAATTATCTTTTCATCTATGTCTAATATGTATTAGGAGCACTTGGGTGGCTCAGTTGGTTAAGCATTCAACTTTGACTCAGGTCATGATCTCACAGTTTGTGAGGTCAAGCCCCGCTGACAGTTCAGAGCCTGGAACCTGCTTCAAATTCAATGTCTTCTTCTTTCTCTTCCTCTGCACCCCCAAACCTCTCTCTCAAAAACAAACATTAATAAGTATGTATATCCCATTTGTGAAATTTAAGACTTTGATAGTTACATATTTTATTTCCAGTATTTTATTTGGCCCTACCTACAGTTTGGTCATTTTTGGTAGTCTCTTTTGTGTAATTTTTGACTCAAAAATTTCTTTAAACATATTAGATGGAGAATTTTATATTCTGAATCAGGTAATTCTGAATATCTGAAGTCCTTGGTAGGTTTATATTTTCTTTTTTTCCTTTTCTGACTTTTGCTCTTTGTTATCTTATGTTTTCACTTGCTTAACAATTTTTATTTTGAGCTCATTAAAAAAAAAACAAAACAACTTAGTCTATGGGAGGTCTTGGGGCTTAGTTTTGGCATTTTCACCTGGAAAGAATGACATCTGTTTGTGCCATACACATGAAAGCATTAGCAACTAGGATACAATTTGATTTACTCTCTGGAGTACAGGTTTCTCCAATTGTACCCATGAGTGAGCAGACCTGTGATGGTGGCTTGTAAACTGTTACACCCCTGGTAATCTGACTTCATTGTCAGCACTACAGCTGTAACACAGGGAGATCGGTTTCCTTGTAGGCTCACTGTCCTGGGAGAGCGCATTTTCTAGCCCCCTCTCATCGATGTGCAAGTCTGGACTCCCTTGGCAATCCAGTGAAGCCTGTACTTCCTTCTTGGAATATTTTTGAGTGCATGAATCACATGGGGTTACAAATGATGACAATTATATTGAAGTACAGTTGCTGTAGGCTAAATGTGTTCCCTCCAAATTCACATATTGAAAAATACACGCAATGTGATATTTTGGAGGTGATGTCTTTGGTGACTAGGTCATGAGAACAGTGGCATTAGTGCCTTTATTAAAGATGTCCCACTGAGGGCCCTTGCTTTCTGCTGTGTGAGGACATGGGCAAATGATGAACCTCTTTTGACTTGCAAGGAGGTTCTTCCCAGCCTCCAGGAATGTGAGAAATAAGTTTCTGTTGTTTATAAACCGTGGCATTTATTGTATAAACAAGTCATGTTACAGAAGTCTGATATTTTGTTAAAGCAGCCCAAGTGGACAGAGACAGCAGTTATCAACATACTAAAAACCAAATGTGTGATATATTAATATATGTGCTTCTTTATTCATGTACCAAATAATAAGATCTGGTGACCTGTCTAGTAACTACCATAATTGCAAAAACAGTGATAACAAACATAGATATGATTTCAAGTTATCTGGAACAGCAGAAGTCTGTGATTTTTCTCGGAGGCAAAGACATGGTTATTGCTCAAACTACTGTGATTTGTTGCTTGCATTTAATTAAAGGAAATTTTAGTTAGAGAGCTAGGAGAATAAAGATGTAATTTTCCCCCCATCCAAGTGCATGGGTTCTCTGAATTCCCTCATGAATACCTGGGGAGCCCACTGGTTTAGATACTCTGGTTTCTTTTTGTTGCTCAAAACTCTAGGGGGCGCCTGGGTGGCTTAGTCGGTTAAGCGTCCGACTTTCGCTTAGGTCATGATCTCGCGGTTCGTGGGTTTGGGGTTCATGGGTTTGAGCCCCGCGTCGGGCTCTTTGCTGACTGCCAGCTCAGAGCCTGGAGCCTATTTCAGAGTCTGTGACTCCCTCTCTCTCTGACGCTCCCCTGCTCACGCTGTCTCTCTCTCTCTCCTAGAAATAAAATTAAAAAAAACCAACAAAAAACTCTAGGCTCCTGGTCTTTGCACTTTTCCCCCAGTTATGCTGGCTTCTCTGCCTTACAGGTCATGCTCTGGATCCAACTCAGTCTTCCTTTTCTCCTTTTTGTAAGGATTCTTTTACTTTCTCAGAGATCAACATGTTTCAAGGTTTACTTTTGTTATTTCTGTGGGAGCTGTTTGCATTTTTCAGGGCTCTTCATTACATGAACGGAGTGGGTATACATAATTTCCATGCTGCCAAAAATAGAATCATAGGCTTCTCCCCTCAGTGTAAGATTGTAGAGGCTAGAGACTTTACTTTTTGTGCTAGTTAAACCTGCAGCAGCAGACAAAGTGTCTACATGTAATAGGTACTCAGTAAACTCAGTAAATATTTGTTGAATGGATAAATAAATCCATGAGTGCCGGACTCAGAGATTACCTCTGACTTGTCATTTTCTGGAGGCAACTCTGTGAACTGTTCAAGCAATTTTATAGTTTCAAGGTTTCAAGATGCAATCCTCCTGTGAATACTATGTGACCTATGTTCACAGAGAATATTCTAGCTACAGATCTATATATAGAGATAATGAGTGAAGCATATACCAGGCACGGCTATATATAGATTTATCTCACTCCAGAGAGCTAGGGAGATTAGAACAGAGCTCTTATACAACTTGAGCAAGATGGTAACATTTCCTACATTTCTAATTGCTCTAATAAAATCATTTTTAAAGCACATTTTACAAGATTGTCTCTCAAACACTACACTTTAAGTACCACGCTTCTGTCTGAAGATAGATTAGTTTTCATTTTTGTTTAATATCCTAACCTCAAGGGCAGAATCAGCCAGACTCCTCGTTGCTGCTGCTTCATTCTGTGCCGCTGCCAAACCCAAGTTGACGGCTATAAATCAGATTTAGGACAACTTTAGAACCAACGTAACCATTTCCCCAACTGTCATCATTTCAAGCTACTTTTAAGATTAAGCAAAAGCACCCGGATGTGTTAGTGACATTTTCTGTTATGAAAGCTCAAAGCCGAGTCCTTGCTATGTTTGGTCCCTACTGTAATTAGTCTTTCCTTTATAAAACAGCATCGCTCCAGTACTCCTCTGCCATTGGTTAAGAGCAAATTATCTATTGCCTTTAGCATTTCACTCACCTTTTATCTACCGAAATGTGGCGCTGAATAGGAAAAAGGACATTTTGTTCCAAATGTACTGTGTTCTCAAATGTGAAGTCTATAGACAGAAGAAAAATGGGAGTGCAAATAGAGAACCCGCAATAGAACCATTTCAGATTTATTATGTTCAGGCATAACGCACTTGGACACGCACATACACATCCATTTTAGAGTGGGGGACGGTGGAAAACTCACACATTCCTTCAGCTAAAAGGTCAGAAAAGAACCCTTTTCTCTTAGGTTATTGCCAAGTACATCATTTCCCCCACTGCCGGGGGAGTTAGATAGGCAATATTCAGGATTAAAAAAACCCAACAAGATGGAGGGAAAAACTAGCATCATTTGCTTGGGTTGAGTTTTGGGAGATGAATAACTAATCTTTAGTAAATAGGGAGCAGTTGTTGAAAAATGAACAGGATTTGTGGATATTCATTGCAGGTTGAATTGTGTGCCCCTAAGAAATATGGTGAAGTCCTAACTTCCAGCACCTGTGAATATGACCTTATTTATAAACAAGAGTCTTTAAAAATGCAATCCAGTAAAGTGAGGTTATACTAGATTAGGGTAGACCCTAATTCAGTGACAGGTGTCCTTACCTGAAGAGGGAGATTTGGACACAGCGACCCCAGCGCTCAGAGGAGAGGCCTTGTGGAGGTGGAGGTGGAGGTGGAGGCGGAGACGGGAGGCATGGGTCCACAGGCATCGGAACACCGGGGATTGCCGGCAACTGTCACATGCTGAGAGACGGGGACAACTGCTTCTGTCACCCTTGCCGATACCTCAAGTTCTGACTTCCAGCCGTCAGAACCACGAGAAGAAATGTCTATTGTTTCAGATCCTGTAGTTGGTGGTACTTGGCTACAGCAGCTGAGGAAACCAACACAGTATTATTCAGTGAGATGCTTTCTGGATTTCAGTGACTTGTCAAAAACAATTGTCTTTATTTTTGAGTATAAGATGTATATTAAATAGTGAAATAAGTAAGATCTGGACCCTTTCTAAGTTCTGAGAATTCTCTGCCTTTCTTTTTTGAAGATTGAGATCTAATTTGACATATAACATTATACAGTTTCAAAAGTACAACATAAGGATTAGATACGTGTCTATATTGTGAAACGGTCACCATGATAAGGCTGTGAGCATCCATCACCACACATAGTGAATGACTTTTTTCCCTTTTGATGAGGATCTTTAAGATCTACTTACTTGGCAATTTCAAATATATACAGTTAGGTGTTAACTGTAGTCACCGTGCATCTGTCCCTATGACATTACATCCCCGGGTCTTAGTGGCTGTGTAACAGGAAGCTTGTCCCCACTTCTGGCAACCACCGTCTACCCTCTGTATCTGTGAGCTCCTTCTTTCTTCCTCTTTCTCCCTTTCTTTCTGTCTCCCTTTTTCTTTCTTCTTTCTCCCTTTCTCTTTTCTTTCCTTCCTTCTTCCCTTTGTTTCTTTCTTCCTTTCTTTCTCTCTGTTTCTCTCCTTCTTTCTCGCTTTCTCTCTTCCTTTCCTCCCTCCCTCTGTCTCATTCTTTCCCTTCCCTTCCCTTCCTCCCTGTCTCTCCTTTGCTTTCTCTCTCCCTTGCTTTCTCTCATTCTCTTTTTTCTTTCCTTCAGTTCATAGCTAAGTGAGAGCATACAGTATTTGTGTTTCTCTGACTTATTTCTCTTAGCATAATGCCCGCAGGATCCATCCGTGTTGTTGAAAATGGCAGACTTTCAGTGATTTTGGATAATTCTTTGTATTTAGTTTGTTTTGTTGGTCTGAAACCTAAGAAAGCCAACAGATATGCCTCAAGGCCCACAGGGCTTTTTGGGTTGTTGCTACATTCCCTTCCTTTGCCCTCTTCCTATTATTAAAAATATGTATATTTTTGTTTTATAAAATCATAGGCACTATTCTTTTTGATGAATGAACACCAGCCCTCCTCACTCCTGCTTGCTTCCGGTCACCCTGCCCTCACCACTAATGGATTTACACCTTGCACGTTTGCCTACACAGAATCCCACCTATTGGAAAGGATAATGTGAACACAAACCAAAGAGAAAAAGAAAAGCTTGCACCATTTCACATGTTGTTAAATAAAAATAATGGGTTCATTCTATCAATTTCTGAAGTCTTTTGGGTAATCTGTGCATTGGCCTCTGCACTAAGGCATTATTTACTCCCTTCCAGATGTTTCCAGGCCAGGCACTGCCAGGTCTCCTCATCTCTGTCCCAGAATACTCTGGGCTTATCTCTTTGAAAGCACCATGCTTTAGTGCAATGTTTTTTTTTGTTGTTGTTGTTAAGATTTTATTTATTTAAATTCCAGTTAATTAACACACAGTGAATGGTAGTTTCAGGAGATGAAGTTTTGGGTTGATGGGAGGTTTGTGGGGTCTGCAGCCGTTGGCCAAGAAAGAATTCCTGAAGATGTCTTTGGTGCAAAAAGGTGATTCTTTTAGAGCATGGGGCCAGGACCCGTGGGCAGGAAGAGCTGCTCTGGGGTCCTGATTCATTATATACCCTCTACTTGGGAGCGGGTCAGGGATAGAGTTAGTCTCTAAGATATTTTGGAAGCAAGGTTTCCAGGACCTTGAGGGACTAGCTGTTGCTAGGGAAGCGCCACTTGTTACCGCTCAATACAACCTCAGTCATGAGACCCTTCCGATGCGTACTGTGGGGCCATAAGCTTGGGGTAGAATGGCCAGCATACACCTTGCGGCAGTTGAGATAAAGGAAGTAGACTTAGAAGATCCTTGAGTTTGGGGATAATGTTAAGCTGAGATTCTCTGTTGCCCCCAGCAAAGTGTTGTCATAGAGGCAGCTAGGCTCCCAGAGGGGGTCGCTCTGCTGGTCTCAAGGGCTTGTCAGTGGGCCGCAGGCAGGAAGGGAATTTAATTTCTCCTTTGCCTCAGTTTCTTCCATCCCCATGGCAAGCTCTCAAACCACATTCCTTTGTTCTTGGGGGAGCCAGGAGCGTCNTGGAAGCAAGGTTTCCAGGACCTTGAGGGACTAGCTGTTGCTAGGGAAGCGCCACTTGTTACCGCTCAATACAACCTCAGTCATGAGACCCTTCCGATGCGTACTGTGGGGCCATAAGCTTGGGGTAGAATGGCCAGCATACACCTTGCGGCAGTTGAGATAAAGGAAGTAGACTTAGAAGATCCTTGAGTTTGGGGATAATGTTAAGCTGAGATTCTCTGTTGCCCCCAGCAAAGTGTTGTCATAGAGGCAGCTAGGCTCCCAGAGGGGGTCGCTCTGCTGGTCTCAAGGGCTTGTCAGTGGGCCGCAGGCAGGAAGGGAATTTAATTTCTCGTTTGCCTCAGTTTCTTCCATCCCCATGGCAAGCTCTCAAACTGCATTCCTTTGTTCTTGGGGGAGCCAGGAGCGTCTGAGGAATATCACACGTACTCCACCTGGGGTGGCAGTGCCCAGTGTATTTTGCCCTTGGCTTGCCGCATGCTCCCCCATCACAGGTGTACAGTATAGTGATGCAGCACTTGGAGGCATCTCCCGGTGCTCATCACTGCGAGTGCATCCTTCTCCCCATCCCCTATTTCACCCGTCTCCCCACCCATCTCCCTTCTGGTGACCATCAGTGTGTTCTCTGGAGTCAAGAGTCTTGATTCTTTCTCCTTTTTTTATCCCCCTTTGCTCATTTAACTGGTTTCTTAGATTGCACATGTGATTGAAATCATATGGTATTTGTCTTTCTCTGACATTTCACTGAGCATAATACTCTCTAGCTTCATCCATGTTGTTGCAAATGGCAAGATTTCATTCTTTTTTATGGCTGAGTAATATTCTATTCTATACATAACACTACACACACGCGCGCGCGCGCACACACATGTAGCGCATCTTCATTATCTATTCATCAGTTGATGGACACTTGGGCTGTTTCCATAATTTGGCTACTGTAGTAGATAATGCTGCTATAAACATTGAATTAGTATTTTTGTATTCTTTGGTTAAATAACCAATAGTGCAATTGCTGGATCACAGGGTGGTTCTGTTTTTAACTTCTTGAGGAGCCTGCATACTGTTTTCCACAGTGGCTGTACCAGTTTGCATTCCCACCAGCAGTGCAGGAGGGCTCCCCTTTCTCTACAACCTCGCCAGCACCCGTTGGCTCCTGCGCTGTTGATTTTAGCCATTCTGACAGGTGTGAGGTGATGGCTCTTCGTGGTTTCGATTTGTATTTCCCTGATGATGACTGATGTTGAGTCTTTTTTCATGTGTCTGTTGGCCATCTGGATGTCTTCTTTGGAAAAATGTCTACTCATATCTTCTGCCCATTTTTTAATTGGATTATTTGTTTTTTGGGCATTGAGTTTTATAACTTCTTTCTATATTTTAGATACTAACCTTTTATCATATATGTCGTTTACAAATATCTTCTCCCCTTTTGTCGGTTGCCTTTTTAGTTTTGCTCATTGTTTCCTTCACTGTACAGAAACTTCTTATTCTGATGCAGTCCCAATAGTTTATTTTTGTTTTTATTTACCTTGCTTCAGGAGACATAGCTAGAAAAAAAGTTGCTATGGCTGGTGTCAAAGAAGTTACTGTCTGTGTCCTAGGATTTTTATAGTTTGTCTCACATTTAGGTCTTTAATCCATTTTGAGTTTATTTTTTGTGTGTGGCTTTTTATTTAGCTAATTTTCTTTCTCTGTCTCTGGTCTCTCTCCCTCTGTCTGTGCCACTAGAGTCTAAGGGCCTGGGTACAGAGTGCCATTTGCATTTGCCTTTGAATTCTTTGTTTTGAGCATCCTGCCTGGCAAAGAGCAGGCTCTCAGCCTTGGAACAACAGAGTCTGTGCCCTCAAGGGCCCCGTGGTCCAGTCTGGCACCTCTTTTTCAAAGCAGCATTGACAAATGGCAATGGCTTTCCATTCGAGCCCACGTTTGTTAACGCTGCTTTTAACACGAGGTGCCAGCATGTTATCCTGACACCTGCCCCACCATAAAGACAAAACAGAGTCCTCACCACAAAAACAAGGGCCAGCCTGTGATAAGGCCCTGTGTCCAGGGAGGGAGCCTCAGGAAAGGGGACTCAAAAACTTGACAGGTAGGTTGAGGATGAAGAGAGATCTTCAAATTTCCAGTTATTTATATCCTTCCCCCGAGTCTCTCCCTAGCAGTGACTGGAGTCAGCCATGGCTGCCCTGCCTTTAAATCAGTGATGGGGCTGCTGTTGACTTGTGGGAGCAGATCTGAGCTACTCCATAATTTAACCGGTCTGTCAGGTGTTGCCAGTAGCTGCAAATTAATCAAGGTGACACCCCCTCCCCCGCCCCCCTTATGGTACCGTACTTGCTGCCAGGATTTACTGGCTATGGCTGTTCTGTGTTAGTGTGCTTCTTGGAGTGCGATGGTCCTGGGGGTGGTTATTTATTTTCGGGAGGTGGCCTTCTCACAGGAGCTCATCCGTCGCCGTGTCAGGTCAGCCTTGTCCACCAGCTGCCGCGGCTGCCACAGGCATCCTGCCAGCCGAGCACTGTGGGCGCAGAGTGGCTTTCTCTGCTTCCTCTAATTCCCCATCCCTTTCCCTGCCATGTGCATTTCCATGATAAATCACCCTAGAAAGATTTTCAATGCGTTTTGACAGGATAAAACTGTGATTCGGCTTGATCTCGTTAAGAGCCCCATAGCCAAATCCCTCCGAAGCACAGAGGACAAGGAAAGCTTGCTAACTGTGGATGGCTTGTCTTTGTAGCTGAGAGGGAGATGCAGAAAGACCTTAATTGACATGGCTGACTTCCTGCCCTTGGCCTCAAGGAAAGAGGGATATTTGCTGCAGGTGCTCATTTGTGGAGTCCCTGTGGAAGTGAAGCGTAAGCCAGTGAAGGCATTCCAGTAAGCAGAAGCACCCAGGCTTCTACAGAATGTACTAGCTCTTTTCATTCATTCACTCATTCACTCACCCATTCTACAAATACGTGAGTGCTAAATGTAATAGACACTGTGCTAAATAATGAATGAGATGAAAATCCATGCCACTGCGTAGCTCACAGTGTGGTGGGGAAGAGAGATCTGCAGATGGATAATTGTATATCACTATGTGGAATGCAGTGGTATTAAAAAGCACCAGGTGTTACAATGAGCAAGGACCATCAGGCTCTATCTTGGAGGAGTGGTGAGGAGGATAAGCTTCCTGGTGGAAGTGATGCGGAGACTGGTTTCATAGGATGAACAGGTGTGAGCAAGGTAGATTTGGGGGGCCAGAGATGGGCTGTCTTGGGCAGAGAGGGCTTCTGTGTCCATCCCTGTTGCCTTCATTGGCAAAATTTGCTCATGGGCNGGATGAACAGGTGTGAGCAAGGTAGATTTGGGGGGCCAGAGATGGGCTGTCTTGGGCAGAGAGGGCAGCCATGAGCAAAGGCTTCTGTGTCCATCCTTGTTGCCTTCATTGGCAAAATTTGCTCATGGGTTGCGATTCTCCTATTTGTTGCTTTTGTGTTTTCCATCTCGAGATGTGTGTTCACTGTTTGCCCTCATTCCATGTAGATTTCTTTGCATGGGCCAAGATTGTGTATCTCCCTGCCTAAATGATCATGACCGTCTTAGTCCACCCCTTAGGTTAGTTAGGTTCATTGCTGTCCTCTTGATACTAATAGCTTGTGGTGATTCCTAGGGAATTCATAACCATGAAAGATCACTTTTCCTCAGAAACAAGATGGCCATCCCTCTGTCTAGGTTGACAGGAAATTTAACGTTGGGTTTTCTCCATATTTTTATTCCCAGCTGCCTTATGCAAAAGAGGGGCTTAGTATGTACCGGTTGAGAGAATGGACAAACAGGCGGTCCAGGTAACAGGCACCCTATGTATTCAGTGTCTTTTATTTTTCTGTCTCTTCAAAGAACAGAGAACAGTGGTACCCACACCAGTTATATGAAAGTTTAGCTTAACTTTATAGTCAGAAGAAGCCTGTAGGATTTGAGAGCCTGTTGTCAGATGACCATGATCGTGTGTGACATGTAGGCGGTATGCAGAATGGAGAGGACCCAACTGAGGTACACCAGGAACCTTGAACACAGAGGCTTCTGGCTGGAAAATCAGAGCAGAAATGATGGAGGTGAGGCGGGTGGGGGATGGGTTAAATGGGTGGTGGGCATTAAGGAAGGCACTTGTTGGGATGAGCTTATCTGTGTGTTATGTGTAGGTAATATATCACTGGGTTCTACTCCTGAAACCAATACTACATTCTGTTAACTAACTTGAATTTAAATAAATAAATTAAAAAAAAATGATGATGGAGATGGATTCATCCTTACTCTGTCTGCAGTGGCTCTTATTTAGGACTCATTGCCTTGGCTAGATAGGAGAGAACTTCTCTTCTGCATATGAGAGAGGTGGGAATGCTTTTTCCAGGCAATTAGCTTAAAAAGAGTACAGTTTCTTGGCTTTACAGAAATGACAAAAAAGATTATGGAGTCTCTGAAGATCAGACAAAAGCCAGGGTGGTAAATGACATTCATTAGGATGGGTAGCCAAGTATTCTGTGGCTCTGAGAGTGCTTTGTGAGTCGTTCAGGGGATGGAACCTCTGGGGTGCCGTTAGTTCCCAGGGAGAGCAGTGACCCCGTGGGACACCTGCATGGCACTTGTATTGAGCCACACTTTAGGTATGTGATTCACATTACAGAAGGGATTTGTTTGGGGGGCAGGATGGGTGGGAAGAGGAGGTTTTCAGAGGAAGACTGGCTGTGTCCGTCCTTGAGGACATGTAACAGTCCACTAAAGCTTGGTCTCTGGAGTTTGATTCAGGCTCCGCTTCAGTAGCTCTCGGGATAGGGCTTCATAATTAGGAAGCAGAGCCTTCTTGGCCCTTGCCACCACTCTGTGCTCCAGTGCCCTCCCAAGGAGAGTTGAACTCAAGTCCTTTGTGGAAAAGCCCGAATGCCTGCAGGCAGCCCCACTCACGGCTCGGGACTCCTTGCAGTCTTGACTTCTGCCCCTGGTGGCTCACATTCGAAAACCTTCATGCTGAAGAGCAGAGCTTCAGAGTTTCACTGGTTGGATGGGTGCCTCCTGCTGGTGTGCTTGGCGCATGGTTCCAGGGCCTCTCTCACTGGACCCTCCACTGGACTGTGCCCTGCATCTTTCTGTAGCCTTTGTCACTGTGGCCGTTGCTAATTTTGAGGCTGGTAATTCCTCTTGAGTCTCCACTGTAGCGGCCATGGCTACCATTTTATGCTTCTGTGATCACCTGTAGTGTGTAGGCAACTCAACAACTGATTTCTGTGCACAACATACAGATCTCTTGGGTTTGTCCCATTTTTAGATCCTTTGGGCCAAGAAAACAGGGTCTCATGACATAGCTATCCCACTTGCTCCTGAACTTGGCTCTTGCTTTCAGAGCTAACTGTCCTGGCAGAAGTGAAGGGCAACACTCTCCCTCTCCCACAACCAACCCATGCTTGGTGGAAAAAATGTAGTTGAACCCGGGAAGACCTAGGGCACGTGTTAGTTAGGTACTCTTACAGCACAAGAGTATATGGTTGTAGTCCGACTTACTGATCCTGCTGGTGGGAGGGAGTAGTACTGGCTTCCTCCCAAGGGTGAGGCACATAATAAGCATTGATTCTAATTATCACAACCAGTGATTGATTCTCATTATCACAACCACGGTGCCTGTGGTACAGATGAAGCTACTGAGGGTCTGAGAGGTGATGCCCAAGTCTTACTGATAGTAAAGGCCCAGGGCTAAATGTTATGCTCAGATGTTTCTGGCCTCTAAGCCTGTGCCCTTTCCATTCCACGCAGTTTCCCTTTCCCCTTTCCTTCTATAGTCTACTGAGAGTGCGCCTCGGGAGAGCCTTCCAAAGCAGGTTATCCAAAGCCACGGCATCTTTTTTTTTTGTCCTTAGTAATTTTGATAAATATTTATCTTATTTGAGCCTCAGAAAACCTCTGTGGAGTCAGTAAGGCAGTAAGTAATAAAATAGTAATTGTAAATTGAGGACATGAGCTTGGAAAGGTTAAGTGATTTCTCCAAAGTTATAAAGCTAAGAGGCCATAGAGAATAATGTTACTTCTAGGCTCTCTGGGTCAAATGCCTGTGAATTTTATTACCATTATTTTTTTAATGTCTATTTTTGAGAGAGAGAGAGAGAAAGAGCATGAGAGGGGGAGGGACAGAGAGAGAGGCAGACACAAAATCTGAAGCAAGGTCCAGGCTCTGAGTATCAGCTCAGAGCCTGATGTGGGACTTGAACCTGTAAACCGAGTTATCATGACCTGAGCTGAAGTCAGACGCTCAACTGACTGAAGCATCCAGGCGCCCCCAAATGCCTATGAATTTTAAAGTAATCCTCATTTTAAATCTGATTGCAAAAATAACTTCTATTTCTTACGGAAGAAAAAACCCCCACAAGGAATAAAATAAGAATCACACATAAATCTGACTTCCAAAGATCCTGTGTTCTCCCATCTGCCTGTGTCAGCAGGACAGACAGATTTTGCTGTTTCTGTGCGGGGGTGACCCCCTGCGCTCTGGGACGTGGCGGTGCCCTGCCGGGACCCGGGTGGGGTGCTGCACTGAGGAGAGTGACCATGAATCATGTGCCTTTGCTCTGTGTGATCCTCATTGCGTTCACAGATTCGATCAGCCTTCCCTCTGATCTCTGAAGACCAGGTTCTCCCACAGCTGCTCAGGGGTAGTGACCGCTGTGACACTGCAGCTTGCCGGCTAATCAAGACTGGGGTGGTTTATGCTCACCTGAAGATGTCAGGAGTTTCTGCGGGAAGAAGAGACCAAAGAAACAAAGTGTTCACTTCCTTTAAAACCGCTTACCTCCCGGGGCGCNCTCTCTCTCCTAGAAATAAATAAAAATATTAAAAAAAAAAAACAAACAAAAAACCGCTTACCTCCCTGGAGTGCCTGGGGGGCTCCGTTGGTTGAGTGTCCGACTTCTGCTCAGGTCATGATCTTGCCGTTTGTGAGTTTGAGCCCCACATCGGGCCTGCTTCCGATTCTGTGTCTCCCTCTCTCTCTGTCCAGCTCCCACTCACTCTGTCTCTCTCAATAATAAACATTGAAAAAAAATTTACATTCCTTAAAACTTGAGAGAATTATTAAGAATGTCTTCAAAAAGTTGTCTCACTAAGGCAAGAAACATCTTTATAATGAAATTAGATTGTGTTGGGCCAAATGAATGGTGATAAGATCTTGATTGTCATTAACTGATCATCTTCTAGAGGGCAGTGACCTGTGCATCCTCAGCTGAAAGGTGAAAGAATCAGGGCTGGGGATCCACCCAGGGTCAGCGAGGCAATGGAGGACATGGGATTGCAGCCTGGGGAGGTCAGGTGAGGGTGGCCTGAGGGCTGCGCAGCCCCCTGGGATGGAAATCTAATTTCTCCCTCGTTCTCACCAATTTCTTAGAGTCTCCATTTCTTTGCTTGCTCCTGTTTGGCTTCCTTTAATGTAGTGGAATACTTTGATCACTGCCTGGAAATCTGAGCTTGTCCAGTTCACTCCAAGACTCAGAAACACAGTGATCAAAAATAGAGATTTCTGACATAGAACATCTGATGGAAAGTAGGTTTTATGTTCTCATGGCCCTTTGCAGGCTTGGCTTGAACTCCCGGAAAAGCAGTCTGACTTTATGAGCATGTCTGTCTCTGCTTCTCTTTCTGCCCTGTTCTTCGTCCTTCCTGGTCCTGCACCCACATATCTCAGCCTCAGTCTGAGAAGCAGAGCGGTGCTTCTCAAACTTGCTGGTGGAAGAAGCTGATCGCCAAGCCATCTTGTTACACTGCAGATTCTGAATCACCGGGCTGGGGGTGCCCCCTAAAGACCCCAGGCAGTGCTGCTGTCGCTCCTGTGAGGATCACACTCTGCAGTCCTCAGACCCGGACTCTGAGCCTCTGTAGGGTTAGCAGAGCCTTGGGGAAGCTGCAGGCTTGGCTGCAGACCGACCCAAGTGTCTGGCACTCAGAGAGACCTGTTACCAAGCTGGTGCTGGCTCACGGGGACCCAAAGGTGTCAGCATTGAAAGGCACAACCACCATTTGCCCCATCCCCTGTCCCCATGGAGCGCTAATGTGACAGGCTCAGGCCCAGGGCTTTCTCTGGGCCCCGTGACCCCGCTGTGCCAGCCCTGCGGCACTGACGGCTTCTGGACTCTCAGCTTAGTGAGCATTGCTGCATCCGTAGGGAGCGACACGTCTCATTCACGCTTTACTTCCTGTTTCCTTTCACTGGCCTGGCTTGTTGTCATGAGAGCACAGTTTCCCCCTAGCTGTCGGGGCACGAGAGCAACGCTTGTGGGAAAGTCCCAGAATGCACCAGAGTGAAGCAGGAAAGGTAGAGTCTGTGGTGGTGTGATCATTAAGCTACTGTTGATAATCAGGTTCGATACTGACAGACTTAACTCCTTTTCAACCGTTAGAGACCAACTGTTTTGGTTATGTTTCCCCCCTGGTAGTCTGTGCTTCCTGGCTTATTACCTGACTGTGACTGGAAGAGTTTGCTCTAGCTTGGGTAGCCCTCTATGGTGAGATGAACTGCCGTGTGATTATGGTTTTAACCATATTATCCTTCAGCAACCTGGGTGCCCCTCTGGCTCCTGCTCTTCCTGGATCTCCTGGGAACCAGGATGCTGGGTTTCCAGTCGAAAAGGGCCAGTCTTTAAAGTATAGTTGCCTTTGAAAAATGTTGCTGCCATGTAGCTGGAGCCCCAAATAATTTTTAACCAAGAAGTTTAGGTCAGTTATTCTTAAGAAGATTTAAATGGAGGCCGATCCTATGCCAGAAATCTGAAGGATTCCGGGTTCTCTGACAGATTCTGAATGGGGTAATGCAGGATGCGGTCTTTGTCAGGGCTTTCTAGGGGGCAGGGGGGGAGATGAGTATGTTGGCTATTGGGGTCTTTTTTTTTTTTTAATATATTTTTATTTATTTCTAGGAGAGAGAGAGAGAAACAGCGTGAGCAGGGGAGGGTCAGAGAGAGAGGGAGTCACAGACTGAAACAGGCTCCAGGCTCTGAGCTGGCAGTCAGCACAGAGCCCGACGCGGGGCTCGAACCCACGAACCGCGAGATCATGACCTAAGCGAAAGTCGGACGCTTAACTGACTAAGCCACCCAGGTGCCCCAATTGGGGTCTTTTTTTAAAAAATATTTTTATTGTTTCTAGGAGAGAGAGAGAGACAGTGTGAGCAGGGGAGGGTCAGAGAGAGAGGGAGACACAGACTCTGAAACAGGCTCCAGGCTCTGAGCTGGCAGTCAGCACAGAGCCTGATGTGGGGCTCGAACCCACGAACCGCGAGATCATGACCTAAGCGAAAGTCGGACGTTTAACTGACTAAGCCACCCAGGTGCCCCTGGCCATTGGGGTCTTTGGTGGAGGCTGGGGACCAGACCTGACTCGGCAGGAGCAATCCAGTGACCAGAGTCCCTGGTGGGAAGTACCAGAGAGGGGGCCATGATGTGTTGCACGGGGAGCTGTTGGCTAAGAGTGGAGTCAGGAGCGAGGGGTGCAGGGCCACACACCCTGCCTAAGTTAGTCTGATGGCTCCCCTCCCACAGTCCTTGCCCACAGTGGTGTGCCCGGGTACCACGCACCTCTGCCCTTGCTTCCTCCACCTTCTGCCACAGCTTATTGGCCAGGAGTGGACACCTGAGCCCAGGATGGTACTCTGTAATCTGACAAGTGGCTTTGGACATGTTCGGGGGAAGGCTCTGTGAAGAGACAAACTGTGTCAGTGAGAAGAGAACTGGGTCCACTTTCTGGTGGGTCTCTTGTAGGAACCGCAAGATGGTGATGAGGAGTCAGATTGGTCCATGCTCAGAGATGCAGGCATGGGAAAGTGCTAGAGAGAACATTCCTCTTAGTTCCATGCAGACAGATTACGTATAAGGATGCTCCTGGCCTCTTTCAACCCCTCACCCACTCATTTTGAGAGAAGGGGAAGTTGTTTACTGACTGGACCCTCATCTTTGCTCTGATGAAGTCATGGGTGAGCTTGCTGGGTCTCCCCCTGCAGGGGGCTCTGCTGTGACTGGTGGCTGGGTTTAATTCAAGGGTAAAATGTTAGGGAACCCACTTGAGCCTGACCTAAGCTACCTCCTGCAAGCAACTTCGTCAGGAAGAAAGGTAGTTTTATAATCTGTATCTGCTTGGTCGCTGTGTCTCAGTTGGTTCTGAATTTGACAGAGAGATAGGGGATGATTCCTTGAACTCTCATGATCCTGGAGACCTTGTGAAGGAGATAAGATGTAGAATTTGGAGATGAAAATAAGGGGGACGTCCTGGGCTGGCAGCTCTGATCATGAAGTGTTAGTAGATATTGGCTGTGTGGTAGCTTGAGAGGTTGTGTCATTGGCTTCTGAGAGGCCTGGTCTTGTAAGTGACTTTAAGGTTTAATACGTCAGTCCCATGGGCACAGGATGCTGGTTGGTTGCCCCATACTATAGCAGCTTTGTCTTAAGGTGAACAGTAAGGTCATAGCTTGTGTTAGGTGGCAGGGAAGGCTCACAGAGGGATTTAATCATTCAAAGAGAGCCTTGGGTCCCAATGAAGACTTACCTTGAAGCAGGAGAAGTCCCAGTCACAACTTCTTGCCACTCTTTACTGTGCTTCTCCTCAAAGTTTACAAAGGTCTCTGCATTTCAGGTGGACTCGCTAGTGTGTGTGTGGTTGACACTCCTAGCTATGAATTGTTAATGCCAGACTGAAGTACTTTGACCTTGTTGCCTCAAATTCCATTAATTATGGTCAGGGGCACGGGGTGGGGGGCGGTTTGGGGGTGTGGGTAAGTCTCTATTATTCTTTGTCTTAAGAGTCACTCTCCAGCTCTGTTCCACCTCAGGGTTGCATGTAGGATTGGTTTCATGTCTCTAAGAACTGAGTTGAGGCTTGGACTGGCCTGGGTACAGGTAGGTTTCTTTGAGGTGATCCCAGGAAGCCGAAACAGGAGGAGAGAGCCGTACAGGGTGTGTTATGGGACCGCCCGTGGTGGCCAGTGGTGTGCTCCAGGCACTGAGTAGGATGTACAGAGGTGGCCTCTCTGCAGCCTCAGAAGCTGGACCACGTCTCCACTGACCCCTGCTCGTGTGGATTGAGAGCACTGCTCTCTGTCCCCTGGGCTGTTCTGACACAAGGACAGAGTGACCTTCTGAACCTTTGGAGACTCTTGAAGCAGGGGAGCCCTGGAAGGTGCCTGAGAGAGTAAACAGGTGACAGGCCACAACTGTCCTCGTCGGCTGTGTTGAAATCAAATAGTCGTGCTGGAGCAGGGAGTGTGGATGGGGCCCCAGAGCTTCTGGGACAGCCTGTTAGTTACATAAACTCTGACTGTGATTCCTGAGATCCATAAAGTAGCAACCAATTTTAAGAGTAAACAAATGCAAAAAGTCCTTATTATTGCAGAGAATATGCCATCAAAATGAACTAAAATAAAAATCTCGATAAAATAATTTCAAATCCAAAGACTAGAAAGCTTTCACCTAGAGTCCTCGGTTTCTAGAAATCAAATTAACGTGGGAATTCAAAGAGAAACAAGAGGAGTTTGACAACATATTTCAGTTTTATTGTCAGAAACAGGAGCAAGGGAAGAAACAAAATAGCGAAGTAAGTATGATTAAGCTGTGATGGAAGAGAGATTTCTTCAGGAGCTATGTTGCAACGGAGAGGACAAACTGGAAGACAGTTGGAAATTAGATATTTGAAAGCCAGGACAGACGGATGTGGAAAGGAAAACGAGACGTCCCTGGGTGTAAGTGCTCTTAAGCAGGGCTTTAGAAGAGAGGGAAATAGTTTAGATGTTACTCAGTCAGAAAGAGTGATGGGCAGCCAGTAACCATAAGAGAAGCAATGTTCTGGGGAGAGAAAGGGAATGACTTCTCAGAAGATGCCAGAATGCAGAACACAACTGAAAAACACCCTTAGAGGAACACACCCTCCATGGTAGGAGCAGTGGGCAGCCAGCCTCACAAATGGGGACCTCTGTTCTCAGGGGTATGGGAAAACTGAGGGAAGAATACTAGGAAGAGGAATAGCTTGGAAAGGTTCAAAATGGCACGGGAATCACCTGCACCTTGAGGGAGCAAACCCAGGAGATGTTCAGGGTTGGTACGATAAGGGAAGGCACAGACAAAAGACGGGAATAGTAAGTGAGAGCAGGCAGATGGTGATAGCTGAAGTCCAGGCTTGGGTTGAGCTGGTGGGAGAGCGTGCCCTTGGTCAGTGGGATCGGGCCTCCATCCCAGTGATGTTTTGGAGGTGGGAAGGTTTGTCTGAACAGTGGGTGGTTGCAGTACATGCAGGCTGTCTTCGTCTCCTATTCCGTGCTATAGGAGAATGTACAAGACACAGTCTGAAGGAGTATATTCTCAAGTCATATGTCTGAGCCAGAAGGGAAAGTAGAAGGAAACAGGATAGGCGGAGTTAAGCACTACCTGGGTTACAACGGAAAGGGATGTCCTTAAAGAGCCTCTTGAACAGTTACAAACTCACATGAGCCTCCCTGAAAGGGAGTGGGAACAGCAGATGGAAATGGGGCATCAGAGCGGGGCTGGGTGTTGCCAGTGACTCCTCCACCGTCCAGGCCCTGCTCGGTGCTTCTGGAGGTCAGGCGCTATCACCGAGGCTGATTTGCCCTCTAGATCTGCTTGGGTTGGGCCAGTGGATGTCACAGCCAGGAACAGAGAGCGAGAGCGGGGGAGGCTGAGGGAATGATCCCCTGGCTCCCTCCCCTTACCTCTGCAGTCCCCGTGGGTAACAGTTCCACGGGTGGTTCCCTTCAGCTGGCCGTGTGTCCTCTTAGTGCGCAAAGAAACAGAGAGAATTTAGAGGTTTTTAATTTTGCAGGTAGGCAAAGAAAGTGACTTCAGATGAGAGCTGTTGACTGATGCTGTTATCATTGTAGACCTGTGACTTTTGCAGTCATAGTTATTTCTTGAAAGAATGTCTTGAATGCCATTTTTTTTTTTTTTTTAGAAAACATTTTACTTCTTAATCTGTTTGGATTACCTCTGAGGAGAAGAGTAATGAATGAAATTCAGGATTAGTACTCAGGAATGGCTTCTAAGAGACTGTCTAGACTCTAGGACATCTTTGTTTTTCACAGAACTCCCCCTGAATATTTTTAGCAAAAATTCTCTGCCATATTCTTTTTTTAATGTTTTTATTTTTTATTTTATTTATTTATTTTATTTTTGAGAGCAAGAGAGACAGAGCATGAACGGGGAAGGGGCAGAGAGAGAAGGGGAGACACAGAATCTGAAGCAGGCTCCAGGCTCTGAGCTGTCAGCACAGAGCCTGATGTGGGGCTCGAACTCACAGACCATGAGATCATGACCTGAGCTGAAGTTGGATGCTTAACCGACTGAGCCACCTAGGCACCCCTCTCTGCCATATTCTTAAACACTATGAAGGAAAGGGATTCAGAAACTCTATGCATAACCAGTCTAGTTTTTAATAAGCTTTGTCATCAAAATCTTTTAGTCTGAAATTTTCAAAAAAATTCCCAGATTGCAATTTGTATTCTCTGTTTATTTTTATTGAAGTATAATTAAATACAGCAGTATAGATGTTTTGAGTGTACAGCATAATGATTCAACAATTCAACACATTATTCAGTGCTCACCGTGACAAGAGTCAGTACCATCTGTCACCAGACAACATCATTACCATCTTATTGACTGTACTCCCTATGCTGTACTTTTCATTGGCACGGCTTACTTTACAACTGGAAGTTTGCACCTCTTGATCCCCTTTATCTAGTTTACCCATATGCTCACCTACCTCCTGTCTGGCACAGTCTTGTTTGTTCTCTGTATTTAAAAATCTAGGAGGTGGGCACTGTCTCTTTTTCTCTTTGTTCTTTTGTTTCCTAAATTCCACATATGAATGAAATCATATGGTATTTGTTTTCCTTTGTCTGATTTATTTCACTTAACATTATACTCTGTAGTTCCATTCATGTTGTTACAATGGCAAGATCTCATTCTTTGTTATGGCCTAATAATATTCCTTTGTATATATGTACCACATGCTTTTTTTTTATCTTTTCATCTATCAGTGGTTACTTGGGCTGTTTCTATATCTTGGCTATTGTAAATAACACTGCAGTAAACTAGTGGTGCTTATATCTTTTCAAATCAGTATTTTTATTTTCTTTGGGTAAATATACAGTAGCAGAATTACTTTTCCAGTGGCTGCACCAATTTGTTATCATTGGACAGAGGATGGCTATTTCTTTTCATTTTAGATGTAGAGAAGGGCAGAGAGAGAGGGAGAAAGAGAATCCCAAGCAGGCTCCACGTTCAGCACAGGGCCCAATGTGGGACTTGATCCCATGACACTGGGATCCTGACCTGAGATGAAATTAAGAGTCAGATGTTCAGCTGACAGAGCCATCCAGGCGCCCCTCATTTTGTTTTTTAAATTCTACATATAAGTGAAACCATATGGTGTTTGTCTTTCTGTGTCTGATTTTTTTCACTTAGCATAGTAGCCTCTTGATTATCGTGTTATAAATGGCCAGATATTTTTTTATGGCCGAGTAATATTCCATTGTACATGGAATTCCATGTATACCACATCTTTATCCATTTATCTGTTGATGGACACTTGGATTTCTTCCATATTTTAGTTATTGTAAATAATGCTGCAGGCACGCCTGGATGGCTCAGTTGAGTGTCTGACTTTAGGCCAGGTCATGATTTTGCTGTTCATGGGATTAAGCCCCACATCGGGCTCTGTGCTGACAGCAGAGTCTGGAGCCTGCTTCAGATTCTGTGTCTCCCTCTCTCTCTGCCCCTACTCTGCTCATGCTCATGCTCATGCTCTGTCTCTCAAAAATGAATAAACATTAAAAAAAATTAAAAATAATGCTGCAATAAGCATAGAGGTGGAGGGCACCTGGCTGGCTCATTCGGTAGATCCTGTGACTGTTGATCCTGGGGTTGTAAGTTCGAGGCCCACATTGGGTATAGAGGTTACTTAAACATAAACACAAGGGTGCATGCAGTATGCCTTTTGAATCAGTGTTCGACAGCCCTTTAAAGCAATATTTTAGAAATACTTGGGGCACCTGGGTGGCTCAGTGGGTCAGTGTCTGACTTTGGCTCAGGTCATGATCTCATGGTTTGTGAGTTTGACCCCTGTAGTGGGCTCTGTGCTGGCAGCCTGGAGCCTGCTTTGGATTCTGTGTCTCCCTCTCCGTCTGTGCCTCCCCTGCTCGCATTCTGTATTCCTCCCTCTCTCTCTTTTTCTCTCTCTCTCCCTCTCTCTCAAAAATAAATAAATATTTAAAAATTTTAAAAAATACTTGTTTAACATTTTTATAAGAGGGGGGAAATTTTATATTTTGCTAAGAAAATTTTTATGCTTCTTTATGTCCCAAATTACATGCATTGTGCGAAATGTAATCTAACACTTATTTGGTGTATCTTGCATTTCTAGATTTTTATAGCACTCGTGATTGGATAGGTTTAGTTACTCAGACTCACTAAGGGTGGAAGTAATTTACATAGAAATACTTGCCGAGTCTTATTCAAAATATTTTGAAAGGTTTTTTTTCCCCCCTGGCTTATATGTAGGCAAAGTATTTCACATTTGTTGGTTGTTTCTGCTTTAACTTCATTTCTCTTTTGGAATTTTCTGATCCAGACACCTTCTGTAGAGTTATTTTAAAAGGTTTATAATATAGATGGTAGTAAAATGCTCATTTGCAGCAAGAGGCATTATGCAGTGTCACCTGGGATTGGCAGCTTCAGATGGCTGCGGTCACACTGTGAAGTGTGTACATGTTCCTCGTGGAAGTCGTCAGCACAGAGAGGGCAACACCAGCTTGGATCACCTTCCAAAGTTTTCCTTAAGGGTCCTGCCTTATGCTGTAGGAGCTGAATCACGTTTTGGCTGTGATGTAGTTATGTGTGGAAATGGATACTCCAGTTCCTGTGTGTCCTGATGTATTATAGACTGATCACACTGGGCATCTACGTTTCTGGCTGCTCTCTTATTCAGGGGCTGACTAGGATACACCAGGAGAGACTGCTGGCCAAAATTCCAGAGAGAGGCCAGGCTTCAAGTTAGTGGCGTTTGGATCGTTGAGTAGAGGAACAAGTTCTGATGATTGTGGCTAGGTTAGAAGGGGTGAGCTAGAGCATTATGAAAGGTCAAGAAGGCTTACCAGGTAGAAGAATGTGGGGAGGATTCTGATGATAGACTGTTTATATTAATGTGATGATTTTTGACTTCACAAATAAAGGATTCTCAGAGCAAATTATTGCAGTGTTGAAGTCAAATAAAGTAAAATACTTTCCGTTCCTGGGATGTACTGGAAGATAGTAAGTGGTCTTTAAGGAAAGTGCTGAAAACTGTTGATGGGTATGCCCTGTTGATATTTATATCACTTGTATTATATAAACTTATTCAAATTTTGCATTAATATGTAACTGGCTTATTGATAATAATACTCTTCTTTTATGTCATCTTTGTCCTGAGAAAATCAGAAATTACCATCTGCAAAGATAATGGAGTGAAGACACACTGGATTATTTGGGTCACTTAGGAACCAACTGAGTTAACCACCCTGGAATCTCTTAGTCTTTGGATTAAAACGTACCACTGCTCTTTTATCCCAGTCCTCATCAGGTGCAAAATGTAACCTGAAAGCATGTTAAAACTCAAGGGTGCTCATATCCTGAGGTCAGGCCCTGTTTCACCTACAACTAACCAGGAGTCTCCTTCTCAATCTAGACCTTTATTCCTCATGAAATTTGTGTCCCTGTATTCATTAGTGGTACTTTGTGCAACTTACCTACTTCTTCAACTGTGGACGGTGGATAGAGGCCAAGTATCACTACTTTATACCTAATAGTTTCATAAATTAGGGAATTCACTTAGAACAATTAAGGATCATGCCTATTTCATCTCTACATTACCAGCATAATTTTTAGCATAGAATATTTATTCAGTGAATGCTTCTTGCCTAAAGGAACATATTTCTGGAACTTATACCTACCAACATATTTTATTGGGGCAGATTAAGATTGTTAAAAATGTAGCAGCTTCCATCTTGTTTTAAATTGAAGAATGACCTATGAATCAAATAACTAGTACCTTCATAATGTTTAGAAGGGTTCAAATTTGATGAAGCTCTGACATCATTTCTGAGTGTGGCTGTAGTATAGACTGATAATATAAAACTAAGGGGTTGAATTGGCTGAGATTTCACTGTGTTCAGCAAGTCAGCTTTCTAGTTATTAAGAGTTGGCAGTAATGTGATGGAACATTTGGACATATGAATAGACACTTGGTAGATCCTATCTGGTTTACACACTGAAAATCTGACAAGTTTTACAAAGAATATATAATAATAAATCTTAGGAAAATATAGGAATCAGAAATACGTTTGTTATGATTAGATTTTCCCCCTTAACTCTCTTCTTCATATGGGGTCACTTTCTAGGACTCTGTCTTCAAGTTTACTGAGACATCTCCATTCAGTTCCAATCTGTTGTTGAGACCACTGAATGATTATTTCATTACAGATGTTGTAACTTTGTGTTCTAGACGTTTTTCTTTTTCTTTCTTTTTTTTTCTTTTCCTTCCCCTTCCCCTTGGCCTTTGCCTTTGCCTTCCCAGTGGAGGAGAGGGGCAGAGGAAGGGGAGGGAGGGAGGGAATGAGAATCTTAAGCAGGCTCCATGCTCAGCACTGAGCCTGACATGGGGCTCTATCCCATGACCTGATCATGATCTGAGCTGAAATCAAGAGTTGGTCACTCAACCAACTGAGCTAGCCTCGTGCCCTTAGAATTTCTTTTTATTTTTTGTAGCTTCTTTGTATCTGCAAGTAATTTCCATCTCTTTACTGATAAAGACTGTATTTTCTTTTTTCTTTTAAAACTTTTATTTTTATTTATTTTTAGAGTGAGTGAGTGAGTGGAGGGGGGCAGAGAGAGAGGGGGAGAGAGGAATCCCATGCAGGCTCTACCTTGTCAGTGCAGACCCCAATGCACGGCTCAAACTTATGAACCTCAAGATCATGACCTGTGCTAAAGTCAGGAGTTAGATGCTCAACTAACTGGCTGAGCCATCCATGTACCCCAACCATTTTTCCTCTGTCTTGAAGATGTTGAATTACTAATTTAAAGCCACTATCTGAAAATTCCTACATCTGTATCATCTCAGGGACTGTTTTCATTAATAGTTTCCCCCCTCAATTACAGTCCACATTCTCCTGTTTCTTTTTATGTCTAGATTTATTTTATGCTGTATATTTTATGGTGTATATATCACTGTGGATGATACATTATAAGGAATATGGATTATATTGTCTTCCTTTAAAGAGTGTTGAAATAGCTAATTTTTGGAGTTCTCTCCTGGATCTTTTCAGGCTTGGTTTTCAGCTTTGTTAGAGTCAGGCTATCTAATAAAACCTTTTGTGATGATGAAAATATTACCTATCTTTGCTGTCCAGTGTGATTGGCACTAGTCACATTCAGCTACTGAGTATTTGAAATGTGGCTAATGAGACAGACAAAGTGAGTTTTAAATTTTATTGAACTTCAGTTAGTTAAAATTTAAACTTGAATTGCTATATGTGGTTAGTGACTACTATACTGGCCAGTGTGGGTCTAGATTAAATCTTATTCTCCAATATGGCTCTTCCTTCTAGACCTTTCTGAATTATCAGTGAATGTCTGGGGTTTTGATGAGTCTCTCCATTCTGACCTGGCCAGAGCACCAGCATCACCANACAGCTTTGTAGTAAAGGCTAAAGTCTGGAATGGTGATGCCTCCCATTTTGGTCTTCTTCTTCAGTATTGCTTTGGCTACNGTTTCTCCCCGTTGAGGATGTTGTTAGCTGAGGGCTTCTCATAGATGGCTTTTATGATGTTTAAGTAAGTTCTTTCTATCCCGACTTTCTCAAGGGTCTTTATTAAGAATGATGCTGTATTTTGTCAGATGCTTTTTCTGCTTCTGTAGACAGGATCATATGGTTTTTATCTTTTCTTTTGTTGATGTGATGTATCACATTGATTGATTTGCAAATATTGAACCAGCCCTGTAACCCAGGAATGAATCTCACTTGATCTTGGTGGATAATTCTTTTTATGTGCTCTTGGATTCGATTTGCAAGGATATTGTTGAGGATTTTTGCATCTCTCTTCATCAGGGCTATTGGCCTATAGTTCTCTTTTTTTTGGTGAGCCTCTGTCTGGCTTGGGAATCAGAGTGATGCTGGCTTCATAAAATGAGTCCGGGAGTTTTCCTTCGATTTCTATTTTTTGGAATAGCTTGAGAAGAATTGGGATTAATTCTGTTTTAAATGTCTGGTAGAATTCCCCAGGGAAGCCATCAGGTCCAGGGCTCTTATTTGTTGGAAGATTTTTGATAACTTATTCGGTTTCTTCACTAGTTATGGGTCTATANGTTGTTTATTTCTGCTCTGATTTTTACTATTTCTCTTCTTCTACTGGGCTTGGGGTGCTCTTGCTGCTCTCCTAGTTCCTTTAGGTGCACTGTTAGATTTTGTACTTGTGCTTTTTCTAATTTCTTGAAATAAGCCTGGAGTGCAATGTACTTTCCTCTTAGGACTGCCTTGCCGCATCCCATAGAGTTTGTATTGTTGTATTTTCATTTTCATTTGTTTCCATATATTTTTCAATTTCTTCTCTACTTGCCTTCGTTTCCAGGTCCCAGTCCGTGGGCTTTGTTATACTGCCCGAAACAGTCCTGGAGGTCGCTGCTTCCCTGCTGCCTGGGGTTGAGTGGGGGGTAGGGAAGTGTGGCAGCCTCAGATCTGCCAGGGTCAGGCAGCGATACAACCTGAGTGCGTTCAGGGAACGTAGCAACTTCAGGTCCGCAGAGTCCTCGCCACCGCCGCACCACTGGGCTGCCGCCGCCATTGATGGTGCCAGGAGCGCTGCAGTGCAGTTTTTCCTGGCGCTTTCTGAGACCGGGGACACCGAATTCAAAGTCAGCACCCCAGCCAGAGCAAAAACCACTCTCTTTCCAAGCCGAGGTTTTTCTCTTCTCCAGGGACGGTTCTATGAGCAATCTCAGCTTCTGTTTCCTTTCCCCTGGACTCGCGGCAGCTCACCACAGTTCGCTGGTTTATCACTCACTGCAGCTGCACGCAAGCCGGGGTCCCTCCCCGCCCTCAGTATCTCTGGGTCCCATCCCGCTTTTATCTTCCCCAGTTCGCACTCACGCACTTAGGAGGTTTCCTGCCCAGTGTACTCTGTCTCTTTCTCTTCCCAAACTCCTGTGGCTCAGTGTCTTATGACTTCAGGCCTTCTCTGTTCGAGAGATGGGGGCGAGAGAAATGCACGGAGCTCCCTACTTCTCCGCCATCTTGCCAGCACTCAGCAGAATAATCTCTTCATTCTACTTTTAAATCTGTAGCTGCCGTTTTCTGCTGGGCACTACAGCTGTTGGCCAGAAACATCCAGACAGACTTAAGCCACTGACTTGCTGTAACTAGGACTTAGAATTTTTAGCATGTTTTGATGTTGGATATTTCCTTGCCTGTCACCGTGCATAAAGGTGAAGTCCTGAAGTGATCCCGAGGACTTACAAAGTAAGAAAGGCTATAACAATAGCTTTTTGGCTCCTTCCTTCCTGTTTCCAAAGGACTTTTGCTTCCCCCATTATAGCTCTCACCCCATTCCTCTAGTGAGTTACCGCCATGTCTGTCTTCCCAGCAAGCCTCTGGCCTCCTTAAGAGCAAAGACTGTGGCTTTTCCCCTTTTGTGTCTTCAGTACCAAGAATCTGATTGATGCATAGTGATGCTGTATTTATTGAATTTCAGAGGGACTGACAGAAGGCAGAAGGAGCTGAGCTTTTAACAGGCCTGAGAAACCACTGCAAAGGAAGTTAAGTCCCCGAGTGAGCTGTCCAGAGCTGTGTAGTCATTGCCATCACATTATCGCACACTGAGAGTCTCTTTGAGAAGTTAGGAAATTAAAGACTGTCCTAACATTATTCTGTGGTTCCAGTGGGGTCCTAAGAGGGAAGACCTTGCTCCCAGCAAATAAAAGTGGGAGAAGCACACCTGTAAACATATCCCCAAGCCCAGAGTGATGTTAAGAGCTGACCTAATTTGAGTCATTGTTGTATGTCAGGCTTTGTATAAGTCTCTCACAACAACCTTATCTCTGTTTAACAGATGAGGAAACTGAGGTATAGAGAGAATAAGAACTTGGTTAGTTTATAAAAACTAGCATTTGTCAGAGAAGGAATCCAGTCAGGGCCTTAGCCATTAAATGATCTTGCCTCTCATATTCTTTTTTCTGGATAATTATCTTGACATGAGGAAGAATGAGGAGTATAGCATTGCTTATCAGCATTTTCACCATCGGTATTTTCAGCAAACACACCTACTCTGTAGGGCTATGCTAGACATGAAGATGAGGAATACAAAGCCCTAGTCCAAGAAATGTGAACTCTTAATGGACAGGTAAGACATAGAGCTAAAATTTGAATAATGGTATAAAACATATGCTAAATATAAAGAACAAACAAGTATTACCAAGATTTATTATTACATAGGCTACTTGGGTCAAATCATCACATAATGTAATTATATTTCAGGTATGGACATGGAAGGACACAGAGCTTAACCGACTTGTTCAAATCCTTAAACATTCACTTGTTTGTCTCTCCATCTGTCTGTCCATCCACCCACCCATACCCAGTATTTACTAGGTACCTACTTTGTTCAAGGAACTGTACTTCAGTCCTAGGGATCTGTGTAAGTAAGACACAGTCCTTATTTTCAAGAAGCTCCTAATCTAGTGGAGAGTATAAGCACATAGCACTTAGTACTATCTAATGCTCTATATAATATTTTTTCTTTTGTTTATTGTTCCCCATTAAAGTTGAGGCAGATCTATCTATATGTATATGATATATATAAATGTTATGTGTATATATATACATATAAACATATATTTATATATAACATTTTGTTTTAGTTACATATTTAACATGTTTTATATATATCATTGATGCTGTATACATATATAATATTTTTTTTCCTGTTTGATTCTCTCCTATGTCCCCATATCAGGCAGATCTAAGTTTTGTGGGGTTTAAAGTTTATACACTATTTCAGCCTTCTCTCTGTGAAAAATAATATAAAGTTATTAACACAAAATTAGTTCCGAATGAATATTTGTTTGGAATAAGATATCCTATTTAAGTGATTTAATCACATTTAAAATACACATTTATAAAGGTGACAAACAATAGAAACATCAAAAATTTTAGAAAAATTCATAATTCTTAGGCCTGTCACTGTTGCCATATGTTTTCTTCAGGTAGTTTTTGGCCATATACTCTGATCATTTCATTTCTTACAATAATTTTATAACTTTTATTTAAGAGAATAGAATTAGAATTCCTTCAAGGTTGACAAAATTTGTTTTTGTTACTGGAGGTTTGGAAAAGTTTCTTTCACCTTTGTAGTTGTTACTTTGAGATCGTTGAGCGGCCGTAGACATACCTGCTGTTTGTAGTATGATGACAGGCTTGTGTCCTATAAGCCCAGGCCTTTGGACAATTTGTTTCACATGATCCCATTCTAAAAAAAAAAAGAAGTGAATGTATGGTGCCATTTTAATTGTATGAATTACAGTATTGCATATATTTTGGAAAGAAAAGGATTTTTATTTTGGTGTTGGTGAGGACCAAATTGCATATAATTTGCCACACTGGATTTCGGACAGACTCGTTTCTGGCTAGTATGTATAAACCTCATTTCTCTGCCACGTACATCCTTCTTGTGCTGGGCACATAGGCTACGGTCCTGTGGCAAGACCAGGTCTGGCCCAGAGTCTGCGTCACGGTGGCTGATGGGCTGGCACAGTGCCCAGTGTATCCCTAGAAGCCATTCCTACTGCACAAGGCTAATGATAGACAAACTGTATGAAAAAGTGACTGTGTACCCAACAAATATACTAAACCCAGACTAAACCACAGATCCCCTAAATGCCTGCTGCAGTTCCTGGGGGGGAGGTGCTGTCCTGTGGAGGTTAAGTGTGGGCACAGTGGGGTTGGGAAGTGTCTCCACCTGCACCCGGTGGAGAAGAGCAAGCAGCGAACCAGTACCAGGTGACGCTCGAGTGCAGGGCAGGCTTGGAGGCTTGTGAGTGTGTGGCAGTGGCCACTTTAAGAGGAATCTGTCATCTCAGTCCAGTAGTTCTTCCACATCATAGCAGCTGCTCATTTATTTCGAAACAGGTGCTTCTTAGCCCTTAGCCCTACAGAAGCTGCCACTGTGGACTGCCATAGGTTTGCCCCTCCTGCACGATCTTCTCCTAATACGGTGTTGGCACTTTGTGCACTAAGGGGTGGGGTGAAGGGGGAGGAGTGCTTGGCTCCCCACATGTTCTTCCGCCGTGACACTGAACATAGCAAAAATTTCCTTGACAGACAGGATCATATTAATCAACGTGCAATTTTTTGGTTCCCAGTTATAGGCATTTACTTTTTTTGGTCTTGATGACATCTCTACTTTCTCACTCTTGTAGGTACCGAAGCAGATGTTGCCCAACTTGCTTTCACTTCCTCAACAGATAGTTACTGCATGTCCACTATGGATCAGCCACTGTTCTAGGCACAGGTGGTATAACCACGGACAAAACCAACAGTCTCTGTTCTCATAGAAATTATACAATAGTGGGTGGAAACACACACACACACAATTTTAGTATTATGGAGAAAAAAGTATTGTCACATTGAAATTCTGTTACAAAGAAAAAAATAGAGAAATGATATGGAATGTGATGGGGGTGGTTCTTTTAAACAGGGTGATCTCAAATAGCCTCTTGGAGGGGGCGATGTTGGAGTAGAGAATTGAGTTGACTAATGGGAAAACCATGACCATATCTGGGGGAATAGTATTCCAGGTGAAGAGAACAGGTACAAAGACCCCTAAAAGTACTGCATACATTTTTATCCTCTCTAGGGGATCATTGCATCAGATGTTCCACAGATAGGATCTGGCCCTTAGCTGCTCTGTTACTGACCATTTGCCAGCCGACTCCTCTTCAGCTTCCCGAAGGAAGATACAGGCTGCCTACCCTGGAAGAGAGACCAAGAAATGAGTCCTAAATTCTAGGCATTTTCATCCTGTGACTGATACGCACATCAAGACCATTGCAGCAAGGAGTTAATTCTCCTAAGTGGAGTTCTTTGGAACACTGGGCCCAGTTTTTGTCTCTAAATAGGTTGATGAGTTTCCAGTCTCTGCTGAAGACAACCCCAGGAGTCTCCAGAATGTTGCCTTTCAGTTGCTAATACGGGTCTTGATTTGTATAGAGTATTGGCCTTAGCAGTGGGGAGTGTCTGTTGTGTTTAATGACCTGTTTACTGCATCTGCTTGCTGAGCTGTCTAGTGGGGACAGTTAGGGCATTCTAGGAAGAGTATGGGCGCTCTGAGGGCAAACTCAACAGCCATACGGCCTCAGGCAAATAATGCCTCTGTGGGTCTTAGTTCACTCATCTGCAGAATGGCTGAGTCCTCCTTAATGTAAGTCCCTAATTCCGTTTACCAATTTCTGGACAAATTGTGGCTGTGGAGTGTTAAGTTACCTGAATTTACCTGGAAGAGAGGGTAAGAGACATTGACGTGCACAGTGAAATTGCTCTCCAGATGGCGGTCTTCTGGTAGACACACTCATTTTAATGATCACGCATTCACTTTTCCTCTTGGCAGTCAGACACTAGTTACTCACTCTTGAGAGAGCCGTCAATCCTGGCTACAGAGGCTGGGAGAAGAAATGTAGTGTCTAAACTCTAAGGGGCGGCTCTCACACATTGCCCACTCGGTGTTATTTGCGGGTCCAGTGGTACTTGGAGGCTTAGATACCTGACCTGCAGGGTATGTCTGATCATCTCAGGTTTCAGCTCTAGAGCCCATATGGTGAGGGTCGCTGAGAATAATTGTGGACAGCTGCTGGCAGTAGCAGCATGTTTCCAGGGGATAGCAAATAATAAGGCCCATTTTTTCCATCCAGTATTTCAGTTATTCTTTCTAGAAACTCTGTGAGATGATACTCGTTAAATGATAGCCTGCAAAGCCCATCTTGACTACACACTGAAATGGCTCTGAGAAAGGCTGCCATCCAAAATGGGTTGGCTTTGGACATTATCAGTGCCTTGCAGGGAGACACCTGTGCCTTTATCAGACAGAACATTATGTGTTCACACCTGATGCGTCTGTTAATGTATCATCCTTTAAATCACATGAGGGCACACACAAGTAAATGCCCAAAGTGATTCGACCCCTAGCCTAGAGGACTTAATAGGTCAGAGGTTTATATCATAGGGGTCTTAGTGGAAAAAAAATTGTTACTTATTTTGGGAACCATTATCTTAATCTGTGTCTTTCTTATGTGTACTTCTGTTGCTGCGGTATCTGCCTCCCATGTAGCCAGATAGCCCTCAAGCAGCCGCCTCCACGCTAGTGCAGCCCCTTGCTGAGCTTTCAGGGCTCTTCGTGGAAGAGGGGGTAGGTGGGGTTGTGAAAACTGGTCCTAGGGGGTGAAGTGTTGGATAATGTCATCGAGAGGATGTGACCACCTGTTGACTCTTGACCATGATGCTGGGCAGTTGGAGGCTCCTCACCTCCTCTCCTGTCCTTGGAATGGACAGCCCATCGCTTGAACAGCCTGCCGTTCCCACAGCTGAGCCGTTTTCAGGGACACAGGCTTAAGCGAGCAGTGTATTGTTGGGAGCATCTGGCTGGTCCATGAGACCGAATCCAGATAAGTCCTCTCCATAAACTTCTAAGAGCAGGTGGGTGTGGAGATCTGCTCTCATACTCTTATCTTATGTTCAAGACAAGCCTTGTATGTAAGTTGCCTTGCTTCTTAAACCTGCCACCTACCAAGGAAACTACAAACAACATTACGGTGAGGAGGGCAGAACAGATGTTATTCTTTCATTTATTCATTCATATATTCATTTATTCATTCATTCAGGTGTCAATTTCCACATATTGTGTCTCAAGCAAGAATAGGTTTTTTCTTTGATATGTGTTATTTCATTTAATTCTCAAGATGCCTTAAAAGGCATTCTCAGAGTTTCCACTTTCCACATGAGACAGTGTTGGGAAGGTGAAGTGCTTGCCCAAGGCCTCCAGATGAGGAAGATTCAAAGCCGGGCTGACACTCAGCAGGTGCATACCAAGGGAGCTATGGTGATTTGTTAAAACATGAAAATATTTTCAAATCTTTTAGTCACTGCCTGGGGCTTCTCAAGTGCCCCTATCCCACTCCTCTGGTCTCTTCCCCCAGTTCCTTCCCCTGATTTACTAACAGTCTGGTGCCTGGCGTGGTGGGGAGCCAGGGCCCTGCCCCAGCACGACAGCCAGCACTGGCTCTCGTTGGTCGGTGCCTCTGCCCTGCTCAGTATTTGAATATCACCTCTGGACAGAGGGGAGATCAGTTTTTTTTAATTTTTATTTTCTTTATTAAAAAATGTATTGAGCTTATTTATTTTGAGAGTGAGCAAGGAAGGGAGGGGCAGAGAGAAGGGGATAGAACGGGAGAGACAGTATCCCAAGCAGGCGCCACACTGTCAGAGCCCAATATGGGGCTTGAACTTAGGAACCATGAGACCATGACTTGAGCCAAAACTGAGAGTTGGATGCTTCACCCACTGAGCCACCCAGGTGCCCCAGGGAAGTCCAAGTTTAAAGAGATGAAGAGGGTTGTCCAGAGTCCCAGGGAGGACTCAGACCCAGGTGTTTCGACTCTAAGTTATGTTTCATTAGCTTATTTGTTTCACCAACACTATCCTCTCTCTCAGTGAAAGGAGATGGAAATACGGAGTCTGTAGATTTTATATTTTTCTTTCTAAACAAAAATTTAAAACTTCATATGGCTTCCTTCTCAACAGGTTCTTTAATACATATGCCCAGCATCAGTTGGTGTAAACTTTAATGCTTTTATCAGACAGAAGCTAATAGGGGAAGTATCATTGACAGAGTTTGGTTCTGGAATTTGTGGGGGATGATAAATCTAGGGTGGAAAATAGCACACTTGTCATCAGGGGTATGCTTCTGATCTCAAGCCTGTCTCGTTTCATCCTTGCACTGCTCTGAGCAGATCTCCCTGTAGCAGGCGTGTCCCTGAAATTTCTGAGCATTGGTAGTGGCATTGCCGCTGCAGGCAGGGTCTTTTCTAAATGCGGAGCTCATGATTAGAAGAAAGAGTTCCAAGTTTAGGCCAAGTACTGCTTGAATACAGTGCTTCGTAGTGACTGAATCTCAGAGCTGAAGAGGCTTTAAAAATTCCCTAATTCATTCCATCAAAATGTTGTAAGCAGCAGCTGTGAACTAGGCTGTGGGAAGCTCTGAGGATGCAGTGTCTATTCCTGATGAATGGAAAGGCTCATTGAAACAGACCAGCAGAGTTCTGACCATATGCTCTAATGGACCTGTTGTGGTGGCTCAAAGAGGGAGCCACATATAGAAGGAAAACAAATTGCCAAGAGCCTAGCCTCTTTTTCCTGGTTGCAGTGATCCCCCCATTTTGCAGCAGAAGAGACCAACACCGGGGTGAACCAGGACGGGATTCCTGGATGGGTACGGGGACAGGATGAACAGATCACATCATCTTAAGTATTAGCCAAAGAGTGGTTTACATGATGGATGTGTGTAGGCTGGTTGCAGAAGGATGTGAAGCTGACATTTTGGGACAAGTGGAGGTTCCGTTCCCTGGATGTCTTAGTGAGGTCACAGTTCAGAAACAGTAAATGTTGGGATTCAGGAGAGTGAGAGAAGAAAAGATCCAGGGAGGGACCCTGTTAGACAGATGAGGTGTGGTGGGCTGAAGAAGCAGTAGCACTTTTTTTTTTCCAATAATTTATTTTTTAATTTATATCCAAGTTAGCATATGGTGCAACAGTGATATCAGGAATAGGATCCTAGGAGCACTTGTGTGGCTCAGTCAGTTAAGCGTCCGACTTTGGCTCAGGTCATGATCTCACGGTTTGTGGGTTCGAGCCCCGCATCGGGCTCTGTGCTGACAGCTAGCTTATAGCCTGGAGCCTGCTTCAGATTCTGCATCTCCCTCTCTCTCTGACCCTCCCCTGCTCACGCTGTCTCTCTCTCTCTCATAGAAATAAATAAAACATTAGAAAAAATTTTTAACATTTTATTTCTGAGAGAGAGAGACAGCGTGAGCAGGGGAGGGTCAGAGAGAGAGGGAGTCACAGACTGAAACAGGCTCCAGGCTCTGAGCTGGCAGTCAGCACAGAGCCCGACGCGGGGCTCAAACCCACGAACTGTGAGATCATGACCTAAGCAAAAGTCAGACGCTTAACCAACTAAGCCACCCAGGCGCCCCTAAAATTTTTTTTAAAAAAGGGTGGAGTCCATAATGCCCCTTACCCATTTAGCTCATCCCCCTTTCCAGAACCCATCCAGCAACACTCTGTTTGTTCTCTGTATTTAATAGTCTCTTATGTTTTGTCCACTTCCCTGTTTTTATATTATTTTTGCTTTTCTTACCTTACTTTCATCTGTTTTGTATCTTAAAATCCTCATAGGAGTGAAGTTATATGATATTTGTCTTTCTCTAAGTTTGCTTAGCATAATGCCCTCCACTTCCATCCATATAGTTCCAAATGGTAAGATTTCAGTCTTTTTGATTGCCGAGTAATATTCCTGTGTGTGTGTGTGTGTGTGTGTGTGTGTGTGTGTGTGTGTGTGTACACATATACACACCACATCTTCTTTATCCATTCATCCATCGATGGATATTTGGGCTCTTTCAATACTTTGGCTATTTTCAGTAGTGCTGCCATAAACATTGGGGTGCATTTGCCCGTTCAACAAAGCACACCTGTATCCCTTGGATAAATACCTAGTAATACAATTGCTGAGTTCTAGGGTAGGTCTATTTTTAATTTGGGGGGGAATCTCCACACTGTTTTCCAGAGTGGCTGCACCAGTGTGCATCCCCAACTGCAGTGCAAAGATCCTCTTTCTCCGCATCCTTGCCAGCATCTGTTGTTGCCTGAGTTGTTGATGTCAGCCATTCTGACGGGTGTGAGGTGGTGTCTCAGTGTGGTTTTGATTTGTATTTCCCTGGTGATGAGTGATGTTAAGCATTTTTTTCATGTGTGGATTGGCCATCTGGATGTCGTCTTTTAAAAAAAATTTTTTTTAAATGTTTGTTTATTTTTGAGAAGCAGTGAGAGACAGAGCACAAGGAAGGGAAGGGAAGAGAGAGAGGGAGACACAAAATGCAAAGCAGGCTCCAGGCTCTGAGCTGTCAGCACAGAGCCCAACGCAGGCCTTGAACTCAGACTGTGAAATCGTAACCTGAGCTGAAGTTGGACGTTCAACCGACTGAGCCACCCAGGCGCTCCATGGATTCCTTCTTTGGAGAAGTGTCTATTCATGTCTATGGCCCTTTTTTTTTTTTTTTTTCTGGATTCTTTGTGTTTTGGGTGTTGAGTTTGATAAGTTCTTTATAGATTTTGGTTACTAACGCATTATCTGATATGCCATTTGCAAATATCTTCTCTCATTCTGTTGTTTGCCTTTTAGTTTTGCTGATTGTTTCCTTCACTGTGCAGAAGCTTTTTATCTTGATGAGGTCCCAATAGTTCATTTTTGCTTTTGTTTCCCTTCTCTCCAGATACATGTTGAGTAAGTTGCAGCCAAGGCCAAAGAAGTTTTTGCCTGCTTTCTCCTCGAGGATTTTGATGGCTTCCTGTCTTACATTTAGGTCTTCCATCCATTTTGAGTTTATTTTTGTGTATGGTGTAAGAAAGTGGTCGGGGCTCATTTTTCTGTATGTCGCTGTCTAGTCTTCCCAGCACCACTTGCTGAAGAGACTGTCCTTATTCCATTGGATATTCTTTCCAGTGTTGAAGATTAGTTGGCCATACGTTTGTGGGTCCATTTCTGGTTTCTCTATTCTGTTCCATTGATCTGAATGTCTCTTTTTGTGCCAGTACCATACTGTCTTGAGGATTACAGCTTTGTAATACAGCCTGAAGTCCAGGATTGTGACACCTCCAGCTTTGGTTTTCTTTTTCAAGATTGCTTTGGCTATTCAGGGTCTTTTCTGGGTCCATACAATTTTTAGGATTGTTTGTTCTAGCTCTGTGAAGAATGCTGGTGTTATTGTGATAGGGATTACATTGGGTAGTATTGACAGTTTAACAATATTTGTTCTTCCTATCCATGAGCAAAGGATATTTTTCCATACTTTTATATCTTCTTCAGTGTCTTTCATAAGCTTTCTGTAGTTTTTAGTGTATGGATTTTTCACCTCTTTGGTTAGAATTATTCCTACATATTTTATGGGTTTTGGTGCAGTTGTAAATGGGATCGATTCCTTGATTTCTCTGTTGCTTCTTTATTGATGTATAGGAATGCAACCAATTTCTGTGCACTGATTTTATATCTTGTGACTTTGATGAATTCTTGGATCAGTACTAGCAGTTTTTTAGGGGAATCTTTTGGGTTTTCCATATAGCATATGTGGAAGAGTCATCTGTGAAGAGTGAAAGTTTGACCTCTTCCTGGCTGATTTGGATGCCTTTTATTTCTTTGTGTTGTCTGATTGCTGAGGTTAAGACTTGCAATACTCTGTTGAATAATAGCGGTGAGAATGGACATCCCTGTCTTATTCCTGACCTTGGAGGGAAAGCTCTCACTTTTTCTCCATTGAGGATGATATTAATGTTAGGTCTTTCATATATGGCTTTTATGACTTAAAGGTATGATCCTTCTTTCCTTACTTTTTTGAGGGTTTTTATCGAGAAAGGATGCTGTATTTTGTCAAATGCTTTCTCTGCATCTATTAGGAGGATCATGTGGTTCTTGTCCTTTCTTTTATTGATGTGATGCATCACATTTATTTGTGGATATTAAACCAGCCTTGCATCCCAGGTATAAAACCCCATGGTCATGGTGAATAATTTTTTTAATGTTTTGTTGGATCTGGTTGGCTACTGTCTTTTTGAGGATTTTTGTGTTCACGTTCATCAGGGAAATTTGTCTATAATTTTCCTTTTTAATGGGGTCTTTGGTTTTGGAATCAAGGTAATGCTGGCTTCATGGAAAGAGTCTGCAAGTTTTCCTTCTGTTTCTGTTTTTTTTTTATTGGAACAGCTTCAAGAGAATGGTTGTTAACTCTTCCTTAAAGGTTTGGTAGAATTCCTCTGGAAAGCCATCTGGCCCTGGACTTTTGTTTTTTGGGAGAGTTCTGATTACTAATTCAGTTTCTTTATTATTAGGGGTCTGTTCAAGTTTTCTATTTATTCCTGTTTCACTTTTGGTAGTTTATTTATTTTTTAATAGTTTATTGTCAAGTTAGATCCCATATAACACCCAGTGCTCATCCCCACAAGTGCCCTCCTCCATACCCATCACCTCCTTCCCCTCTCTCCCACCCCTATCAGCTCTCAGTTTGTTCTCAGCATTCAAGAGTCTCTCATGGTTTGCCTCCTGCTCTCTCCCTATTTTCCCCTTCATCTTCCCCATGGTCCTCCGTTAAGTTCTTCCTAATCCACCTATATGTTCAAACATACGGTATCTGTCCTTCTCTGCCTGACTTATCTTGCTCAACGTAACACCCTCAGGNGCACCATCTGTTAAAGAGGCTGTCTTTTTCCTTTGGATACTGCTTTGTCAAAGATTAGTTGACCATACATTTGTGGGTCCAAATCTGAGTTCTCTATTCTATTCGATTGGTCTGTGTGTCTGCTTTTGTGCCAATATCATCTGTCTTGATGATGACAACTTTGTAGTAGAAGCTAAAAGTTGGGATAGTGATGCCTCCTGTTTTGGTTTTCTTCTTCAATATTACTTTGACTGTTCGGGGTCTTTTGTGGTTCCATACAAATTTTAGGATAGTTTGTTCTAGCTTTGAGAAGAATGCTAGTTCAATTTTGATTGAGATTGCATTGATNGTCTGATGGCTGATGCTAGGACTTCCAGCACTATGTTAAACAACAGTGGTGACAGTGGACATCCCTGTCATGTTCCTGACCCTAGGGGGAAAGCTCTCAGTTTTTTCCCATTGAGGAGGATATTAGCTGAGGGCTTCTCATTGATGGATTTTATGATGTTTAAGGGAGTTCCTTCTATCCCGGCTTTCTCAAGGTTCTTCATGAAGAAGGGATGCTGTATTTTGTCAGATGGTTTTTCTGCATCTATCGATAGAATCATATGGTTTTTATCTTTTCTTTTGGTGATGTGATGTATCACATTGATTGATTTGCAAATATTGAACCAGCCCTGTAATCCAGGAGTGAATCCCACTTGATCTTGGGGGATAATTCTTTTTATGTGCTCTTGGATTTGATTTGCAAGGATCTTGTTGAGGATTTTTGCATCTGTCTTCATCAAGGCTATTGGCCTGTAGTTCTCTTTTTTTTGGTGAGCCTCTGTCTGGCTTGGGAATCAGAGTGATGCTGGATTCATAAAATGAGTCCGGAAGTTTTCCTTCAATTTCTATTTTTTGGAATAGCTTGAGTAGAATGGGTATTAATTCCGTTTTAAATGTCTGGTAGAATTCCCCAGGGAAGCCATCAGGTCCAGGGCTCTTATTTGTTGGGAGATTTTTGATAACTGATTCGATTTCTTCCCTAGTTATGGGTCTGTCCAGATTTTCTATCTCTTCCCGTGTGAATTTCGGTAATGAGTGTGTGAATTTGTCCATTTCTTCTAAGTTCTCCAGTTTGTTGGCATATGATTTTTCGTAGTATTCCCTGATAATTACTTGTATTTGAAGGGTTGGTTATAATAGGTCCATTTTCATTCATGATTTTATCTATCTGAGTGCTCTCTCTTTTCTTTATGAGAAGCCTGGCTAGAGGTTTGTCAATTTTGTTTATTTTTTCAAAAACCAACAGTTTGTTACATTGATCTATTTAACTGTTTTTTTTTTTTTCTGTATTGTTTGTTTCTGCCCTGATTTTCATTATTTGTCTTCTCCTACTGGCTTTGGGGTGTTCTTGTTGCTCTCCTAGTTCCTTTAGGTGAGCTGTTAGATTTTGCACTTGCACTTTTTCTAATTTCTTGAAATAAGCCTGGAGTGCAATGTACTTTCCTCTTAGGAATGCCTTTGCCGCATCCCATAGAGTTTGTATTGTTGTATTCTCATTTTAACTTGTTTCCGTATATTTTTAAATGTCTTTTCTAATTATTATATAATGCCCTTCTTCATCCCTTGTTCCTGTCTTTAAAGTCCAGCTTGTCTGAGATAAGTATAGCTACTCCAGCTTCTTTTTTGACTTCCAGTAGCATGATAGATATTTTCCATTCCCTTACTTTTAATCTGAAGGTATCTTCCAGTCTAAAATGCGTTTCTGATAGACAGCAAATAGATGGATTTTGTTTTTTTATCCATTCTGCTACCCTGTGTCTTTTGATTGGAGCATTTAGCCCATTTGTCTTCAGTGTTATTATTGAAAAAATATGGGTTTAGAGTCCTTGTGTTCTTTATAGGATTCATGCTTGTGTTGGTGTCTCTAGCATCTTGTGTTCTTTGCAACATTTTTCACAGAGAGTCCCCCTCAGGATTTCTTGTAGGGCTGGTTTAGTGGTGACATATTCTTTCCATTTTTGTTTATTTGGGAAGACTTTTATCTCTCCTTCTATTCTGGATGACAGGCTTGTTGAGTAGAAGATTCTTGGCTGCATATTTTTTCTGTTCATCATATTGAAGATCTCCTGCCATTCCTTTCTGGCTTGTCAAGTTTTAGTAGATAGATCTGTTACCACTCTGAGAGGTTTCCCTTTGTATTATAGGGCCCTTTTCTCCCTAGCTGCTTTCAAAATTCTCGTTGTCCTTATATTTTGCCAATTTCACTATGATATGTCATGCAGAAGATCGATTCAAGCTACATCTGAGGGGAGTTCTCTGTGCCTCTTGGATTTCAACGTCTGTTTCCTTCCCCAGGTTGGGGAAGTTCTCTGCAATAGTTTGTTCAGAGACTTCTTCAGTGCCTTTCCCTCTTCCTCTTCTGGGATTCCTATGATATGGATATTGTTCCATTTGATTGTATCACTGAGCTCTCGAACTCTCTTTTCGTGTACCTCGATCAGTTTTATCTCTCTCTTTCTCAGCTTCCTCTTTTTCTATAATTGTGTCTTTTAATTCACCTATTCTCTCTGCCTCTTCAGTCCGTGCATTGGAAGCCTCCATTTTATTATGCATCTCACTTATAGCATTTTTTAAATTCATCACCACTATTTTTAAGCTCCATAGTCTTTGTAGCAATAGTTTCTCTGATGTCTTCCTTTCCTTTTTCAAGCCCAGTGGTTAATTTTTATGGCTGTTGTTCTAAATTCTTGTTCAGTTATGTTGCATATCTCTGTTTTTAGCAGTTCTTTAGCTATCATTTCTTCCTGGAATTTCTTTGGAGGAGAGTTCTTCCATTCTGTCATTTTTGTTAGCTTTCTATCTCTTGTTAGTTTTGAAAGCTTGTTATGCACTCTGCACTTGCAAGTACTGCTGTATTAAAGAAGGCTCTTTGTCTAGGGCCTTTCCGTTCAGGAAGTGTTCTTTGAATGTTATCTCTTGGTCTCTCTTGTTGAGACCTTGTTTATTTTACTTTCCTACTCGTAGTGATATTTGGGACTCTCCACCATGTGTACTTTGGCTTGTTTCTTGAGGTAGCCCTGGAAAAGAAAATGCAGACACACACACAGGGAACAAAGGCGTACAAACACACAGACAAATCTAATAAACATGAAAACCAAAAGGGAAAAAGAAAAAGAAAAATAGGAAGGGAGAAAAAAAAGAGGAAGGAGGGAAGACAAATAATAAAAATAAATGAAAAAAAAGAAGAAAAGAAAAAAGAAAAAAGCGAAAAGACAAAGGACAATCTGAAAGCATAATACCAGAATTCCCATCTACAAATAAAGAGCTGAGTGTATGCAGTGCTGATGGAAGAGGATATACAGAGAGAGAAATCAGAGGGCGGGGAGGAAGTGAAATTAGAAATGAAATCACCAGGCAGAGAGACTAAGAGGCTTAATTCAGAGAGAGAAAGAGGAGAATATGGTTATGGTGAGGAGAAAAAACAAAGATAATGTTAGTCAGAGAAACTATATAGTCTGATTACTCCAGAGAGAGAGAGATAAAAAGGTAGTGGTAGAGGTGTAGAATATCCGTCTAGAGAATGGATTAAATGTGACTGTTTAAGCAAACCAGTGACCAGAGTGCCCAGTCCAGCAGAGTGGAGTGTTACAAATGAGAAGGGAAAATATATCTGAACAGAAAGAATTGATCTAGAATTAATCATGGCAGTGCATCTATGTTCGTCTTGCCCCAGGTTCTGGTAAAAAACAAAAACAAAAACAAAACCAGCTCTCTAGTGGGGATGGGCGTGGTTTGGTGTAGGCAGGTCTTAGCCTCCATTGCGCCCCATCTGGTGGCCAGGCAGCTCCCAGAGGTCCTGCCTTGGTGTTTGTGGGGAGAAGAATGGCGGCGCCCCAGTCCCTTCTTGAACCAAGCATTGTAGCTCGCTCTTTTGGGTGTGATTTCCCTGTGCTGCGGGTGTAGCCAAGGTGGGCGGTGGTTTATATCCCAAGCCAGGCCTCATTTCCAGATCTTAATCCGTGTGCTCCATTGATCTCACCCGAAATATAAACTTGAACGCGAGTCCCTCTGAGCAGTTTCAAGCCTTTTGCCTCCTCAGTGGGAATCAAATCGAGCCAGAAGAGCTGTGGAACGGCTTCAGGCATGCTGCTTCCCCTCCAGGTTGGGCTGGCTGGCGAGCAGAGGGGCGATTTCTCCCGGGGTCACCTGGGACCAGTGTGTTCTGCTCAGGGACAGCTGGACAGCAGGAAATGCGATCCCTCTGTGTTCCGAGCCAAGGTTTTTTCTTCTCCAGGGACAGGGACAGTGTCTTGAGCAGTTTTAGCCATTTTTTCTTTTCCCCTGGACTCACCGGGGCTCCCCGCAAAGGGGACTCCCTCCCCTCCCACTGTGTCTCTGGTTCCTGGCCCGTTTTTATCTTTCCCAGTTCGCACTCATGCTATAAGGTTTTCTCAGCGGACTCTGTCTTCCTCCCAAACTCCTGGATTCTGTAAGAGTTCCTATGGCTTCAGGCCTTCTCTGTCTGAGAGATGGGGGCAAGTGAAATGTACAGAGCTCCCTACTTCTCCGCTATCTTGCCCCTCTCTCACTTTTAGTAATAGTTTGTATGTTTCTAGGGATTTGTCCATTTCCTACAGATTTCCCATTTTATTGGTGTATAATTGCTGATAATATTATCTTATTGTTTTTATTACATCTGTGTTGGTTGTGATCTCTCCTCTTTCATTCTTGATTTTACTTATTTGGGTCCTTTCCTTTTTCTTTTTGATCAAGTTGGCTAGGGGTTTATCAATTTTCTTAATTCTTTCAAAGAACCAGCTTCTGGTTTCATTGATCTTCTCTACTGTTTTTTTGGTTTTGATAGCCTTGATTTCTGCTCTGATCTTTATTATTTCCTGTCTTCTGCTGGTTTTGGGTTTCATTTGGTGCTCTGTTTCCAGCTCTTTAAGGAATAAGGTTAGGGGTGTTCAATGTCATTGGCTTACATGTACTTTTTAATTTCCTCTATAACTTCTTGGTTAACCCATTCATTCTTAATAGGATCTTTTTTAGTCTCCAAGTATTTGTTATCTTTCCACATTTTTTTCTTGTGGTTGATTTAAAGTTTCATAGTGTTGTGGTCTGAAAATATGCACGGTATTATCTCAGTCGTTTTGTACTTGTTGAGGGCCGATTCATGTCCCAGTATGTTATCTATTCTGGAGAACATTCCATGTGCATTGGAGAAGAGTGTGTATTATGCTTTAGGATGAAATGTTCTGAATATATTAAGTTCATCTGGTCCAGTGCATCATTTGAAGCCATTGTTTTCCTTTTGATTTTCTGTTTAGATCATCTGTCTATTGCTGTATGTGGGGTGTCGAAGTCCTCTACTATTATGGTAGTATTATCAGTGAGTTTCTATATGTTTGTGATTAATTGATTTATATATTTGGGTGCTCTCACATTTGGAGCATAAATGTTTACAATTGTTAGGTCTTCTGGTGGATAGACCCCTTAATTATGATATAATACCTTTCTTCATCTTTTTTTACAGTCTTTATTTTAAAGTTTAGATTATCTGATATAAGTATAGCTACTCTGGCTTTCTTTTGGTGACCATTACCATGATAGATGGTTCTCCATCCCCTTTGAATCCGAAGGTGTCTTTAGGTCTAAAGTGGGTCTCTTGTAAACATTATATAGATGGATCTCATTTTCTTACCCATTCTGTTACCCTCTGTCTTTTGATTGGAGCATTTAGTCACTTGACATTTAGAGTGAGTACTGAAAGATATGAATTTATTGCCATTATGTTGTCCGTAGAGTTGGAGTTTCTTGTGGTGTTTTCTAGTCCTTTCTAGTCTTTGTTGCTTTTGGACTTACTTTTTCTTTCATCTTTTCTCTGCTCAGAGTCCCCCTTAAAATTTCTTGCAAGGCTAGTTTAGTGATCATGGAGTCCTGTAATTTTTGTTTTTCTGGGAAACTTTTAATCTTTCCTTCTATTTTCAATGACAGCCTTGCTGCATAAGGAAATCTTGGCTGCATATTTTTCCAATTTAGCACATTGAATATATACCACCACTCCTTTATTTCTGGCCTGCCATGTTTCTGTGGATAGGTCTACTGCAAACCTGATCTGTCTTCCCTTGTAGGTTAAGGACTCTTTTTCCCTTGCTGCTTTCACGATTCTTTCCTTGTGTGAGTATTTTGTGATCTTGACTATGATATGCCTGGTTGATGGTCAGTTTTCATTGAATCTAATGTGAGTCCTTTGTGCTTCCTGGATTTTGATGTCTGTGTCTTTTCCCAAGTTAGGAAAGTTTTCTGCTGTGATTTGCTCACATAACCCTTCTACCCTTTTTTCTCTCTCTTTATCTTCTGGGGCCCTATGATTCTGATGTTGTTCTGATGTCTTTAAGCAGTCACTGATTTCTCTAATGCTTCAATCATGCTCTTTTGCTTTAGTCTTTCTCTTTCTTTCTGCTTCATTATTCTCCAGAAGTTTGTCCTCTATTGCTGATTTGCTGCTCTGCCTCATCCATACTTGCCATCATGGCCTCCATTTGAGATTGCAGCTCAGTTATAGCATTTTTTATTTTATCCTGACTAGCTTTTACTTCTTCTATCTCTGCAGAAAGGGATTTTAAAATATTTTCGGCACCAACTAGTATTCTTATGTATGTAATTCTAAATTCTGGTTCAGACATCTTGCTTGTATCTGTGTTGATTAAGTCCCTGGCTGTCATTTCTTTCTATTCTTTCTTTTGGGGTGAATTCCTTCATTTCATCATTTTGCAGGAAGAAAAGGAGTTAAAATAAATAAGTTAAAATTAAAAAATTAAAGACAACACAAAAAAAAATCAAATAAATGATGGTAGATCCTAGGTGTGTTTTGGTCTGATTGTTGAAAGGAGCTTGATAGATTAGTGAAAAAAAGGAAAGATAAAAGGGAAAAAAAGGAAAAAGAAAGGAAAGTGTTTGAAAATTTGAAAGAAAGAATACAGTGAAATGGAATAAAATGAAGTAAAATAGGATTTTTTTAAATTAAAAAAGATTTTTTTTAACTTTATTTTTGAGAGACAGAAACAGAGCATGAATAGAGGAGGAGCAGAGAGAGAGAGAGGGAGACACAGAATCTGAAGCAGGCTCCTGGCTGTGAGCTGTCAGCACAGAGCCCAATGCGGGGCTCGAACCCATGAACCGTGAGTTCATGACTGGAGCTGAAGTCAGATGCTGAACTGACTGAGCCACCCAAGGTGCCCCTAGAATTTGAAAAGTTTGCAAAAAGTTCAAAAATATGGTAGAAAAAAATTAAAGAAAACTAAATTAAAAATAAATTTTTTTCTCTTTCTGTATTCCACAATAAGAAAAGGAAAAGAAAGAAAATTTAACAGATGTACCAGTGAAGAGACTGAAATACGATTGAAATTACATCGGTTTCCACTAGAAGTCAAACTATGAATCATTTTATAGTCTGTAAACTAAGCAGACAGAGAGATTTGTGGTGTTCCTCTAGAGGGAGGTTGGCCCAGTTGGGTGGGGCTTAGTGTAATGGCTCTGTTCTCCACTAGATGGCAGCTGCTTAGCCTACTGGGGTGGATTGTTTTGGCGTGTGTAGGTGTGTATGCGCATGCACAAGAAGGGTGAGGATGGTGTCACCACGCTGCCCAGTCTCTAGTATTGGAATTCTCTTCTCCCTGACCAGCATTCGCACACTCATCCTTTGTTTCCAGCTTTCATCCACTCCTTGCTTTTACACTGTGACCAAGCTGTCAGACTGCCAGGTGGCACCTCCCTCCTAAGTTTTATCTCAGATGTGGCTGTGTTTCCTGATCCCTCACTTCTGAGGGACTGCGGCTTTGACCCACTCATATCTTTTGGGGGAGGGTCTTGCTGAGCAATGGCCGGGTGTGGCCCACCCCCAGGAATGTTCGGGAGACCATGATGCTGCTCATGCTGATGCCGATGCCCAGAGACTGCGGCTAGGTGCCAGCCTGCCCCAGAGAAAGTTCACAGAAGCGTGTAGCAACAGCATTTCAGGGATTATGGTAAGTCACAGGGCACACCTGGCGCCAGGCTTCCCCCTTCATGACCTTGTTCCACACCAGTGAATATGGTTGTTCTCCGGGTCTCCTTTGCCTCTGGCGGGGAGGGGGGTGGGAGTGGGATGGTGGTGGTCACACAGTCTCTACCAAATGTCCTCCCAGGAGGGGAACTGCTGCTCCCATGTGGCCTGAGGACTGGAGGCTTGCTCTCGGCTCCTGGGGATCCACCCTTCCCACTGGAGCACCGCTAGGTATCGAGCTGTGGAGTTTCAGACTCTGCGCTCCCCCTGTGTATAGAGTGTTAATGGAATTTAAACCCTCTCCTTTCTCCTTTCTCACTTTTTTTGTTCAGTCCCTTGCATACTTTTTCTTTTCTCTCCAGCTGCTTTCGGGGGGGAGGCATGCTTTCCTGTACTCATCACCCCTACTCTCGTCCCTTCTCCTCCCCTCCCTCAATCTCTAACCTCTCTCTGCAAGCAAAAACAGCTCCCTGCCCTCCACGGCTTCTCTCTCCCCAAGTTCTCCTCTTNCCTGGGGATCCACCCTTCCCACTGGAGCACCGCTAGGTATCGAGCTGTGGAGTTTCAGACTCTGCGCTCCCCCTGTGTATAGAGTGTTAATGGAATTTAAACCCTCTCCTTTCTCCTTTCTCACTTTTTTTGTTCAGTCCCTTGCATACTTTTTCTTTTCTCTCCAGCTGCTTTCGGGGGGGAGGCATGCTTTCCTGTACTCATCACCCCTACTCTCGTCCCTTCTCCTCCCCTCCCTCAATCTCTATCCTCTCTCTGCAAGCAAAAACAGCTCCCTGCCCTCCATGGCTTCTCTCTCCCCAAGTTCTCCTCTCCGCACTGCCTAGTTGCTGAGTTCCTGTGGTTCAGGTTGTGCAGATTGTTGTGTTAATCCTCAAATGGGTTTTCTAGCTGTGCAGGATGGTTGAAGATCCAGGATGGTTGAGGTGCAGGATCTGGCTGTATTTCAGGGATGAGAGTTGCAAAAAAAAAAAAAAAAAGAAACCTCCATGCTGTTCCGCCATCTTAGCCCCACTGCAGCAGCACTTGTGTAGACAAGCCAGGCTTTAGTCAAGGCCTGATGGAGAAGACAGTGTTCTGGGAAGAGCCCGAGAATACTGTAGGACACAGAACGGAGGCCTAAGAGGAGGGAGTTTGTGGCAGGTTTGAGTTGTGATCAGAGTGCAGAGAGTAGCCTGGGAATGAAAGTGTGAGATGGGATAAGGGATGGGATGGCTGGCATTTGGGGCAGGACTCAAGGATAAGAAGAATGCAGAGCTGGCCTCAGTTTGACAAATGAAATACCCACTGAGATTCTTTGTGTGGTGAAGGGGCTGAAGTCCCAGATATGGTAAGGGACCCAGAGCACTTGCAGAAGATTTGCCTTCGTTCAGGTTCCACATAGGATGTGGTCGAGGTGCCAGTGTGCCTCCGTACACGTCTGTGTCCACCCGGGCAAGAGATGGGATTGCTCTGTTCCCAGAAGCTCCACCTTGTTGTAGAGGAGGACTGTTTCCTGGAGGACCCGGCTGAGGCCTTGGGTGGGTTTGCTGTAGAGGGGAGTCCAGTCCAGGTGTGCAGACAGTGGCGTTTGTTTGTTCCCAGGGTCTTCCTCTCTCATATCATCAGCCATCAGCCACAGATCATAAATGTGTTATGTGTTGAAGTTGAAATTTGATTAGTTAACCTCCTCCCTGCCCCATTGAAAAGGTACAGTTTCTGGGAAAGTCTAGTTATATTTAGACTCATTCCAATTTACTTCAAAAGTGTATAAGCTGGAAAAATGTCATCTCTGTTAAGAATCCATGCCTTTAAAGGAGGACATTCTATTGACCTTAACTCATAATTTTGGAGATGTCACAGTCAATTCACACTGAGACCAGAAGTCAGTGTCTCGCAGCAAATGCTGAACTCCTGCAGCTTGCTTCAGAAGGGGTGTTAGTAAATGTTTGCAGAGCTAGTAGTAAGTTTCTGACCATTTCTTGGTGCGACAGCCACAACGTCTTCTGTAATAACATCTCTCTCAGTAGTCCTTTGGTTTGCCTTCCTCCTGACTCTGACCCCCGTGACAGTGTAGGCACTAATATCTCACACACCATGCGGGCTTCTTAACTAATGTCCCTTCCTCCAATATCTACCTTCTCCAGTCTATCCTGAGGATTATTATCTAATACCTGCCCTAAAATGTTAGGTTTTCTGTGCCAGTCTGTTGTGTAAAAGCCATTCCTGGATCTCTCCTGTTCCCTAGGTGGTAACATCTAGAATTCAAGGTGTGGCATTCATTGTCTTCCATTATGTGACTAACATTGTCCCAACTTAGTCTTTTATTTATCATTTATAGGAACCTGTCTTTCCAGCAAACTGATCTGTTGATGGTCTTTTGTTCATGCCCTGCACTTTCTTACCTCTATTTCATTTTATTTTTTAATGTTCCCCTTGCTTAGAATAGTACATGTTCCCTTCTACTCATTTTCTGCTCTCTGAAACCAATACATGTTAAGAAATTCTATGGTATTAGCTATAAATACGATGAGAATTCATTTGAGGTGAATCGTCTTCCACTCAACCAGTATTTACTGAGCTTATTACTATGTGTCCAGCTACTGTTTAGGTACTGTTGGGCAACAATAATAATAGTTAAAACATACATGCTAGGCACTGTCCCAACTATTTTATGTATGGTTGCTCATTTAATCCACTGAACTAACAGAGCTCAAAAGAGCTCAAATAGTACTGATTTAATGTAACTGTAAACCAGGCAATCTCATAGTCTTGTTCGGAGGGATAGAAAGTTGAAGATAGTCATGGTAGGTTTTGGTAATAGGCCTTGTCACATGGTGTGTTGGGGTTACATATGGTATGGTATGAGTTTCATGTTACTGTGGAGCAAATCTTCACCAAGTTAGTGGCTTAAAACAACACAGATATATCATTTCATAGTTTTTGTAGTTCAGAAGTATGGGCACAGCATCACTGTGTCTTTGGGGAATGGTCTAACTTGCCTGAAATAGAGATGTTGGTCAGGCGGTGTCTCATGTGGAGCCTGTGGTTCTCGTCCAAGGTGACTGGCCGTTGGCAGCACTGATTTCGTTGAGGGCGCTGGACTTGTCCCTGCAGCCCTGCTGGCTGTCAGCTGTACTTCTCTTTCGTCTCCCAGGGGCCTCTCTTAGATCGTTTCCATGTGGCGTCTTCCATCTTTAAACCGGCCACCACACATCACAAAACACCTTCATGCTTCAGACTTCTTACTTCCTTTTCTGCAACCAGTCAGAGAAAACTTTGCTTTTAAAGGGCTTGTGATTATGTCAGGCCCACTGAATAATCTCTCTTCTAACAAACTTGAAGTCAACTAATTTATAAGTTTAATTATATTGGCAGTATCCCTCTGCCATTTAATGTAATATAATCACAGCAGTGATACCCGTATTTACAGGAGTGGGAATTATATGGAGGAGAGGGTCATTGTGGGTCATCTTGGGATTCTGCCTGTGGACTTTTGGGACGAGCACTTCACCTAATTTTGGGATTGAAATGGGAGCAGGTCAAGCGGGAAAAAGGTTTTCAAAGGAAGTGCAATCTAAGCAGACAGCCGAAGGGTTTATAGAAATTAACCGGGTGACTGGTGTGGTAGGGGTGATATTTGATATCCACCACTGTTCTTTGTGTTCCATATATTTCTTCTCTGCTCTGAAATCTTTGATTTATTTTGTGTTTTGTTCCCTCTGCACTGTAACCCATCCATTTATTTCAGGAGGCGGTGAGGGCAGCCTGGGCTTACAGCCTTAGGGAAAGGACGGGTCAATATTGAGCTTTGGCGTTCCAGAACTGTCTTTGAAATTTCATGGTCGAGCCAGTAGATAAAAAGGCAAATGTTTTTCTTCCATCGCAAAAGTTAAAACCCCAAAGAACTAAGACATAGAATTTTGAATGGTTAAGACTGAGAGACGGAGAATCTGTTAGAACCAGTTTTTCCAAATGAGAAGAGAGAAATTCTTCCTAGGAGAAGAGAGGAGAATTGATGAGAAAAGAACTAGGGTTAGAAATTAGTGTGGGTATCTGATAAGGGGTGATGTTCTGTGTACTTGGTCTGAGCCCTCTCTGGTGAGGGTAGTCGAGTCCCCATAGAGCGCAGAGGCTCTGAGAGCAGGGCGGAACGGACTCCTGCTTCCCTGTTTGGAGACCTGGGAATCAGAAGTCTTAGCAGAGTCCTCTGGCCTCCAGGACAGGAGGGCAGTAGTGGAGAGGCGGCTGTGGGGCTTGTCTAGGTACCCCAGAGGCTGAGAGTATGAGCCAGCAGACCTGACCAGGCATTGTGGGTGGAAAGTAAGATGTGGCAGCGGATTCTGGGTTAGTCTGTAGAACCAGAAGCACAGGGGAATTCAAGCCTGACCCAGATGTTAAGTGGGGAAAGACCCTGACAGTGAGTCAGTGTCACCTTCTCAGCAGGTGCCAAAAGCAATAGTGGATGATGTCAAGGTGTTGAGATCCTCCTCACCTGTACCCCAACCTAAGCATTAGGTATAAGCCTTCTTAGAGTTTAGATACATCTCCACATAGAAGAGGAAGCTGGAAACCCATCTGTGAGTGAGAAGTCTCTGATCCGAGTAAGGAAAGGCTAACAGCACCAGGATTAAGTTACTACCTCTAGTTGGTATAGAGGCTTGAACTGGAAATCACATTTTGTTAGAGGAAAACACAGAGAATTACATTCCTAGACCCTGAGTTTGTGGCCTGGGAAATTGGTACACAGTGCATAACTGTGAAAACAGGGAGATCTTTGTGCCCAAGGAGCCTGGAGAGGGAGGGACTTGAGGTGGATTTTAAAGGATTTGCAGGTCGGAGAGGACAGTGGGTGGTATGAGAGGTGAATGAGCATTGAGAGCCAGCCGAGGGGGAGAGGCAGAAAAGAGGGTGAGAGGGGCTGGGAGCCTTATTGGGGCACAGATTCATATTCTGACACATGGTTGCGTGTGGAGGGTGGGGTCAGAGTATGAAGGGTGAGGTCACGAGGGTCATATGACCTGAAGCTTACTAGAGAGGGAAAGCAAGGTGACATTTCTTGAGAGTTTTTTTGAGGGCCAGGCACTTGGCAAATTGTGTCCTAATTATTGATAATAACCTTCAAGGCCTGTATTATCCCCATTTTACGAATGAGTACATTGAGGCCCAGGGATGTTAAATTCCTTATGCACATTCAAACAGCTGATGGTTGATGGAGCAGGAATTTAGGCCTACTCCCTTGGGCTTTGCAACCCACTCGTTTCCCGCTGTGTGGGAAAAATCTTCCTTCAGTAGGTTTTGGAACAGCAGAGAGGCCTGGAAGATTAGCATTTTTGAAAGGTTGGCCTGACATAGTTGTGAATAATGGATTGGAGAGGGAAGGGGTTGGAGAGTAGAAACTGGAGCCTTAATTTGGGAAGCAGGTGAAACAGGCTGGATTTGGGAGAAAAGATGCATCCAAGAAATGATTTAGAGGAAGCAGCTGTTTAAGATGGATCTGATAGATAAGACAGGTTTTGTTTTTTGTTTCTCTTTTTTCGCCCCCCCACCTTTTTTTTTTTGGTCTAAATGATTTCCCTCCCAGTTTTCAAATGGCTCAACTGCATTCTCCATAAACCTACAGCCATAAAGAAAGAAAAAAAATGATCTAACATTAAAAAGTCATAGCCCAGGGCTTTTCACTTTGGGCAGGTTTATTTGAGGACACCCAGATCTTGTAATTAGCTTCCCAAAGTATGAGCCCTACCTACAGTCTTTCAAAGACACAGTTTAGCTTTCTGTAGGCTTTTGATAGGAAAATTGACTTCGCCCCTGTTAGGGCCTGCCACACATCCAGAGCTATACAGACTGTTCTTTTGTAACATATGGGAAAAGAACAATGAAAGTGCAGTCCTCTGAGATGTCTGAAATTTATGCAGTTTTATGCCCACGTTCTCTTGGAATTTCTGGTAACAAGACATCTGGAAGCTTATTCTCAGCAGTCTGCTGCCAGCAACTGGTCCCTATTTGTGAGGCAGGTCTGCCTATGAGGGGCTCTCACTGTTGTGTGAGGAGTTCATCTTCTTCTCCGGAGGCCTTGCCATCACCTGCAGGTACATGGCCATCCAGGTCCTATGTAACATGTCAGGTTTGTTGGTTGCAGGCTGTAGAAACAGATGCTGGCTAGCCTACGCCAAAAAAAGGGGAAAAAAAAAAAAAAAAGGAAAAGTAGTGGAATATTCCTGAAGCCTTTCATGAGACTGAAGGAAGAGCTCAAAAGTTGGTGAACAGGGGCATATCTGGAGACGTCAACAGCAGGACTCAGGCCTCTCTTGAGTCCTGAGCTTGATGCCGCCCAGCTAGGAGGGCTGGGATCTCTCCCATTCGTGGCTTACATCCCCAGGAGAGAGCCTGATGGGTCCAGTTAGAGGTGGGGTTCCTGGTGTGTATCGAAGATGCTTCTCAGATGGGGGACTCAGTGTGAGTCAGGCTGCCTCTGATATTGTCCTGTAATACACTGTCAGCAGTGGCCTTGCACTCAGGTTGATTTGGGCTAAATCTCAGGCATTCTCCACCCCTACATTCATTCACAAATATTTATTGAGAACCTACTGTGTCTAATATGTCTATATTTTATACTTACAGGTGTTCAATAAATGTGGGTTTCCACTGTCTAGAGAATAAATATAGAGGCAGTATCTGTGTGTGTAAGTTGTGTTAGTCATGTTCATCATTCAGTCAGTTCACAGACCCCAACTCCCCTTCTATTAAGGAGACAAACCAGGGGCACCTCAGTGTCTTAGTCGGTTAAGCATCTGACTCTTGGCCTTGGCTCAGGTCATGACCTTGGGGTGGGTGGGATCAAGGTCCAGGTAGAGTTCCATGCTCATGGCACCGAGCCTGCTTGGGATTCTCTCTCTCCCTGTCTTTCTCTCTTCCCCCCTAGCCCCTTTTCTCCTGCTTACTCTCTCTCTCAAAATAAATATATAAACTTAAAAAAAAAAAAGAATACTAACCATAGAGGACCCTTGAGGTAAATACTCAGAGGTATTTAGAGTCTCAACTGAACTACTAGTTGAGCTACTAGATGAGACTTTAAGATTGAGTCTGTAAATGTGAATTTGCACATTTTTCATGAGGATAAATTGTGATACACAACAAATACCTTAAAAAATGTTTATCTTTGACTTAGAGATTTGACTTCTAGGCATTTATCCAATGGGAATAATTTCTCAGGGGTAGAGGCATTACAGTATGAAGTGCTCAAGATGGCAGGTTTAAAATTAAAAAGGTGGGGGGTGGGCAGTGTACTTCAGTGCAAGGCGCCAGCAGGTCCAGGTGTCTGGGCCAGCTTCAAAATTTAGACATGATCTGAATGTCGATAGAATGGGATTGGTTAAACTGATTACCATATTATACATGTAACAAAGACTATATTCATCCATATGAAAGATGCCTAGTAATATAAAGCTTGCAAAACTGTGTTATTCTCATGTTTTTTTTGTTTTGTTTTTTGATAAGGAAAAAAACAAAAGGATATACACATATGAAAATGTCTAGAGATAACAGTACTTATCTCCAGATAGTAATACAGGAATTCAGTTTTCACTTTATATTGGAGTTTTGTATTTTTTCAATTTTTTTCCACGAAAGTATTCTTGTAATTTGAAAATAAACACAAATATATATTTTTAAATGTTTGTTTATTTTTTTGAGAGAGACAGCAAGCAGGGAAGGGGCAGAGAGAGAGGGAGACGGAGAATCCCAAGCAGGCTCCGTGCTGTCAGTGCAGAGCTTGACTCGGGGCTCCAGCTCAAGAACCGTGAGATCATGACCGAGGTGAAATCAAGGGTCAGACAGACAAATAATTTTTAAAAATCTCAGTGATGCCTGTCTGCCGTTTGGGAAAACTGCTAGCAGAAAGGTCCCAAATTGCTTGGCTTCTTATTTTAATCAACCTGTCAGATCCTCCTCCGCTGCCTCTGTCAGAATCTTGAAGGAAAGCTGACCTTTCTTTTTTTCTTTGCTTTTTCTTTCTTCTCTGCCTCTTCCTAACAGAACTAGCCTTTGCATAGTTTGCCCTGGGTTACATCAGAACGTGCGTGCTTGGGAACGCCTCGGGCGGGCAGTGAAGAGGCAGCGCCAGGCGCGGGCTGGGCAGGATCTACGGGTAGCAGTGCACAAATGGCGTGGCCGCTGGGGCACCTGCTGAGCCACCAGGGGCCTCTTCCTCCCTGCCCCGCAGTTAGGTGGTCAGTGGAAGCCCACGCATTGTGCCTCTGCTGTTTGTTCCTCACGTTAAGTGGGTCACGGCGTATATCATGTGTCTCTTGAGCCACAAAAGCGGACGACAACTCCAGGCTGCTTCCCCCTCTGGCCTGCTGTAACTGGATCTTGGAGTTGGAAAGGAAGGGAGGAAATCACTCCTCAGAAGATCTACCGAAGGCTTTGCTGCTGCTGCTGCTGCTTCTCCTTCTTTTTTAAGATAAACTTAATTCTTTGGTGTTTACTTGGAAATCACAATAAAATGCTCGTAGGCTCCTCCTGGCCACGATGTTGGAGGAAATTCTGTCAGCTTCTGAGTCCTTGCTCGGGCAGCTAAAACGCTGATGCAGCTTCTGTTCTTTGCTCGGCCAGGCTCTCCTGCCTCACATGCTCTACGGAGGAAGAGCCAGCTACGTGCCGGGGCAGCACTCTCCTGACCACTCAGCAACTCTGTGTCTTTGTTTACTCATTGGCAAAACTGAGGTCCTAATACTTCAGCATTTTGAAGTGTAGATATCAGTTACGTAAAGCTCTGAGCTTGTTCTCTGGGACTAAAATATCCGGTAGCAGTATTGTGAGTCAGGACTACACGTTGCAGCCATGGAGAATCCAGCTCACACTGGCTTGTGTAGTAGAGAAAACTCATTGGCTGACTTGCCTGAAAGGATCAGGGGTAAGAGCAGCCTCAGGTGAGATTTGATCCAATAGAGGGCCGTCTGGGTGGCTCAGTCGGTTAAGCGTCCGACTTCGGCTCAGGTCATGGTCTCACAGCTGCCATCTGACTCTCTGCTCTTAGCACAGAGCCCGCTTCGGTCCTCTGTCTCCCTCTCTCTCTCTGCCCCTCCCCTGCTCGCGCTCTCTCAAAAATAAATAAACATTAAAAATAGTAGCACCATAGAAAATTTCTATTTGTCTCACCCATCCCGCAGCTGCCTTCACCACCAAATGGCTGCTCGCCTTGACACCGTAAGCTCTCCTCAACTGTAGTCACAATCTGAGATTGTCACTTTCTATCCAACAAGGAAAGAAAGAAAAAGTCTCTTCTGGTATTTGTAGTTGAAGAAAGAAGAGATGTCTTCTACTTGAAACTGTAGCCTCATGTTGCAGCTTTGTGTTTCACTGACTCTGGTCATGAGAAAGGTCCTAGCCCAGAAAATGGGAAATGTTAATTGTCTGGGCTCAAGCAAGTTCTGTCCCCACAGTTCAGGTTGAGTGGAATCTCACCCAGATGGCACAGCTGAGACTAGAGAGGTGGTTTTATAAAGGAACTTGATTGTATAGGTTATCTGATACTCCCGGAAGGATGGTGAGGGACGGGTGGATGGTCACCTGTCGACAGCAGGTGTTTACTACTGTGGTGTTAATTTGCATTTCCCTCATAAATAATGGTCGGCAGTTTCAGTGTGCCTGTTGACTTCTCTTCTTTTGTGAGGCGACTGTTCAATTCTTTTGCTCATTTAAAAAATTTTGTTGTCTTTTAAAAAATTGATTTATAGGAGTTCTTTTTGTATTTTTGTTATGAATATTTTGCCAGTGATAGGAGTTGCAAATATCCTCTCCCATCTGTGGCTTGCCTTAAAGGAATCTACTGATGAACAGAAGTTCCTAATTTGAAGAAAGTTTAACTTCTAGTGTTATTCCTTTTGATAGGTACTTTTTATGTTTTGCTTAAAAACTGTTTTCCAATCCCCAAAAGTAAATTCCAGGTCCAAGCAGTTTCATATACTAAATTTAAGTCCAGATGGATTGCAGACCTACATGTGGAGGGTAAAATAAATAATAAAGATAGCTTTTGAGGGAAAGTTTTTCATTATAAATTCAGTACCTAAAATAGGTATTCACATATTTTATCTCTTGTGTCAGTTTTGGTAAGTTATGTTTTTCCAGGAATGTGTTAATTTCACCTGAATTGTTGAATTTATTGGCATAAAGTATTAAGTAGTATTTCCTTGTTATGTTTTAATGTTTAAAAAAAGCTTTTTTAATGTTTATTTTTGAGAGAGAGAGAGAGAGAGAGAGGCAGAGTGTGAGCGGGGGAGAGGCAGAGTGAGAGGGAGACACAGAATCCAAATGGGGCTCTAGGCTCTGAGCTGTCAAGAACCGTGAGATCATGACCTGAGCTGATTCTTAACCAACTGAGCCACTCAGGCACCCCTATGTTTTAATATTTATAGTAGGGCTTGGCAAGTGTTTTCTTGTAAAAGGCCCATTAGTAAGTCTTTTAGGCCTTATTAGCCATTTGGTCTCTGTCAGAAGTACTCACCTCAGCTGTTGTAGTATGAGAGCATTCATGCATACTATGTAAGTGGTGGCCTTGCTGTGTTCCAATAAAACTTTATCTGTGGTCACTAAAATATAAATGTGTTATAATTTTCATGTGTCACAAAGTATTGATATTTTTTTTCCCCTCAACTATTTAAAAATGTAAGAACCATTCTTAGTTTTCAGGCTCTACAAAACTGGTGGTGGCCTATTTGGCCCATGGGCTCTAGCTTGCTGACCTCTGGTCTGTAGCATCTATAGCACGAGCTTCTCTTTTTTCTCTAGTTGGTAATTTTTGCTTTCTCTTTTTTTTCTCATTCGTTCTTGCTGGAAGCTTTCAACTTTTGTTTGTCTTTTTAAGAAATGATTTTTGGCTTTGTTGTTTTCCTCCATACTTTGCCTGTTTTCTATTACACTTTTTGTTCTTTGTTATTCCATCTATGTATTTTATGTTTAATCTTACGTCATCAATTTTAAACCTCTCTTCTTTTCTAATATAAGAATTTCAACCTATATATTCTCCTCTCCAGGCATTACTTTAGGTGTATGCCACATATTTTGTATCTTCAAATTCATTCAGTTTACAGTATTCAAAAATTTTCCTCTGTCTATTTATGCTGCACATCTTTTAGATAGCACTTAATTTTTTTCCTTATTTTCCTTTTTTTTTACTGTATTCCGATGATACTGTCTTAATCATAGTGTTTCTGTATTTATAGCGTCTTCTCTGTTTCCTCTCTATTTGTTTAAACAATTTTCTGTTTTTCTTTTCTGTCTTCTTTTGAGTTAATCAGTAGTTCTTAATATTATAATTGTTTTTTGTTTGCATCTTAGTAATACCCAATCATAGGTTTTATGGTCACAATAATTGTAAGTATTATCCATCACTATACATAGTTAAAAACTTTTTCTCATTTTTAAAAATGTTTTTTATTTATTTTTGAGAGAGCCAGCACAAGCAGGGAAGGGGCAGAGAGAGAGAGAAGGAGACACAGAATCCAAAGCAGGATTCAGGCTCTGAGCAGTCAGCATAGAGACCGACGCAAAGCTTGTACCCAGAAACTGTGAGATCATGACCTGAGCTGACGTTTAACCAGCTGAACCACCTAAGTGCCCCATAGACTTTTTCTTGTGATGAGAACTTTAAAGATCTACTCTCTTAGCAGCTTTCAAATTGTAGTACAGTATTATTACCTATAGTCACCATTGCTGTAAATTACTTCCCCATGATTTACTTATTTTATAATTGTAAGTTTATAACTTTGGACCACCTTCACCCATTTTAACTACCCCCACTCCCTGCCCCACAACCGCTAATTTGTTCTATATCTATGAGTTCCTTTTCTTTTCTTTTTTTTTTTTTAAATATTCTAAGATCGTAAGTATTTCAGAATTTGTCTTTCTCCATTTGACTTATTTCACTCAGCATAATGTCTTTAAGGTCATATATCATTTGCTTTATCCATTTATCCATCAAAGGACATTTAGGTTGTTTACATTTCTTGGCTATTATAATGCTGCAGTGAACATGCAGGTATCTTTTAGAAGTAGTGTTTTTTACTTTCCTTAGATAAATACATGGAAGTGGAATTACTGGATCATATGGTAGTTCTATTTTTAATTTTTTGAGAAATCTCCATACTGTTTTCCACAGTGTCTGTAACAATTTAAATTTCCACCAACAGTGCACAAGTGCTCCCTTTTCTCCATATAATCACCAACACTTGTTATTTCTTGTCTTTTTGATAGTAGCCATTTGAGGGACACATGGGTGATTCAGTGAATTAAGTGTTCAGCTCTTGATTTTGACTCAAGTCATGATCTCACATTTGGTGAGTTTGACCCCTGCATCTGGCTCTGCACTGAGTGTGGTGCCTGCTTGGGATTCTTTCCCTCCCTCTCTCTCTTCCCTTACCCTGCTCATGCTCTTGCTCTCTCTCACTCACTCTCTCTCTCTCTCTGAAAATAAATAAATAAATAACTTTAATAATAGTTGTTCTAACAGGTGTGAGGTAGTATTTGTTTCATTGTGGTTTTAACTTACATTTCCCTAATGATTAGTCACATTGAAGATCTTTTCATGTGTGTGTTGGCTGTCTGTACATCTTTTGAAGAATGACTATTCAGATCCTCTCTACAGTTTTTGATTGCTTTGTTTATTTTTTGCTTGGGTTGTGTTCTTTATATATTTTGGATATTAACCTCTTATCAGAGAGATGATTTGCAAATATTTTCACCCATTCAGTGCGTTATTTTTTCACTTCGTTGATTTTTTTTTTTTTTTTTTTTTTTTTGTGTTT
>NW_027532173.1:655101-661329 GCF_008692635.1 Crocuta crocuta | reverse complement strand
GTTTTTTTTGTCTTTTTTTTTTTTTTTTTTTTTTTTTTTTTTTCTGTGTGTAGAAGGTGTCTAATTTGATGTAGTCTTCCACTTGTTTATTTTCCTTTTGTTTGGCTTTTGGTGTCAAATGTAAAAAATCACTGCCAAGACCAATGTCTAAGAACTGTGGCTTTTGTTTTCTTCTAGGAAAACTCTTAGTTTATGGTTTCAGGTCTTATGCTCAAGTCTTTAATTCATTTTTTAAAAAAAATGTTTATTTTCGAGAGAGAGGGAGACAGAGCATGAGTGGGGGGAGGGTTGGTCAGAGAGAGGGAGACAGAAAATCTGAAGCAGGCTCCAGGCTCTGAACTGTCAGCACAGAGCTTGACAACAGGACTTGAACTCACAAACTGTGAGATCATGACATGAGCCCAAGTTGGATGCTTAACCAACTGAGCCACCCAGGCAGGCACCCCGTTAATTTATTTTGAGTTGACTTTTGTGTAAGATGTAAGAAAGTGGCTGAATTTTTTTTTCTTTTGCATGTAGCTGTCCAGTTTCCCAGCATGATGTATTAAAGAGATTGCCCTTTCCCCACTGTATATTCTTGGTTCCTTTGTTGTAAATTAATTGGCCATATATGTATAAATTTATTTCTTGTCTCTCTGTTCTGTTCTATTGATCTATGTGTCTGCTTTTATGCCAATATCATACTGTCTTGATTACTTTTTAATATATTTTTTTCAAATATTTATTTATTTATTTTGAGAGCGAGAGAGCGCACACCAGCAGAGGAGGGTCAGAGAGAGAGAGAGAGGGAGAGACCCAAGCAGGCTCTGCACTGTCAGCACAGAGCCTGCTGCAGGGCTCTATCTCATGAACCCATGAGATCATGATCTGATCTGAAATCAAGAGTCAGATGCTCAACCAGCTGAGTCACTGAGGCACCCCTTCTTTTTTATATAGTTTAAAATCAGGAAGTGAAATGCCTACAGCTTTGTTCTTTTTCTACTGTATTTTTTAAAGTGAATTTTTAATGATTACAATGTGCATGCTTCCTTTTTCACATTCTACTTAGTTTTAAAAATCTGTAATTACATGTAAAAATGTAAGTACATAGAATGAGACATTCTTATTATCTTCAACCTGTGTTCTATTGTTGCCATAGACCATAGATTTTATTTCTATATGTGTTATAAATTTTGTGATACAATGTTACTGTTTTGCTTTACCAATTAGTTGTTTTTTAAAAATTAAAAGAAAATATAGTTAAAACATTGACCTATGTATTTGCAATTTCTAGCACTATTCTGTTGAACTGAGTTTCTACCTGTATTATGTCTCTTTAGTTTGAGACTTGAGCATTTATTGCATTGTAGTTGCACTGGCAACAAATTCTTCCAGCTTATATATACCTGAATATGTTTATATTAACCCCTTTTTGGAAGAGTTATTTTTCCAGATATGAAACTCATAATTAACATTTTTACAATATGGTAAAGAAGTCATTGCATTTTTTTTTTTTTTTTTGGCCTTGCGTTGTTTCCGGTAAATGGTAGCTCCCATTATTATAATTTTCCCTCTGTGTGTAATGAATCATTTTTCACTGACTGCTTTGAAGATTTTATTTTTTCTTTTCAGCAGCTTAGCTATTATGTAACTTGGTGTAGTTTTTCTTCTTATTTATCTTGCTCTGAGGTTTGTCAAACTTTTTGGAACTGTTAGTTGATTTATTTTACCAGTTTGTGAGACTTGCAGCCATTATTTATTGAAAATAACTGCACCAGTCTCTTTCTTTTCTCCTTCAGAGATTCCAGCTACATGCATGTGAAACACTTGCTATTTTTTCAAATGTAATTGAGACTCACAAAATCTTTTCCTTTCTCTCAGGGTGGATAATTTTTATTTGTTTTATCTTCAAGTCAATTTACCTTTATACTGCATAGTCCAATCGATATTAAGCTCATTTGGTGAATTTTTCATTTTAAATATTATAATTTTCAATTTTAGAATTTCCATTTCAATTCTATATTTTTTGAATAGTTTCTATTTCTTTTTTGAGATTCTCCATCTTTTTCTCTAAGCCCCTGCACATATTTCTAGCAACTATTTTAAACTTATCTGTTAATTCCAAGATCTTTGTTTTCTTTGGGTCTTTTTCTTCTGACTTCTACTTTTCTTGGTTCTGGGTCACTGTATGTTCTAGGCCACTAGATACTCTGTGTCTAGTATTTTTTTATTACCTGATGTACATCATGGGTGATATACTGACAGGAGTTAAATTATGTGACCTTAGTGTCCATTCTGCCCTCACTCCCCTGGGACCCCTTCTCTGCTAAGAGGTGTAGAATTTCATTCTGCACACAGACAGCACCCCCATTTAGCCAGAAACTTGAGGGAAACCACCCTGTAAAGTTCTGAGGCATTTACTTTGCAAAGCTTCTCAAACTGAAGTCTCTTGTCACACAAAATCCAGTCAGTTCGGGACTAATAAGCTCTGATACCTACTTCCTCAACTCTGAGAAACAGCTGCTGTCTGCTTTCTGTATCACTGTGGTTACCCCTTCCCCACCTGGGAAAATGTCCCCAGGAAGAAATCCAAGGCAGATATGGGTTTGACCTGAGTTTTCTTTGTCAAAGGACTGTGGTTCTGTGTTCCTTAGTGTCTAATGGGTGATAACAGTTATCTTACACATTTCGTCCACCTTTATGCTTATTTGTGGCAAGAGAATTAGTCTAGTTACATTAGTTGTTCCCTTATGCCCAGAAGCAACTATTCCTATATCATAAGTAAAAAATGATTTCTCTGGTCTTTTGAACTATTTGTCACCATCATTTTCTTATGTCTATACTTAAACACATTTTAGGTAAAGGTGAAGGCCATTAGAGTTTTGCTTGTATTTTGGTGGTTCTCAAATTTCGGTGTGCAGAGAGAATTGCTTTTAGCTACATGCAGGCTCTTCAGACTTGGTGTAGAGCCTGGGACTGTGCATTTTCAGCATGCCATGTAAGGAGATTTTTGGTATGTTTGATCTTGGCACCACACTTTTCAAAACTCCTTCTATGTCACGTTGCATAATAAGAGCTAGTTTGTCCACGTGAAGTTTCACCTTCAGGAAATCTGTAACACTAGAGAAACTTCATGGAGATGGTACAGCTTTTTTTTTTTTTTACATTCATTCATTAGTCTTGAGAACTGATATGTAATTAGGATTTTATTTCATATGGCAGATTATTTTCTCCTGATTGGCACAGGGTCACTACATGTAACTTAAGACTGATTTTAAAATCTAGCAATCCTGGAAGTATTTAAAGGTGTCATATTATAAATCAGGTTCCATTTTGTGTCTTGTGATACAGACTGAATGTTCAGGCTCTGGAAGTCTGCTACATTTGGAATTTACATGTTGCTCTCCACAGGAAGTGTCTTGCCCTAGGCTCTCGTGTGATCGTCTGTAATTTGATTTGACCGAAGGAATCCATAAGGTTGATTGTTTTTTGTGTTCCTTCTGTGGCACATTTCTTTTCTGAGGTAAAGAATTTTTGTTGTACTCTTGGAAGGAAGTGAATCTTCCCCATTACTTGTCTAATTTTCAGTGTGTCCTGTTTGAAATGTATAAACACTGAGCTTTGTTTATACATTTCCAGAACAGAAATTACAGAGAAACATGAGCACATTATTACTCCTTCTCAAGACATTTTCTGGTTCTGTTGAATAATGAAAGTCAGCATAGCTCGGGGAAACATTAAATAGAGTTCATAAAATAATGCTGTCCTTAGGGAGTCACTATTTGAATTATAGTCTTCATATATTTAGCACTTACTTACCAAGCAAACACTTCTGTCAAAGGCTAATAAATCCCTAAGAGATGGTAACAGAAAAAGGGGTGGAGATAATAGTTTTCCATGGATGGTAATACATTATTTTCTGAGTGTGGTTAAGAAGGACCTGAGTCATATGCTGCGGTGATTTTCTTTCTTGACAAAGCACGGGCAAAGTAGTCCTCTTCACTGAGAGTTCTTTCCATGTTGATTACAAGAGGATTCTGTGAGCTTATTCTGTGTCAGGCATTGTATTAGGAAGGTTAAAGCTGAGACTGAGTGTCTTACTCACCATTACACCTCCATTGGATAACAGATGCTCAGCAATTATCTTTGAAATAAAGGAATAAGTCAAAGTGTCAGTCCTCAAGGAATCTAGATGGAAGCACACAGAAATGTAAATGAACTCTTATGATAGAATTTGAGATGTGTTCAGTAGAAAAAGATGCCAAGTGCTATGTGATGAAGCCGAAAGAAACAACTATCTTCAGAAGGGTAGGCGGTTTCTCTACTGCAGTCATTTTTGTAGGTGAGGACCATTAATCAAAGAACATTAAGTGCACCCACTAAATTAAGTTGGGGAAAAATCTGGTCTCCCACTGTTGGCGAAGTGGCTGAGACTGGACCATCTGGTGGTGCCAGAAAGTAACTGCTAAAAATAATTTTTAAAAGATGAAGATATAGTAAAAGGAGACAGGGGCCAACCTTAAGAAAGCTCATGACGGCCAATGCTGGAACGGTTTGAGCAACAAAATCAGTAATAATAGTATTGGATTATATGTCAAAGAATAAAATAAGTGTTCATAAGTGCATATGAATATATGAGTAAAAAAGAGATAGTTCTTTTTTACAAAAGAACTCAGTAAATTGATGCAGAAAGAATGAGGGACATAGAAAATCACCATTAGAACCCCACAGTAATAATTGCTGCAGGCAAGATCCACTGAAGAATGGTAAATCGGTGGAGGAAGAAGATGTTCGCATAACCTTTACTCAGTACAAAAGGAAAACAGTTACTAACTAGAAATAAATTTTCTACCAAAGTGGAAAATCTGGGCACACTTCGTTTTAACCAAGTGATCCTCGTTGGTGTCACCAGTGACAACTCCCGTGGGTGTCATGCACCCTATTTTAGGCTGCTCTGAGCAAGGCTCATTTGTCTGTTAATGTTCTTCCCAAACATGGATAACCTCAGTCTAATCAGGAGAAGCCACCAGACAAACCCAAACCGGGAGACAGAGCACCTGATAGGTACTCGTCTTCTTCAAGAGGGTCAAAGTCATGAAAGACTGAAGCACAGTTATGGGCTCAGGAGTGTTAAGGAGACATGACAGCTGAAGGCAGCATGGTATCCTGGAATAGAAAAGGGCTGCTTGTCAACATGTATAAAATCTGATTAAAGCCTATGGTTTAGTTAATATTATTGTACCAATGTTCATTTCTTAGTTTTGGTAATTATGCTGTGGTTATATGAGATTAAAACATTAGAGGAAGCAGGGAGGGAGGGTGTATTGGATTTCCCTACTATTTTTACATCTCTTTTGCAAGACTAAAATGATTTCAAAGTAAAGAGTTAAAAAATGAGAACCTCCGCAGTTAAGCTTGTTTTGTTCCTTTGGGGACAACTGTGCACTTTGTCCTTACTGAACTGCTCGTAGGTAATTGAAGTGGAAACAAGGCTGATGTGGATACTGCTAGGTGGGGGACTTGGACGAAACCGTTACAAATGCCTCAAGTTTGTATGACCATCGGACAGGAGTGTTGAAGCAGCGCTTCCATATTTGGTGTCTCATCTTTGGTTAAGGCAGAGAGTAGCCGCTTAGGATAGGAGCATTTCTACACCTTCAGCAATGTGAATGCTTCTTTATTCTTCTACGGAGAAATTGATAAATGCTTTGAGCGCAGGGCAGAGTTGGTTTCTGTTGATGATTTTCCTCTTACATGTATTCTGTGGGGGGAGGGATCTCAGAGAGAGGGAGATAATAGATTTTAAGATAATACTTGGGCTAAAAAATCTTTGGGGGGCTTAAGAATCTGGGAAAGAACAGAGTTACCAAGTTTTCACGGATAGAAGGTTTTACAGTACTTCCTAGGAGGAACAGAGTTCTCTAATCAGGAAATCTATAAATCAATCATTTTTACCAAATGAGCAAGTTTTTATTGAGCAGTTACTATGTATCAGGCATTTTTCATGTGCTTTCCCATTTAGACATAAGCAAATACTTTGAAGGACAGGTGAGGACATGAAGACTCAGAGAGGTAAGTTGCCCAAAGACACAGACTTAGAAGGCTTACATGTGGGTGGAGGAACATTCTGAGAATATCAGGTTCACCCATGAAATTAGATGAAAAGAACACGGTACCACATCTGAGTGTGTGATAGACACTGACTGAAGTGCACAGATTCTGAAAGTCTAATTGTAAAAGTGAAAGGCG